>NC_072485.1:19252294-19563961 GCF_027574615.1 Eptesicus fuscus | reverse complement strand
GACAAACTTATAATGGAGGCAACGTCCCAACAGCCTATCCTGCACACAACGACAAGAGCAGCCAGAAGTAAGAGACTGATGCCTTCACATTCCTGTATCTTTCTTGGGCATGCGGATTCCCTTGAACCTGTGCACAGCCTTTTACATCCCAGGGAGTATGTCGGATATTTTCCAAATTGCCTACGGTTGTCTAGTTCAAGATTTTATTTTAAATTTTTAGTCAGGGACATGTTTGCCCTCACTGATCACAGGAAGTTGTGGAATTGCTTACACGTTGTATAAATCATGTTAATACCCAAGTGGTGAGTTTCTGTTTGTGTGTTGATTCCACCGTGCTGTACCTGAGTCAAATCAAACCACTACAAAACCCAGGATATAGAGATTTCCCCAGGACTTGCAAGTTTAAAGCAAATATTACCTGTTTGGGGTCATGGTGCTTTTAATATGAAAACTGGAACGCGCCCATTGCTGTTAGTTTCCAGGCTGCCACCTTTCATGGCTACCACACCACTGACCTGCAGAAAGGCATGACAGGAACACTGTATTCCCAATTTAAAACACTGCAGGCCCTGCCTTCTTACCCAGATTCAGTGGTCTATTTTGGTAAATTATTTCTATTGTTCCTGTGGTTTCAATTAATTAACAGAGTTCTGAACTAGTTAATTTAATTGTCTGAACCAGTATTTCTGAGTGGGCATTCAATTTTGTGAAATATTTGTTTTTGCATCAGCTGATGTGAACATGTGATATTCCTTCTTTAGCCTGTTACTATGCTAGAGTACGGTCATTCAGGGTTCAACCAAAGAAGTAGAACCAGTAGGAGATATAGTTTTGGCATTTCACCTGATGGCATTGTATGCTGCTACTTTCTTTCATTCATTGAAAATGTGTTAATATTTTTCTATTATGTTATAAGCATTGAAGTGGTAATTAAAAGACAAGTCCTGTTTTCAGTTATATAGTTGTAGTAACAATGTGGTAAGTGATAGAATAAAAAATTTATAAGAAGTTATTATAGAATTCCTTGATGGACTGGGGATCAAACCTGCAACCTTGATGTATTAGGACGGTACTCGATCCAGACTGGGCCTTTCACAGAATTTCTTAAATTGAGTTCCATGAAATTTTACACCATAATCATCAGTGAGCTTGTTGATGCATATTCATGACCTCCACCCTACAGGCCTATAAGTCATAATATGTCAGAATTATAAATCTGAATGTTTAGTAAAAATCATTAACTGAGCCGCAGAATAGAGAGGAGATAATTTGGAAGTAAAAGAAGTTGTCAAATAACAAAGGCCCATGGAACTACTTGACATATTTTTTACAGCCTCTAGTCTATCTGGACCTGATGAGAAATGGGAAGCCACTAATGTTAAGTTATTTTACTCTAAAACAAATTTGTGAACATCTTGGCTAATAGGTGCCTCTGCAAATCTAAGAAGCATAATAAAATTGTGCTAATATCAAATAGACAAATATTTGAAGAAATTATTCTCGTTAAAAGGAAGATGGCATCCTGGCATTTCCTCAAAAGTCCTTCCCTCAATAGTACTATTTCTTGGCTTCTTTTTATTGGGCATCTACCAAGGTGTTTTCATTAGGATTTCCACTTTTAACAACCAAAGGACATCTGGGAGACTGATACCTTGAGGGTAGATGCTGAGACATTTTCAGTGTGTCATCTTTTACCGCAGTGCTGTACATCTCAGCATTTCATCATCTCTCCTCCCTAAATTCTCAACAAGCAGAGGGTCATCATCCTAATAGGGTGATACTTTTGAAGTTCCTCAGGAGAAGCAACTATAGGAAGGGGAAATGAAAGTTGCCAACGTATAATTATGGCCTCTGAATAGAAACATGTCCAAAACGCAGGATTATCATTCTTCAATAGTGTTGCTGCAGCGATTTGGAGTCCTCGGTGTAATACATGCCTGGCGGCAGATTACTCACTGGGGCAATCAGGAGAGGATCAACACTTTCGATGATGCTCTAATTTCTTCAATATCTTACTTTGCACTTTATTGCCTGAGTTCTACCAGCTTACATTTCATCTCCTTCTTGGTATTATAATCTTCTCTTTGAAGCCTAGAATTTAGTTTTTGCATTCTTGTGTAGGAAATACCACTATTTTCTTTGATTTTATAAAAGTGTGTTTTAAAATGGTCTTCTGATCCCTTGTATGTTATTTGAGAGACTTCTGTTATAAAGAATAGTTTCTAAGCTTTATAATGTTACTCATTTTGTGTGTTTTTTTAAAATATATTTTATTGATTTTTTAGAGAGAGGAAGGGAGAAGCATAAAGAGTTAGAAACATAGATGAGAGAGAAACATCGATCAGTTGTCTCCTGCACACCTCTTACTGGGGATGTGCCTGCAACCAAGGTACATGCCCTTGACTGGAATCAAACCTGGGACCTTTCAGTCTGCAGGCCAACGCTCTATCCACTGAGCCAAACCGGTTACGGCTAATGTTACTCATTTTGAAATGGGACCTTTCTTTTAATTCTAACTTTTGTGTGAAAAGTACTTGAGATGAGGAGCAACAAAAAATGCAATAGGGTCACCATGACAGAACTCCAATGAGGGACATATTTGTGATCAAGATAAACAGGAGGAAATTTCTGAGGCTTTTCTTTTTTCACAATTACATCCTTTAGTTTTTTAGTCTCTCTTCTTTCTTATGAGTACTACAGTATGCCTAGGTAAGGTTGAGTAAGTTTTGCAAACTTAACTGATCTGTTACTTAACTGATTTGTAACAAAACAGTTTACTGTTATGTTAATCTGTAACATAGCAATGCATGCTAGGCCATTTTGGTCAGTGAAATGCAGAAGATATCGGAAGTACAGAGTCAAGCATAATTATTTGCAAAAGTTCTGATATTTATAGTAACTATAAAATTTCTGACGTGTCAATTATACTTATACTAGTAGCCCGTTTGCACGAAGATTCGTGCAATAGACCTTCATTCACCTGGCTGCCTGCACCAGTTTTCTGCCGGCACCGGGGACCCAGGCCTTGGCTGTGGCCACCGCCTTCTACCTTCTTTCAGGGTCCCGGCTTGGCCCTGGGCGGTGGCCGTGGGCTCAGCTGAACCCAGCGTCCCTGCTACCCGATCTCAGGAGCGAGCCGACCCCCCAGGTCGGCTCGCGCCTGCCATCGGAGCAGGCACCCCGCTGGCGCCCAAGGCCCAGAAAGCCTCGGGCGGCTTTCCCGGCCTTGGGCTCCGCCGCACCCCAGCTTCCCTGCAACGGTTTCCTGGTGGGCGTGTTTGATGGGCGTGGCTTGGTTGGTGGGCGTGGCTTGGGCGTAGCGAAGGTGCGGTCAATTTGCATATTTGTCTATTATAAGGTAAGATTCATCTATCATTGTCACCTTAATGAATATTTATTTTTAAATAATTGCTCACCAAGCATAAGCAGGATATAGATTTACTATCATGAAAATGCAGGAATCATTTGATTATATAAAAAGGGAATGTTTAGAGAGTTTTATGAATTATCTGAAAAATAAAATGTTTAGTTTTTTAGCTTTTAACATTTTCTTTTTAAAAAAATCACCTCAGCCCTAACTGGTTTGGCTCAGTGGACAGAGTGTCAGCCTATGGACTGAAGGGTCCCAGGTTCAATTCCAGTCAAGGGCATGTACCTGGGTTGCAGGCTCTATCCCCAGCCCTGGTCAGAGCTCATGTGGGCGGCAACCAACCAATATATCTCTCTCACATCGATATTTCTCTCTCTGTCTCTCTCCCTCCCTTCCACTCTCTTTAAAAATCAATGGGAAAATATCCTCAAGTGAGGATTAGCGCAGAAAAAAAAAAAAAATCAACTCACTTTGAAACCAGGTATTAAATTGTTTACATTGGGGAAACTTTATTAATTATAGAACACATAGTAAATAATCTTTTTTATTTTTCAATATTTCAAGTCATTTCAAGACAGAAGAAATAATCACAGACATAAGAAATTTTAAAAGAATCATATTTACTAAAATACTGACATTTATACAAATTAGTTTGAACAGCTGGACAAAGTTAATGGATTTTTGGAGATAAAATAACTTGCCAAAGTCCATGCAGATGAAATGAAAAATTTAAACAAGTAATTTCCGTGTAAATAAAATTGATAACAAACCACTGGAAGAATAAGAAAATCACCAGTCCCAGGTTGGATATTGTATTGGTGCAAAAATAAATGAATAAATAAATAAGTATAATATTAGCAAATATAATTCAGCAGCACATGTAAACAACATAACATGACCAATAAAGGGAGTAAGCTCCATTTTATATTAAGTAATAGATTGCTAAAATTCACCATATTTATAAATTGAAAGAAAATTTTAATTTCACATTGATAGGCTAAAATGGTATTTAATTAACAATATATAACATTAATTTTTGACTTATTACTTTTAACAATATAGACAATTATTTTTATTAAACAAATGACCCACAAAATAAATCTATAATTATGTCTAAATATTCTCTATCCTATATTCTGTTTAATGTAATTCAAATTTTATAAATATTGTGAAAAGCAAATGGTTAAGCTGCATGACTTTAAACATTTTCTCCTATTACAGGGTAGACTCCAGGAAAGTAAGTGTGAGATGGTCAAATCTATAATGCCACTGCTAATGATAGCCCTCCTAGAAAACAAATTAATGGTATTTACTATTGAGAAATTCCTTACCTATAGAATGCTTTAGAAAGACATAACAGGTCTGTCTATCAATTTTCAGAGTAAACAAATCTAAAATCTGGGTTTCTAATGCATGTTTTTAAAAAAATCACTTAAACGATGTAACTATCTGAATATAAAATGGAGATGTTTCATGACCAAACAGATTTTTTTTTCTAACTAATGTAGCTACCTACACACAGTGATTAGGGGACCGCATATTCAATGTGGTCAAGCATACATCTAAAGTAGTAAGAAGGACAATTGAGCCGACAATCCCTGATGTCCCCCAGTTATATTTCTGGGATTATGGGTATACTTGAAATACTTAGTAAATGTTGCTACGTGGTAAGATAACTGACTTATGTGTGTGATTTGAGCTTGTGTATTTAAATATTGCTGTTAGAAACCTTTACTTTTCAAACAACTTAAAGTGATATAAATTAAACCCTACTTAAGAGGCTTTCGGCATTTAGCTTTTTAGCTTGTGTTCATTTGGAGATGTATCTTCATGTTAATTAGGTTTAGTTTCTTTTTGAAAATCAATAAAATTGTATAATGTCTTTTTCTGTGAGTTTCTCTTACATTTTGGTAATATCCATTTAATTTCACATTCTTTTCTATTTAATGTTGCACTGGTTTGGGAATGTGTTGCATTTATTTATCCTGACTATAAACAATGAAATAGAGAGAATATCAGTTCCTTTATTTGGAGGTCTGAAAGATCTATTAATGTGTGGGCATGTCAAGATTAGAGTCCAAAAATCCTGCTGCAAACCTGAGAATAAAATATGTGGTGACAGAAAAATACTTTATTTGGATGGTAAACATACCATACAATAAACAGATGAATGTACCATAGAATTGTACACTTGAAACCTATATAATTTTATTAACCAATGTCACCCCAAGAAATTGAATTTTTAAAAAAGAGAAAAGGAAGATTTAGGCAGCTAGACACATGTTCCCCTAAGCTGAGTTTCCAATAAATCAATATAAAAGTCTCAATTTGCTTGTTATACAGCTACCATATAAATGGAAGCTGATACCTATGAATGGGCCTTACACTCACACAAACATGAAGATGTCAATAGTCTTTAAGCCGATTTGTCAATTCAATGCAATTCCAATTAAAATCTTAGAAAATTTCTCTGAGGACTATGATAAGCTAATTTTAAAGTTCAAATGAGAGACAAAAGGTCAAGAATTAGGCAGATCTCTTCCACAGAAGTAGAAGGTGGTGGATCTTTTCCTATTAGGTGTCAATATTTTTTTCAAAATTATGACAAAGTATAAACATATGTAAAATAGAACTAGAGAAACCTATAAATTTAATTTATAACAAAGGTGTGATTCCATATTACGAAAGCTAAAGGACTATTATATAGAGGTTTCTAGGACAATTAGTTACCAATATTGAAAAAAATGATGTTTATCTCTATATCATGCCATGCAAATAAATCAATTTCACATGGAACAAAGACATAAAGGTATAAAGCAAAACCTAAATTGGATTTTAAAAGTTCTCATCACAAGATAAGATGGCTAAAATAAAAAATGGAAAATAATAATTGCAAAAACATGAAGAAACTGGAAGTCATGTTTTGCTGGCACAGTAAATTATAAAATGGTGCACTCATTTTGGAAAATAGTCTGGAAATTCCTTAAACACAGACTTAGTATATGACCCAACAATTCTACTCCTAGGTATATATCCAAATGAGTTGAAAACGTAAGTCCACATAAAAACTTCTACATGAATATTTATAGAACTATTATTCATAATAGCCAAATAGCGGAAACAACACAATTGTCTTTCAACTGATGAATGACCAAACAAAATGTATATCCTTATAACAGAATATTATTCAACCATAAAAAGAAATACTGGTACATGCCACAATATGGATTAACTATGAAAAATCAAGACCAACAACCAACCAACCCAATCAAAACGTGGGCAGAGGACCTGAAAATAGACCTCTCCCAAGAAGACATATGAACAGCCAATATATTAAAAAAAGATGTTCAACTCCCTGGCAATTAGGGAAATTCAAATCAAAACTACAATGAGAACCTATTGGAGTGGCCATTATCAACAAGATAAGCAATAACAAGTGCTGGAGAGGTTGTGAACAAAAGAGAACCTTCATTCACCACTGGTGGGAAAGTAGACTGGGACAGCCACTATGGAAAGCAGTGACTCCTCAAAAAATTAAGAATAGAGCTACCATATGACTCAGCAATCCCTTTCCTGGGTATATACATGAAAAACTCAAAATCATGTATTTGAAAAGATATATGCACCCCTATGTTCACTGCAGCATTATTCACCGTGGCCAAAGCATGAAAACAAACAAAATGTCCCACAACAGAGGACTGGATAAAGAATATGTGGTACATATATACAATGGAATGCTACTCAGCCATAAGAAAGGATGAAATAGCACCATTTGCAACAACATGGATGGACCTTGAGTACATTATGCTAAGTGAAATAAGTCAGTCAGACAAAGCTGAGAACTATATTATTTCATTCACAGGTGGGATATAAAACTAAAACTCTTAACATAAATGGCAGTGTGGTGACTGACAGAGGGAAGGGGTTGGGGGAAGAGGGGATCCTAAGGTAAGGTGACAGTAGAAGATTTGACTCTGGGTGGTGCACACACAGTGCAATATACAGATCTTGTAACATAAAAATCCTCACCTGAAACCTATATGTTCGTGTTGACCAATTTCACCAGAATCAATTTAATAAATATAAAAACATTTTTTTAAAAAAAGAAAATGCTAAATGAGAAGCCAGACACAAAGGCCACACATCATATAATCCTATTTACATAAAATGCTTAGAATAGACCAATGGACAGAGATAGAAGTAGATTTGTGGTTGCCTAAGTTTGTTAATACGGAGTGACTGTATGGTGATTCTTTTGGGGATGAATAAAATGTTCTAGAACTAGAGTGTGGAGATGGTTATGGTTCAATAAGTATTTGCTGCCTTGACATCCAAAATGATGGGGTAGGTGTGGCTCTCAATGCCTAACTCTAAGGGTCACCTAGCCAAACAACCTTCCTTATCATAAGGATCAGGAAAATTATCCACTTATCCCCGAGGAGCTGGTTTAAGTTCCCTCCCAGTTGTTTAATACACAAAACAGATCAAACACATCCTCTTGTAGGAAGCAAGAATTTCTCCACCTTCCTGGTACTACAAAGGCTGCCTCCCACAGCCCCTGCTTGTTCACTCTGTTCCTGAGTAGCATGCTGTGGCCTCCCTCAGAGTTTGAGTATACATGATTAATAAACAGATTTCCATTTCATTTATCCAGTGTCAAGTGTCATATGTTTGACTATATCCATAACTCTATGGTGGGACTCCCTCACTGAACAATAGGGTGGTGATCAGGCAATACAAATATGGTCATACAACTCTGTGAATATACTGAACATCACTGAATTATATAGTCTAAAACAGGCGTCCTCAAACTACGGGCCACATGCGGGTGTTTTTGCCGTTTTGTTTTTTTACTTCAAAATAAGATATGTGCAGTGTGCATAGGAATTTGTTCACAGTTTTTTTTAAACTATAGTCCAGCCCTCCAACGGTCTGAGGGACAGTGAACTGGCCCCTGTTTAAAAAGTTTGAGGACCCCTGGTCTGAAAGGTTGGTTTTTATGGCATATAAATTATAACTTAAGTAAAAAAAAAACACAAAAAAAACCTGAAAGAGATCTTCCTACCAAACTTTACTAATAAATTTATACATAAAAATTATTTTTAAAAACCTACAGCTCAATAAGTAAAATTCCAATGGTCCAAGAGGAAAATGTGCAAAAACACACATAAATAAGACATTTCACATAAGAGGAAAAATATAAATAAAGGATAATTGCCTATAAAATACAGGTCATGAGTTTTTAGCCTGCTAGCTGATCAAAGGAATGCAAATTAAGGCAAATGAGATATACTGACACATTACTTTTAAATTTAAAAATTCAGATAAAACCAAATATTGGCAAAATTGAAGCAACAGTAACTCTTGTCTACTACTTGTGGAAGGATATTTTGGTACAACTTAAACAATTATATATAGACTGAGATTAATATGTAAATATCTTATGTCCTGGCAATTACACTTTTAAGTATCCTAAGAAAAATCATGCTCATATAAATGAAGAAAATATATGAGAATTTTCATTGCATATTATTTTTAAAAGCAATAAATATATAAAACAGTGGTTCTCAACCTTTCTAATGCCACGACCCTTTAATACAATTCCTCATGTTGTGGTGACCCCCAACCATAAAATTATTTTCGTTGCTACTTCATAACTGTAATTTTGCTACTGTTATGAATCGTAATGTAAATATCTGCGTTTTCCAATGGTCTTAGGCTCTACAGCAGCCACTGTAAAATTACTGCAAAATTACAGTTGTGAAGTAGCAACGAAAATAATTTTATGGTTGGGGGTCACCACAACATGAGGAACTGTATTAAAGGGTCGCAGCATTAGAAAGGTTGAGAACCACGGATATAAAAGAAAACCAAAACTGAATCAATAGGATACTGAATACATAAAGATCCACTGACAACATATAACACTGTACTACAGGTAAAAATTAATGAAGCAATGCTACACACAGCAACAAAAAGCCTACTGGTAGACTCAGCGCTATTAATGAAAATCTGATAAGTTGAGTGCTAAGTCCATGAGTGCTTGTTTTGTTTTATAATCCACATATTGCATATGTTAAAATACTTTCTATGATATATATATAAAATTTAAATGATTATTTTTAAAAGAGAAAACAAAGTGCAGGCACTCATTATAAATCATTAGAAAAATTTTACTGAAAAAGAAGCAGAGAAATAAGCATTTTTTAGAAGTCGAAGAGAATTCAAGGGATTTTTTTAAAAAAGATGATAAATATTACTACATGTCTACATGCTATAGTATGATAGAAATAATGTAACAGACAGGCAAAACGGATGATGCAAGAAAGGAGAGAGAGAGGGGAAAACTGATGATGCAGGAGAGAGATATTAATTACTGAAGTGGCAGAGTGAATGGGAGGAGTCCAGAGAAACAAATATTTTATCCATTGTAATTCAAAGGAAAACAGGATATAAAGATTAGAAATGTGACAGAAGCCGGAAATTCTCTTTTGATTGTTTTTGTTGTATCTGTGAAACTGAAAGCAAAGTCACCAGCTGATGTAGAGGTAATGAAAGGAAATATAAGTTGGAGAAAAATAATTGTGTAAGTGTCAAGACTATAAGATAGTGTGTGGCTGGGGCAATTAAAGCATTTAGCCCAATTTATTTATTTAAAATTTACTTTATTTATCTTTATTGCTGAAAATATTCCATATGTTCCCTCTATCCCACTCCCAGGCCCTCCCCAAGCCTTCACTACACTATTTGTTTATGTCCATGGGTTATGCATATCCTATCTAATAAAGAGGGAATATGCTAATTGACCATCACGCCCACACAAAGATGGTGATGCCCACAGCCAATAAGGAGGGAATATGCTAATTGACGCCATGCCCTCAAAGATGGCGGCATCCACAGCCACAAGATGACAGCGCCCAGTCCCCTCAGCCCCAGGCTGGCCCAGCCGCTCCAGCCTGCCTCCAGAGTCCCCCAGTCCCCTCAGCCCCCCAGCCACCCAGGGCCAGCCCAAAGCACAGGAAAGCCTCGGATGTCAGCTGCCCAGCTGACGCCTGAGGCGCAGGCAAGCCTCGGATTTCAGCTGCCCAGCCGCCCAGGGCAGGCCCAAGGCACAGGTAACCAGGGCCGGCCGAGGCTTGCGCTGCTGGCAGTGGCAGCAGCAGAGGTGTGATGGGGGCGTCACCTTCCCCTGATCGCTGGGTCGTCTCCTGCCCCTGAGGGCTCCCGGACTGTGAGAGGGAGCAGGCACCAGGCCTCTAGTGTGCATATAAATTCTTTGGTTAATCTCCTCCACCCCTAACCCCTTCCCTCTGAGATTTGTCAGTCTGTCCCATGCTTCCATTTCTCTGGATCAATTTTGTTCATCAGTTTAAATTACTTTGATTTAAAGAGAAATCTGCCAGCATGGTTGTGAGGGGTTGAGATGGGGGGGGGGGGGACTTTCTCAGCCTCGTTCACTGATCATAATTCATACTCAAAGTAGCAATATTTTTTTCTTTTGAAAAAATTCAAGTACTTTATGAACAATAGTGTTTTACTAAAAGGAGGATGTGCCATTTATTGACTAGCCCATTTCAAACCAGTACTAGTTGTCAAACATATATGAATTACTCACTGGGAGATGTACATAGAGAGCTTTAAAAATTATTATTGATGCCTACTTTTATCTTTTTTAATGAATGAGAATACAAGGGGAATAAAAGATGAACAGATATAGAACAGAAACACATAAGGGCATTATGCTAAGTGAAATAAGCCAGTCAGAGAAAGATAAATATCACATGATCTCATTCATTTGTGGAATATAACGAACATCATAAACTGATTAACAAAAATAGATACAAAGAAGCATTGAACAGACTGTCAACCTTCAGTGAGAAGGTAGGGGTGGGTTGAGGGGGGACTAAAAGATCAACCAAAGGACTTGTATGCATGCATATAAGCATAACCAAAGGACACAGACACTAGGTGGGGTGAGGGCATGTGCCGGGGGGAGGGGTGGAGGAGGCCGGGGGGAGGTCAATGGGGAAAAAAGGAGACATATGTAATACTATTTGTAATACTTTAAACAATAAAAAAAATAAAAAGAAACTTTCCCAAGCCTAAAATAAAATAATAATAATAAAGTGGAAATGTCATATTGTCTGCAATTAAAATATTTCAGAAAAAATCGTTGAAACAAATTGGGCAGCATGTTAATTGTGAAATCTAGGTGATGAGTAGAGAGTGTCATCTTTACTATTTATAACTTTATGGATGTTTGAAACTTTTCATTTAATAAAAAGATAAACAAAACTGATAAAAACAACATAAGAAATCATCTATATATATATAAAAGACTAATATGCAAAGTGTCCTCTCTGAGAGTTGACCGGGAGACCAGGAGTTCGATCGCTCGCTATGACGTGTGCTGAGCACCAGGAGGCAGTGTGTGGAATGAAGGAAGGCCCCGGACAGCAGCCAGAAGGCCCCAATCGGCCCTGATCGCCGAATTTCATTCACCAGATCTCTAGTTTACATATAAACTATTTCTGACTGCTGTTGTTCCCAGCTGTAGGAACTTAGATACTGTAAAGTCCCTCATGACTAATTTGGGGAGGCATCATATGTGTTTAATATACGATAATGAACAACCCTTGCCAGATTTGTGTGGCATCTGTCATTTATGCCCTCTTTGCATACCTCCCTTTGGGTTCCCAACTGCATTTACTAGGTATTAAAAGGGTTGTTGTTTTGTTTTGTTTTCACTACTTCTAGGTTCTACTCGAGAAGCTTTGACACACTGGAATCCTTAAGCTGCCAAAACCCTAACATGCTGAGTTACAAAGTGGGAGAAACTGCTTCTCTTGTATTAGTTGGTTATAAAACCTTATACCCACTGAAGAACAATTCTTATTTCTGCCTCCCCCTGCCTATGGCAATCACTGTTCTGCTGTTTCTGAGTTTGAGTATTTAAATACCTCATATAAGTGGAACCATTCAGTATTTGGTCTTCTGATTAGCTTATTTATAATGTCCTCTTGGTTCATCCATATTGTCATATATGCAGGAAGCATTTCTTCTCTATGAAGTCTTATAAGCACTATAAAGTTAGTGACATAATCTCCTCTTAATATATTAGGTATATCATTAAATTAGAATAATATACATGGTTTTATTAGCTGTCTTGTCTGCTTTCACTCTTCTCAGACACCTACATTTAATACATCTACCTATGTCTCCACATACACGCACATATAGTTAGTTGCACACACATATTCCTCCATTAGATCTATATTTATTATCCTTGGAACACATCTGCAGAAACACTTTTCCCAGGAACTAGACTCAGTAAAGAAATGGACTAATTAATTACATGCAGAAAAACAATGTGTGCCATTGAAAACACATTTAAAATAGTATAATATTTATTTTTCTCTCCATTGTTTATGAATTTTGCAATTTTTCAATACCAAGATAGATGTATCAAGTTTTAAAAAATGAATAAAAGAAACCATCTCTAAAGGATTTCATGTCTATTATAAGGTTTTCACACTTATGGATCTCAAAATCTCTTTACACTATTAAAAATTACTGAGAATCTAAAGGCCTTTTATGTAGATTATAACTATCAATATCTATATTGGAAATTAAAACATAAAAACTTTTAAAATATCTATTAAAACTGAAAAACTTATAAAATATCAATATTTGTTAAAATATCAAAAAATGAGAAACTTATGCATGCATATTAGCATAACCAGTGAACACAGACACTGGGGTGGTGGGGGCTTGCCCATGGTGGGAATGACTGGGGGGGAGGGGTCAATTGGGGAAAAAGGAGACCTATGTAAAACTTTAGACAATAAAAATAAATTGTTAAAATGAGAAACTTTTAAAAATAAAAGCCTTACATACTAACTTACATGACATCTATATTAAAAAATCATTTTTCAAAATAAAAATATAATAAAAATAGCATCAATTTTTACATTTTTGCAAAACTCTTCAACCTCTGGTTTAATATGGTACAGCTGGACTTCACTGTTTTAGTTTAACTATATGAAGAAAATATAGCCACACAGATATGCTAGAAAAAGGAGAAATATTCTGATAAAATGTTCAAGGTATGATAGGTATTTTTCTTTGATACTACACAAAATTCAGCAACTTTTAAAACAGTGGTTTCTTAAAATATGAATTCTGAAAGCTTATATAGTAACTAGAGGCCAGTGCACGGATTCATGCACTGGTGGGGTCCCTTGGCATGGCCTGCGGGGATCGGGACGAAACCGGCAGTCCAACACCACCTGCTGCTCCTGTCTGCCACTCCTGCTCATCCCAGCCCCACTGAGCCTGCCTCTGTCACCGTTGCTCAGTAGGCTCACTGCCGCTCCACTGTGGTCTCTGTGCTGCAGCGGCCAGCCATGAGCCCTGCTTCTGGCGCCCGCCCGTCAGTCAGCTGAGCGGCACTCCCAATGCGGGAGTGCACTGACCACCAGGGGACAGCTTCTGCGTTGAGCGTCTGCCCCTGGTGGTCAGCGCACATCATAGCGACCAGTCGACCGGTCGAAGACTCGACTGGTCAAATGGTCGCTTAGGCTTTTATACATATAGATTTTTTTAATACTCCTGTCAAATTCATAATGACGAAAGTAATTTTCCAAAATTCTAATTTTCTCTCAAGAACTTGAATTTTTATCATTGGCCATTATTACTGCCAGTTGTTTTTCTTGAAATAACAGGTTCACTTCACTTATTTCAAAAATATTTCAGCTAAATACTGGTGTGAATAACTATGGTTTATCTGTCATCACTTTTTTAAAAATAAAAATGTTGCACTGGCCAATATGGCTCAGTTGGTTGAGCATCATCCCATGCTGGTTCAATTCCTGCTCAGAGCAAATGCCCAGGTTTTGATTCCCAGTAGGGGGTGTACAAGAGGCAGCTGGTTGATGTTTCTCTCTCATATTGATGTTCTCTCTCTCTCTCTCTCTCTCTCTCTCCCTCTCTCCCTCCTTCCTCCCCCTCTCTCTAAAAATCAATAAAAACATATTTAAAAGAAATAAATAAAATATAAAAATGTTACTAAAAACACACAAAGAAATGCAGCTAATTGAGTTTGTAACCCAAATCAATCATACAAGTGCTTTACCTGGACATAACTTTGTACTTTAATGTACAGAAAGTTAATTAAGAACATCATTCCAAGATGGCTGCAGAGTAACTGGAAAATGTATCCACTTGCTCCCAGCTTCAAACTAGATGTACAGCTATATTATTAACAGAGCAATTAACTTCAAAGCCAAATTGAAGTATAGCTGGTCTGAAATATTATAATCAAGGAGCACAGAAGAAGCCACATAGAGACTGGTAAGAGAGTGGTGACTTGGAAAGGGACAGCCCCCTCAGGTAGAGGCAGCTGAGAAGCTGGAGGGATCTCATGGCTGCAAAACTCCCTCCCCATAGGAGAGAAGGGTCTCAATCCCACCCAGTGATCCCCAACCTAAAGCAACAGACACAGGAAGAGGAGCCCGTGTAGCATCACGTAATGAAAGTCAGCGGCAATTCTGTCTGCCTGGGAGACTCAGTCCTCACCATTCCGGGGAAGGAGCACTCCCATGGTTGTAGCACCAGCCTGGAGAGTTTGTTCCAACTCCAACTGCTGGAGAGACCACAGTGCTATACTCAGTCCTGTGGTGGGATCTGCTGGCTACACCCAGAAGTGACTTTGAGGGACACTCTGTTCTCTGGAGAGGCTTTGGGCAGAGACCCAGTCAGTGACTAAACTGTGTGGCTTGGTGGGCAGGAACAGTCTCCCCACCTCCAGTGCATGGTCAGCACTCCTCCCCCAACCTGTTGAGCTGCTTGGCCTACCTGTCCTGCAGGGTTTGGCAGCATCTGGGAATGGCACAGGACTGAGATTTTTCCACCCTTACTGCTGGTTTGAAAGCATGGGGAATCAGAATTGTGGCCAGTCCTGCTGGGTTCGGAGCCTGAGTGGAGCTGGGGATTTGAGCCCTGCCCTGCAGAGACCAGCCATGTGCAGAGATGGGAGTATTGTGCAGGGCTGTTTTTTGGCCCCCTCTTGCTTGGTTTGGCAGATCAGGGGTACTGAGGAGCTGTGTAGGGCTGGGTTTTTCAGACTACATCTCCCAGGGAGACTTCTGTTCAGGATCCAAGCAGGCAAGTGCTGGGCTCTGTGGCTGCATTGCAAGGTGGTGGATCTGATCTCTTCTGTGAGTTCAGCCCATGCTGTCCCAGAAAGAAGAGGAAGTGACCATCTCCCCCCCCCCCCGCCACACACACACACAGGTTGTGGGCACCACCCCCAACTGAAGACTGTGTGGATGAGTCCTGCCAAATCCAAGATAACCCCAGTGGGCACATTTCCTGGGGGACGGTAGAGCATCTCACAGCAGGGACATTCAAAGTGTGAGAACCTCCAAGGCTATTTACTGTCTGGAACTGGGAGGAAGTATTTAGTTCCCTGCCACTCCCTGCAGGCTGGACTGGCATCATCCTCAAGAGGAGACTCCTCTGAGCTATCACTCTAAGCCCAGGGCAGCTGAACTTGCTCCTGCAAAGGAGACGGTTGGCTGTACCCAACCTAAACCTACAGCGAGTCCTGCTAGGAGGAATGAGAGTTGGAGACCCTGGCAGGGACTGCGGATTTTGGCTGTGAAGCAGGGACTAATTCCCCCTCATTGAATGCAACCTTAGGGGAAGGTGGAGCAGCTAACAGCTAAAGGCAGCAGAAAGCCTCAGACCTACCACAGATCTGCCCCCAGTTCTACGCTGGAAGAAGCCAAACCTTTTACACAGATTGGTACCACCCACGCATATGAAGGTCTAGTAGACGCAGACACAAACAGTGACCGACAGCCACCTGCACCTGAAACCCACCCCAGTGGACCCAGAACCAACACAACCAGGGGACACACACCAGAGCAAGTCCCAACTAGCAACACAAGTGGCACACCCAAAAGGGGATCCAGACAGGCACTAGATCCTCCTGGAAACAACCCCACCTCAGGGGGCAGCCCCCACATAGTATGTCATACACTGTGATTGAGGTATATCTTCTAGTCACCCAGACTGAAGGGTTAATTTTAGCCACAAAAGAGTCAATAGCAACCAAGCCTCCACTACAACAGGGGGTGCACTAACCCACAAGAGACATTGCTAAAGCACAGAACTCAGATTACCTGGAAGACTGTATGACTTATCCCAAGAGACCTGAAGATTGCACCTGCACAGCAGTTTGCACACTATGGTTGAGGTTGAGACTCCCAATCAGCCAGTATGAGGGTCAATCCCAGTCATGAACACACCAATAGCAATCACAACCTAATTACACAGGAGGGCCACATAATCCACACAAGGGATATTCCATAGAGGACACAGCTCAGTAGATCAAGAAGACTGCACCACAGAGGAGCTACTACATAAGGCCACCCCTCGAAGACTGGGAATCATAGCAATTCTATCAAATATATAGAAACAAACACAAAGAGACAAAATGGGGAGACAAAGAAACAGGCCCCAAAAGGGGGAAAAAGGAGGAATCTCCATAAAATAGCTAACTAAAATGGAAAAGGACATAAAAGCCATGAAAAATAACGAGCCAGAAATGAAGTATGACATCAAGAATACACAGAAAGGAATAAAAAGCCAGGGATAAAGCAGAGGATCAATGCAGTGATTTGGAAGACAAAGTAGAAAAATTACGCAACCAGAGCAGCAAAGAGAAAACAATTAAAAAGCATGAAGATTGCTTAAGAAACTCTGGAGAAAAAAGCATGAAATGTAACATCATCTTCATTATAAGGGTACAAGGAGGAGAAGAAACTGAGCAAGGGATAGAGAACATGCTTGAAAAAAATAGTGACTTCCTTAACCTGGTGAAGGAAAAAGTCATATACTAGCAAGTTCAGGAAGCACAGAGAATTCTAATCAAGATAAATGCAAAGACACCCACACCAAGACACATCATAAAGAAACTGTCAAAGCTTAAAGACAAAGAGAGAATCTTAGAGGGAGCATGAGAGAGATAGTTAATTACCTATGTACACAGGAGTTTCCATAAGGTTGGCAACTGATTTCTCCAGAAACACTTCAGGGTAGAAGGTATTAGCATGAAGTATTCAAAGAAATGAAAAGCAAGGTCATGCGTCCAAGATTACTCTGTCCACCAAGGTTATCATTTAAAATTGAAGGCAGCTTAGCTGGCGTGGCTCAGTGGTTGAGCATCAACCTGCAAACCTGGAGGTCACAGTTCAATTCCTGGCCAGGGCACATGCCCAGGTTGCAGGCCCAATCCCCAATGTGAGGCATTCAGGAGACAACTAATCAATGATTCCCTCTCATCATTGATGTTTCTATCTCTCTCTCCCTCTCCCTTCCTCCCTTAAATCAATAAAAATAGATTTAAAATAAAATAAATAAAAATAAAATTGAAGGCAAAATAAAGAGCTTCCTAGACAAAAGAAGGCTAACAAAGTTTGTTACCACCAAACCTGCTTCAAGAAGCAGAAGCAGAAGCAGAAGCAGAAGAAAGAGAGAGAGAGGAAGAGAGAGAGAAAGAGACATGGGTATAAAGAAAAAAATGGCAATAAATAAGGCCCTATCAATAATAACCTTAAATGTAAATAGGTTAAATGTTCTAATAAAAAGATATAGGTTATCTGAACGGATAAGAAATGATAGTGTGTGTGTGTATATATATATATATATATACATATATATATATATATATCAGAACAAAAGATTTACATGGGCTAAAACTGAAGGGATGAAAATTAATATTCCATGCAAGTTGAAACACACAAAAAAGGTAACAATACTTACATCTGCTAAATAGACTTCAAACCAAAAGCCACAAAAGAGACAAAGAACGTCACAACATAATACTAAAGGGATAGATCCAACAAGAGGAAATAACCCTTGGAAACATATAGACACCAAATAGAGGTGTACCCAAATATATTTTTAAAAACTCATAGTGAATTTTAAGGAAGAGATTGACAGCAATACAGTCATACTAGGGTACTTTAACAATCCACTGTCATCACTAAATAGATCTTCCAGACAAAAAAATCCACAACAAAACACTAACCTTATACAACTAGATAAGATGGATTTAACTGATATTTACAGAACAATTCATTCCAAAGCAGAATATACATTCTTCTCAAGTGTACCTGGAATATTCATAAAGTTAGACCACATGTTAGAACACAAAATGAGTCTTAACAAATTCAAGGAAATTTAAATCATATCAAACATCTCAGATCATAATGACATGATACTAGAAATAAACTACAATTAAAAAAACTCAGAAAACATTTGATTGGAGAGGGTGCAGGCCGGGCTGAGGGACACCCCCCACCCTACCGTGCATGAATTTCGTGCACCGGGCCACTAGTTTATGATAAAAACTCTCAGCGAAGTGGGAAAAGAGGGACCATACCTCAACACAATAAAGGTCATTGATAACAAACCTACAGCCAACATCATACCCTATGGGCAAAAAATTAAAGCATTTCCCTTAAGATCAGGAACAAGACAGCAATATCCACTTTCTTATCCAACATAGTACTGGCAGTCCTAGCCCCAATGAACAGAAAAGAAGAAGAAATAAAAGGCACCCAAATTGGAAAGACAGAAGTAAAAGTGTCATTATTTGCAGATGACATGATATTGTACATAGAAAACCTAAAAACTCTACCAAAAACTTCTAGATCTAATAAATAAATTTGGCAAGCAGCAGGATACAATATTAATATTCAGAAATCGGTAGCATTTTCATACACTAATAATGAACTAAAGAAAGAGAAATTAAGAAAACAATCCCATTTACTATTGCAAGAAAAAAAAAAAAGGTATCAAGAAATAAAAGTAAAAAAATTAAGGTATCAAGGAGATAAAAAATCCTATACTTGGAAAACTACAGGACATTGAAGAAATTGAAAAAGATACAAATAAATGAAAGTATATACCATATTCATGGACTGAAAGAATTAATGTAGTTAAAATGTCCATTATTATTCAAAGTAATCTATAGATTAAATACAATCCCTATTAAAATACCAATGGGGTATTTCACAGTTCTAGAAAAAATATTCCAAAAATTTATTGCGATACCTCTAACTTTGTTCTTCTTTCTCAAGATTGCTGAGGTTATTCAGGGTCCCCCCAAAAAATGGATTCTGAATAGCCTCAGCAATCTTGAGAAAGAAGAAAGTTAGAGTTATCATAATATCAGATATCAAATTATATTACCAGGACATTTTAATCAAAACAGCTTGGTAATGTCATGAGAACAGACATATAAATCAATGAAATAGAACAGAGAGCCCAGAAATCAGCCCACATCTCTATGGTCAATTATTTGAAAAAGAGGTAAGAGAATTTAATGGATTAAAAAACACACACAACAGTCTCTTCAATAAATGGTGTTGGGAAAATTGGACAGGTTTATGCAAAAATATCAAACTAGACCACCAAGCTACACCATACACAAGAATAAATTCAAAATGGATAAAGTACTTAAATGTAAGTCTCAAAACCATAAAAATCCTAGACGATAACAGAGGCAGTAAAATCTCAGACATTTCTCATAGCAATATATCTGCAGATATGGCTCTTTGGCCCCTTGTGTGTTCTAATGCCACTTCTTCAAAATAGCCTCGCCCAGGCTGAAAACCGACTTCTGCACATGGGCCACGAAGTTTCAATCGCACTGTACGTGTGCGCCCGCACGTGGTATTTTGTGAAAGAGCCACACTCAAGGGTCCAAAGAGTTGCATGGGGCTCGCGAGCTGCGGTTTGCCGACCACTGTCCTAGGGCAAGAGAAATAAAGGAAATAATAAATGAAACTATATCAATTTAAGAAGCTTCTACACAGCAAAGAAAACCATCAACAAAATGAAAAGGGAACCCACTGCATAGAAGAAGATATTTGTCAAAGATACATCTGATAAGGGGTTAATTTCCAAAATATATAAAGAACTTAAACAGCTCAACACCAGGAAGACAAACAATCCAATTAAAAGAGGGGCAAAGGACCTAAATAGATACTTCTCCAAAGAGGACATACAGATAGCCCATGGACATATGAAAAAATGCTCACCATCACTAATCATCAGAGAGATGCAAATTAAAACCACAATGAGATATCAGCTCATACCTGCCAAAATGGATAAGACTAAGTAATCAACAGACAACAGGTGCAGGAGGAAAGTGGAGAAAAGGTAACCCTCATGCACTGTTGGTGACAATACAGACTGGAACAGCCACTGTGGAAAACAGTATGGGTTTTCCTCAAAAAAAATAAAAATATAATTCCCATTTGATCTAACATGCTCACTTCTGGGACTATATCCTTAGAATCCTGAAACACCAAACAGAAAGAATATATGCACTCCTATGTTCACAGTAGCGTTATTTAAATAGCCAAGGTCTGGAAACAGCCCAAGTGTCCATGAGCAGATGAGTGACTATAAAAGCTGTGGTGCATATACATGGTTGTAAAAAGGAAGGATTTCTTGCCTTTTGTGACATCATGGATGGACCTGGAGATTATTATGCTAAGTGAAATAAACCAGTTAGAGAAAGACAAATTACATATGATCACACTTATACGTGGAATCTAATGAACAAAATAAACTGATGAACAAAATACAATCAGAGGCATGGATACATGGAATAGGCTGACAGAGTTCAAAAGAGAGGAGAATGGGAGTGACTAGATAAGAGAAGGTGAAGAAATTAGCCAAAGAACATACATGCATGGCCCATGGACAGAGACAGGAATGTGGTGAAGGACAGAGTCAGGGGCAGAGGGGGCTGGATGGACGTGGGTAAAGGGGGAAGAATTGGGGGACATCTGTAATAGTGTCAACAACAAAAACTGTTAGAAAAATCCAAAATTTGTACAGGACTGGGGAACAAAATCAGTTAGGGATCAAGTTTTTATTTCATTAAAAATAAAAAGTATCTACTGATATCTTCAAAAAAGAATGTTAATTAAGAAGAGGTGTGCTTAAGGTTTAATATTTGATACAATTTGTTTATTTTGATGTAGTTGTATATTGTTTATTGATTGTTTCTGAGTGAGTGGAGTAAGGAATACAATGGTAAATACAATGGTAATATAGCTTTCTTACAGTTCCTTGATTCATGCTAAGACCAAACAGTTTTTCCACTGTTTTTGCCCCATCAATGCAACAGCCAGCACATGACAAAGGCAAATGTCTTTTTTTTTTTAAAATAATAAATTTTGTTGTCACTGCAGTCCCCTAGAATTTTCTCTAAGATCCGTTAGAGGTCTGTGACCATACTTTGAAAGACACTGGTCTAGTGTGATCATATTAAATGGCCTTCTTTGATAATAAACAGAGAAGAAATCTGCACTTTGACTAAAGCTGAGAAGAAGCTTATACTACTTCCGGAAAGGAGACGGTCATCGACCAGATACTTATAGACAAACTAGGTTTGAATTCTCCTCATGTGGCCTAGTAGTTCTACATCTTTAGGCAAATTATGAAATCCTGTTTGTTGTTTGTTGCCTCATCACTAAAACAATTTTTTTAGGGATAGTGTAAGACTAAAATGAGACCACACACAAACGCACTCATATACACACAATAGCTGGCATACAGAAAATGCCTGATAAATAGGAGTTTCTATTATTTCTGTTGTTTCCAACAAGGCATATGATTAATGGCATTGTGTAATTTTTTATCATTCTATCCCACATTTAGTAAGATCAATTATAGATGAATGTAGCTTTCAGTAAAAGAGCCAATTTTAACATATGGGCCATGACAGGTGATTCATTCTAGAGATAATAGCACTGGAGAATTAATGCAGTTAGGATTACAGTATTCAACTGTTTTGAAAATAAGAATATGATTGCATTCCATCACTGCCCATTCTTTTTGTGCATCATTTCAATAATTGACTTTCATGTGTGAGTCACTGTGATCAAGTCAGAGTAAAATGCCACAGGAGTTGGTTGAGCTAATTAACATGTCTGACACCACAAAAGAATAATAAAAGAAATGGGCACTTGTTTCTTATTTTATTTCAGGAAAGCTCTTCAGATATAAAAAGAATTCAACTGTTGTAAGAATTCAAGGAAAATTGCATTTTTATCTTTGTCCTATATAAGATTCTAAAGTGTGAAAATGAGAATAGGACAGATATATCAAGATTGGCTTCCATTCTGTTTAGACCTATTTCAGTTGCTATTAGCATTAAAAGAAGATTGCAGGAAAAGATAGAGAATATTTGAAGCTATCGTGAAAAGGCCATTAACTTTGAAGTTTGGCTGGATTCATGTTCTAGTTCTGTTCCTTGATCTAAGTAGACTTCTGGATAGTTCTTTAACTCCCCTACACCCCAATTTCCTCAACTATAAGCGAATCTATACTAATAAAAGGGTAATATGCTAATTAGACCAGGTCGACTGGACATCTTTCAGACATCTGACTTCTTTCCAGACAAAGCCACGGTGGCAGGGGCCAAGGCAGAGGTGGTTAGAGGCGATCAGGCCGGCAGGGAGCAAGCAGTTAGGGGCGATCAGGCCGGCAGGGGAGCAAGCAGTTAGGGGCGATCAGGCCGGCAGGGGAGCAAGCAGTTAGGGGTGTGATCAGGCAGGCGCGGGGGAGCCAGGAGTTAGGGGCGAGATCAGGACAGCGCAGGGGAGCAAGCAGTTAGGGGCAAAATCAGGCCAGCATGGGGAAGCAAGCAGTTAGGGGGCGATCAGGCCAGCAGGGGAGAGCACTGCAGGCGTCCTCAAACTACGGCCAACGGGCCACATGTGGGTGTTTTTGCCGTTTTGTTTTTTTACTTCAAAATAAGATATGTGCAGTGTGCATAGGAATTTGTTCATAGTTTTTTTTAAACTATAGTCCGGCCTTCCAACGGTCTGAGGGACAGTGAACTGGCCCCCTGTTTAAAAAGTTTGAGGACCCCTGACTTAGGGGGTGATCAGGCTGGCAGGGGAGGGCAGTTGGGAACAATCAGGCCAGCAGGGGAGCAGTTAGGGGGCGATTAGGCAGGCAGGAAGAGGTGGTTAGGGGTGATCAGGCAGGCAGGCAGGCAAGCAGTTAGGAGCCAGCGGTCCCAGATTGTGAGAGGGATATCTGACTGCCCGTTTAGGCACGATCTGTGGGATCGTGCCTAAACGGGCAGTCAGATATCCCCTGAGGGGTCCCAGATTGGAGAGGGTGCAGGCTGGGCTGAGGAACACCCCTCCCCCCCCCCCCCCCCCCCCCCGTGCATGAATTTCGTGCACGGGGCCTCTAGTTATAAAATAGTTACCTTATGCTGATTTGGAAGAATTAGATGATAAACTATTTAAAGTGAATGACATCTTTGAAAGGTGAACATGGTGGATGGATGGTGAGCATGGGAAGGCTAAATAGCTATCTCAGACTGTGGATAAAGAAAAATTGAATTTATTTAAGGATCAGGGGTGAGGGATGGGGGTGAGGGATGGGGGATGGGGTATCTAAAGGGAAGGGCTGCCCAGCGCCAAGCCAAGGGCTCATCGGCTCCATGATGGCAGCACCCAGGGGGGAATGTTGTCCTCAGGGGGTTTGAGGGCTGAGCTGGTGGGCTTGTAACGCAGATGGAATGAGGTGTGCGGACAGGTGCCTTCAGGGCAGTTTCGATTCCTTGTATGGTCTGACTCCTGGTGTCCATCGCGTTTTTCCTGGTCTTTTGTTCTCCTGTGGCGGGAAGCTCACAAATGGTCATTAAGGACTGTAGGGCAATCTTCACATGGAATAAGTATTCCCTAAATAATTTCTTTTCTGCTTGTTATTGTAAAAATATTAAGATTATGGCATTTCCTTTCCTTACATATAACCTAAACTGTCCCTGGTTATATATCCCCTCACAGAGTAGATTGTAGAATATAAGGTTTCTGCACCAATTGAATAGGACTTGTTGATTTGGTCAATTCAACAAACATATATCTCAAATAAGGATCTTAACAAAAGATAATAAAAGTAGCTGTTTTCTTCTCTATAAACTTATAAAAATATAGAACTGAGTTGTTCTTCATTTTTAATTTAAAAAATAACAATAGTAGCCTTACCCTTGAACATTATTAGTGTCAATCAAAACAGCAAAATAATACCACTAAATTTAATATTTAACCTGCTCTACTCCCAGAGAGGGCTCTTACCTTGCTCTTCATTCCCATATATTAGTTTTCATTACCTTTGTTATGTCAGACATTTACTAAAATGTTTATTGTTTATTCTTCCCTGCTAGAATGTAACTTCCTTAAAGAAAGAGGTCTTGGTCGTTTTGTTTGGAAGTACCTGAGTTTTTTTAATGAAATAGGTAGAACATGTGTGGAACAGGATTGCTGCTGCAAGCCAATTCGGGCTGCTATAACAAAGTAACATAAACTGAGCTGTTTATTTAAAAACATGTTTACTTCTTATGATTTTGGAGGGGCTGGCTGTTTGATATAAGAGGGTGGAGGAGACATGGTCAGGTTCCTGTTGAGGGTTCCCTTCACTGGCTACAGATGGCTGATTTTTCCTTATATCCTCAATGGCTATTAACAGAGAAAACTCTTTGGGGTCTCTTTTATAAAGGCACTAATCACATTTAGGACCCAATCACTCCCCTAGAACCATCAGAGTGCAGGATAGGATTATAACAAATTTGGGAGATGGGGGCACAAACATTCAGTCCAAAATAATGTCTATTTGTTTGTTTGTTTATTCTATTTTAAATTAGCAAAAGTATTAATTCACTATTATAAGAAAAAATACTATAAAATATTTTTCCAAAGATAATAATAAACAAAATACATCTTTCCAACAATGACAGTAAAAGCTATAATTTATTGCATCTTAATGAATTTACACTGAGTAACATTATTGAACACATACTCTGTGCTAGGCACTATGTTTAACAGATGTTGAATCTGATATAGAGGATACATGAAGGTGTCAGAGTAAATCTGTAACATAAAGTCTTATAAAAAGCTATTTCTTTGTATTTCATTTAGAATAACGGAAATATAATGTTGTTCCCACTTCTCAGTGGTCATCTTGGTAGGGATAGGGAGGGATGCCAGACTTTGGAGAGACCACCTATCTTGAACATTATACTCTCTACAGCTATATCGTATTTGAAAAACATCCCTTTGGAACCTGAAATCACTTTGAGCATCTATTTGGGAAGAGTATCCAAATGAGGAATACTGACTCTACATTAATTTGGTAAATTTAAATCACTATAGGTATAATTTCACATTATAATTGGGACTTAATCCACTGTTGTCTGCTAGATTTTATCTCTATCTACCCTAAGGGTTACATTATATGCCTTGAG
Source organism: Eptesicus fuscus (assembly GCF_027574615.1). Lineage (NCBI taxonomy): Eukaryota > Metazoa > Chordata > Mammalia > Chiroptera > Vespertilionidae > Eptesicus > Eptesicus fuscus. The sequence continues at coordinate 19,538,243 of NC_072485.1, read as the reverse complement.
GCACACTTCCTGTACTAGGGTAGGTTTCATTTCAACAATGTCCTAAAAGTGGCCTCACTTAATTCACTCATTCATTCTGCAAATAATTATTGATCATTTATTTAATAAGTATTCTCTCTGTAAATGAAGGGAACAATAACAATATTCTTGACTTCTAGGAACTTAAATTCTAATATACAACCATAAAACAATATTGATGTAAAATAATTGCTATATCAGAAGTTTATATCCAAGGGCAAAAATTTCAAACTCTTTGAAGTACTATTTTTAGAAGATGTCTATTCAGAAAATAGGTCCAAGTGACAATAATTAGATTTCCAAATACTAGTGAGGAGAAAGCATTTCATTAAGAGGAGACAGTATATAATTAGGTATACAAATATACAGAATGGCCAGATTATTATGATCTCTGAACGCATAATAACCTGGCCACTCAATATATATATATTAGAGGCCTGGTGCATGAATTCGTGCATGGGTGGGGTCCGGCCAGCCTGGCCAGGGGGAGGGGACATGGGTGGTTGGCCAGCCTGCCTGCTGGTCTAACTCCTGGTCAAGGGGATAATTTGCATATTAGCCTTTTATTATATAGGATATACACTGAGTGGCCAGATTATTATGCGTTCAGAGATCATAATAATCTGGCCACTCAGTGTATACACATGCACACTCTGAAAGCATATAGGTAGTTCAATTTTTTACCTTGGAAGATCAACCCAGACAGCAAGGCAAGGGTCAGAATATGAAAGACACTATATGTCATGTAAAGGGAAATCAGATTAGAAGGCTTTCAACATACTGCCTTGCTTCTTGGATAATTCCTAAATACAGGAAAACCTGACAAGAGTATATAATTAAAGTCACTCATTCATAATAATAATAAGTTTAAAGTGTTGTAAAAGTACAGTCATTTTAAGCCAAGTTTAGATTGAATTAATTTATTTTGGGAAATGAAGCTCTGCTAATTAGGTTTAGCCCTCAGGCCCATGGCAAGTTGTCAGTATGGATTTTGGTGTGGAAGGCAAGGGACTAGGTTATGGGAAATCTTGCCTTAACTGCTGACTTGCAGAAAAGTTACCAAAAGCTTCTACCAGTCTTTGGTGAACACTTTAAGAAGATGGGGGCTGTGATAAAACAAGCCAGTTTTATAACAGGTTAATAATTTACAACTCCAGGTGTTTCCTATGAAGAGAAATCTCAAAATATTCTTAAACCACGGAGAAAAATTTGAGTAAAATTGTCACTATACTCAGTTTCAAAACAGTCATAAAGTTTTGAAAATACTGTATAACAAAGAAGTTGACTTAATCTGAAAATTATTTATTTTAAAGGTAAAACTGAGACAGTCTGCTAAAACATAGATATTCGCTTTGTGCCTCACACCCTTGACAGTAGTTTATAAAACTCTGAAATGGGTACTTGTCCACAAAACTATGCAGGTGTCGGGAAGTACTTTCCCTCTCTGTCCTCTCGCTGTCTGTTTCAGCCAGGTGTTCTTAATTATCTCCAGCTATAAACTTCAATCATGTTATTCTTGGATATTGACCATTTGCCTTCCCAAAAAGCAAATGATCTAAAAAAAATCCCTGGCCTTGGTTACAGGTGTTTTATTCTCATTGATGCCCTCCACATGCTTCCACAATTCTTGGCGATCACTTGATTCCAGAGTGTTTACACGCATTTTGACTATCTCATTTGGTTTCTTCTAGGTTTGTACCTATCAGACTTTGGTTCACTGTTTTGAGTCTATATTTGATAACATTTTACTTTGAATAGTTCATACTCTCCTAATCAGATATTATTTGTAATTGTTGCCTTATTTTTTTCCAACTGTGTGAGATCAAAGAACTTCCTGGTGACCTTAATTTTTTTTTGATCTTCACCCGATGACATGCTTAGAGAGAAGAAGGGAGGGAGGGAAAGAGAGAGAAAATTATGTGCAAGAGTAACATCTATCAGTTGCCTTCCATAAGCTCCCTGAATGGGGATCAAATCTGCAATTCAGGTACGTGCCCTGACTGAGAATCCAACTGGCAACCTTTCTATGAATGGGAGGATGCTCAACTGAGCCACTATGGTCGAGCCTTAACTTATCATTCACTGTAAGGTTAAAATAACAAGCTTCTTTATGGTTATTTGGTTCCACTTAAATGCAGTTTTGAATAGAGATAAGTTTGGATTTGTATGTAAATCAATTTAGTCAAAAATGATTAAGTAAATTACTTAAAACACTTAGGAAAAATTTTTATGAGTTAGGATTTGAGGAGGGCTTGGCTTCTCTGGCCATTTTGCATCTTATTCACGTAAGGCAAATAGAACTGAAGGATAAACCTCCAGTGGGCTCCCTCACTCACATGTCTGCCGCCTCAGACCTCTTTTTCCCTCTCCACATAGGGTCTCATTATTTAGGACCTCTTCAAGCAGCCTGGCTTCTCACAGCATGGAGGTCTAAGGGTGGTCTGTCTTCATACATGATAGCTACCTTCCCCAAAAGGAACATTCCAAGAGATCTAGGGATAGGCTGAAAAGTTTCTTGTAAACTAGATTTGGAAATGCCAAAATGTCCCTTTTAGTACATTCTATTGATCACTAAGTCCAGCCCAGATTTAAGGGAAAGAAGAAACAGATTTCATCTCTGGTGGAGAAATGGCATACATACTCAGGGGAAAATGAAATGATGTGTAACATGTGGTCTGAAAGCCATAAAATAAATACAATCCTATCTAATAATAGAGTAACATGTAAATTACCATCACTCCGCTATGCCCACGATTGGGCGGCGGGAGGCTGGGGGGCAGGACTTGGGGTGGCCTATCCGGCCATTGAGAGGCACGGATCCACTGCCACTGAGGGGGGCTACCCTGCTGTTGAGAGGCGCAGGGGGCGGGACTCCCGCCCCCTGCGCCTCTCAACAGCCCAATCCGCGGCCGCTGAGGGGGCCTGCCGTGGACACCCAGCTGCGCCTCTCAATGGCAGGGTAGCCAGGTGTCCACGGCAGCCCCTCTCAGCGGCTGTTGAGAGCCGCTCCCCCGTTGAAAGTGGGGGAGCTGGGTGCCTGTCTGCTCTGGCACCAGGCCTTTCAGAAGCCTCCGCCAAGCCGGAGGCTTCTGAAAGGCCTGGTGCACCAGCGGACAGGCACCCAGCTCCACTGCAAAAAGCGAAAGTGTGTAGAGGACTCTACATGTGCATGATTCAATCATGCACTGGGCCTCCAGTAGTTAAAGAAAAGCTGTAAAACTGCTTTGCCGAGAACCTTTACTATCCTATATAATAAAAGGCTAATATGGAAATTGACTGAACAGTGGAATGACCAGTTGCTGTGATGCACACTGACCACCAGGGGGCAGACACTCAACACAGAAGCTGCCCCTGGTTGTCAGTGTGCTCCCACGGGGGAGCGCCACTCAGCCAGAAGCTAGGCTCTGCAGCAGCGTTTAGGATGTCTGGCTGATGACTTAGGCCCACCCCCAGGGGGAGTGGGCCTAAGCCGTCAGTAGGACATCTCCTGAGGGCTCTCAGACTGTGAGAGGGCGCAGGCTGGGCTGAGGGACCGCTCCCAACACACACACACACACACACACACACACACACACATACACACACACACACATACACACACACACACACACGCATGAATTTTGTGCATCAGGCCTCTAGTTAGAGAATAAGAAAGAATAATAAAAGAAGCTGGATTGGGAGAGGTATTTCTCTTGTTACCTCCTTATCCATTTTATAGATATAAGAACTTCTGGATTCTCAGATTCTGATTCCACATGTAAGGTGCTTAGTACTAATTTATTGTCCTAACAACAAATAAAAAGCTGAACAAACTGAAAAATCAACACTCTTCTTGGCTCCTTGAGATAAGTAAGGGCATAAGGAAATCAATGATCCCCAAGATTGGAGGCACTGATAGGTGAATACAAGAAATCACAGTTTACCAAAACAGAGACTCACCAGCATAAACTGCCATGGGAACCGGTGCCAAGGTAGAAAAATATGAACTGTAATTGAGGAATACTGAGGGGTCAATGTGGACAACTTTCAGAGTTAAAAATTCTACAGGTCACCATACGAGGGCCCCCAAAATATTTGAAACTTACAGCTAGGAGCTCTACTGGATCTCAAGTAAAGGACAGAGAAATATCTCCTCAGGTCTCTGGCACAGGGATGGAAAAGGAACCATTTTGAAATACACCAAAGCAATTTGTTCTTCTTAACAGGGTCTGCCATCAGGAGAAACTAGTTAACCAGAGCATCCTGCTGGCATTATCAGAGCCTGACACCAGGGAAGGGAAATACCCAACTGCAAGCTCCTCTAAGGAGAGAGAAAGTAACTGAGAAACACATGTGAAGTTCAAAGTCAAGAGGTACAGGCTCACTAAAATGCTGAGACTTAATCATAGGCTGATAAAATGCTTAGCCACCCTAACCTCACACCACGTTATTAAAGGCCTATTTATAGCTGTTAGTTGTATGGTTGTTGTTTTTTTACCAAGTATATTATGTCCAACTTTCAAAAACAATATTACAACTCATACCAAAAAACAAAACAAAACAAAAGTTTGAACAGACAGACGGCTCAGAGATATTGGAATTATCAGACTGGGAATTTAAAATAACTATCACTAATAATTTTTTCCATTAGGATTGTAATGGATAAAGTAGACAGCATATAAAAACAAATGGGCAATTTAAGCAGAAATCATAAGAAAGAACCAAAAAGAAATACAAGAAAAACAAAAAACAGTAATAGAAATAAAGAATGCCTTTGATGGCCTTTCTAGTAGACTGGCATTGACTGAGGAAAGAATCTCTGGACTTGAGGACTTAACAGTATAAATTTTGAAAACTTAAAAGCAAAGAGAACAAAGACAGAAAATAAAAGAATAGAATATCCAAAATCTGTGAGACAACTACAAAAGGTGTTACATGTATGTAATGGGAATACTGAAACAGAAATTTTTGGGGGTGAAAAAGACAGGTTTTAGGAAATTTTAGCAGCAGAAGGCATATTTCCATAGAATAGGGGAGCTGAAAAGCTGCAACAGGTACATTTTCATAGAATCAGGGAGCTGGGAACAGCCAAAGATCGATATCCTACATAATAAAGAGCTAATATGCTAATTAGACCGAAGAGCAGAACAACCATCCAGATGACTGTCTGGATGACCTTCTGGATGAAGCCAGGGCTGCGAGGGCCGACCCTCTTGCATGAATTTTGTGCATTGGGCCTCTAGTTTACAAAATAAAAAGAAGGAAGCCCTTCGTCCAGAAGGAGAAGAAGAAAGCCCAAAGGGAATAGGAAAAGAATAAGGAAGGAGCGGGGAGAACCTCACATGTCCCAGGTGAGGTTCAACTTTTGAGCTCAGGAGTTACTATAGTAACCAGTCTAAGGGCCTAGTGACCAATCAGAGGGGATATCAAGGCATCAGGATCTATAGCCTTTGAAGCCATAGGAAAAAGGAACTCTGGGGAACCCTTTCCCCCTCCCCATGTGGGAGTCTGTACTAGTACTTGTTCTTTAACAAATTTCCACCTTTGCTATACCGCCTTTTGTCTGTGGATTCATTCTTCGACTCTGGCGGACAAAGACTCTGGGAACTGGTCTGCTCAGGGGAACACTGTGCGTTCCAGTCCAAAAATTCCATTTCAATACCAGGAGAAGACAGAAACAGGAGAAAGGCTTGGAACAATAATGACTGAAAATTTACCCACATTAATTTCATACACAGATCAAGCTGGTAAATGCTGAAACACTACACCAAAGCATATCATTTTCAAACCACAGAAAATTAAAGATAAAGAAAAAAATCATGAAATAAGCTGGAGGGGACGCGGGGGGGGGGGGGGGGGGGGTGTCTTACCTCTAGAGGAACAAAGGTAAGAATTATGTCCTACTTCTCCTTAGAAACCATGTAAGCAATATAAGAATAGCATGAAATATTTATAGTGTTGAGAGAAAAAAACACACCCAAACCCAAATTCTTTACCCTATAAAATTATCATTCAAAAGTGAAAGAGAAATAAAGGCTTTCTTGGACAAGTAAACATTGAGAGAATTCTTTGCCAGTAGATCTACTTTGCAAGGTATGTTTTTAAAACATTATATTTAGAGAGAAGGAAAATGATATGCTAGAAACTGAGATCTACATAAAGAAAGGAGGCGCATCAAAGAAGAAATAACTGAAAGTAAAACAAAAATATTTATTTTTTCTTATTCTTTATTGATTTAAGAGATAAACATTTGTTCAAAGTAATAATAGCAATAATGTATTTTATTTTGTATGTGTATTAAAATTCCAGAAATCCTTGAGGCAAAATAGCTAGTGTGGTATGAAGAAATGAGAAAGCAAATGCAAGTTGGAATAATAGATGAATCAATATTATTGAGTATTAAATAATTAATGTCAATAAAACAATTTTAAAAAATCTAAAAGATTCAGAAAAGCCAACAAAATATTGAAGAACAAACTTGGAATAGTTGGAATAGTTATACTAGCCTACTTTAAGACTTACTATAAATCCTCAGTAATCAAGACAGTGCAGTACTGGTAAAACAATACACAAATATAGAATAGAGTGCTTACAAACAGAGCAACACAAATATAGTCAATTGTTCTTTGGTAAAGGAGCAAAAGCAATTTAATGAAGAAAGGATAGTCTTTTCAACAAATGGTGCTAGAACAACTGGACAGACACAGACAAACCAATAAATCTAGACATGTACCTTTTATCTTTCACACAAAACTTTAACACAAAATGGATAATAGGCCTAGATTTAAAACTCAAAAGTACAACACTCCTTGAGAAACCAAAAAAGAAAATCTAGGTAACCTCGGGCTTGCTGATGATGTTTTAGATATTATACCAAAAGCATGAATGCACTGGATGATTTGAAGTTATATAACTAAAATTTTGTTCTGTGAAAGACAATGTTAAAAGAATAAAAGGATAAGCCATGGACCTGAAGAAAATCATTACAAACCCCATAGAAGAGCCCTGGCCAATGTACTCAGTGGCTAGAGCCTCAACCCATGCACTGAAGGTTCAACGGTTCTAGTCCCAGTCAAGGGCATGTACCTGCCTTGCAGGTTCAATCCCCGCCCCAGTTGGGGCCTGTGTGGGAGACAACTAATCCATGTGTCTTTCTTTCTTCCCCTCCCTCCCTCTCTTTCTAAAAATCAATGGGAAAATATCCTCCAATGAGGATTAACACCACCACCAAACAAACAAACAAAACTTCCATAAAACATACAACACAGAGACTTAACTCAAGTGTAAATTATGGACATTCATTAATATTAATGTATCAATACTGGCTAATCAATTGTAAAAATGTAGTATACTAATGTAAGAGGTTAATAATAGAGATATCATGTTAGGGTGGGTAAGGGGTTAAATGAGAACGCTCTATACTTTTTACCCAACTTTTTCTGTAAACCTCTAAGTGTTCTAAAAAGTAAAATTGATTATTTATTGAGAAAATATTACTAACAAACAAGTAATTAGAAAATCACCCAACTTATTTCCAAAATAAGTTATGCAATATAATTCTAAATAACACATTGACAAAAAAATAGGGTTTTTTTTAAATTGAAAATATCTTGAAATGAATATTAACATGTTGGAACTTTAGCAATAAGGCTACAATTGTGTTTTCAGAGAAATATATAACTATAAATGATCATATTATAAAGAATAAAAACCTGAAAATTGTTACTGAAGTAAGCTTCTATGTGAAGAATCCTGTAAAAAATTCAAAATTAAAGTGACAAGATGATAAATACAAGATTTAGAAACCAGTAAAACAGAATTTGCATCCATATTAAATATGTTAAATTATTTCTTAGAATATGTTTGTTTTAGCATTTAAAAAATTATGAGTCTGCACCAATTCTGAACAAGTATCAGTTTGGTGAATACCACTCACCCCTACCTGGTGATTCACTGAGCATCTTCCTCATGCAACTCCAATGCCACAAGAGGTTCTTTCAGTGACTGAGCCTAATAGGCAGCCAGCAGGGAGAGGCAGGTGGAGGTGATCTCTGGATAACTTGGGCCTTTTGTAGACATGATCTGGGCTTGGTGCTAATCGAAGCCAGTGTTGGTGTACATCTTGGTTCTTCCCACACACACCTAGAACTTGCAGAGGCAGCCACATACTTTGGATACCTCTGTGGCTCCAAATAGGTTTCCCATAAGCAGGTAGCATCTAACATTGACCTGCATCATAATCCCTCCTAAGAGACCACGGAATCAAGACACCCAGTAGCAAGCTTCACACAACATCAGAGCAGGAATCAATTAGCTTCAAAAGCAACACATCCAATGGGAAATCTAGGCAGGCACCAGACCCTACAGAGGCAAATTTTGCTTCATGTGATCAGTACCTGCACAACAGCTCATACATTATGGTTGGGAGTGATCCTCACAGTAAACCAGCCTGCGGGTTGACCATATGCACACAAGAACATTCCTGCGGTACCCAGCACAAGTGATAAAGAAAACGCGCCACTGGGTTCCACGGGACATCTAATACATAGGGCCACCCTACGCAGCCTGGGAGAGGTAGCAGATCTGTCCAATACACAGAAACACATACAACGAGGCAATCAATATGGGGAGACAAACATTCCCAAAATGAAAGAACAGCAGAAATCTCTCCCCTCCCCCACCCCCACCCCAAAAAGGGCTAAATTATATGGAGGCAAGCAATGTACCAGATATGGAATTAGAAGAAATGGTTATAAGAATGCTCAAGGAACTGAGTGAGAACTTCAACAGTGTGAAAACAGACATAGAATCCATACAAAAGAATCAGTTAGAAATGAAGAATATATTATCTGAAATGAAGAATACACTAGAAGAGAAAAAATCAGGTTAGATGAAGCAGAGAATGGAATTTGTAAAACAGAGTAGCAGAAAACACCCAATGAGAGCAACAATAGAAAAAATAATTTTAAAGAATGAGGATAGTTTAAGGGACCTTTGAGATAACATGAAACGTAACAACATCGACATCATGGAAGAAACAGAATGAGAAAAAAGAGAACAAGTAATTGAGAACCTATTCAAATAATAAGAACTGAAAATTCCCCTAACCTGGTGAAGCACAGACAGTCACAAACATGATGAACCCAAACAGCCCCACACTAAGACACATCATAAGTAAAATGGTAAAGGTTAAAGACAAAGAAAGAATCTAAAAATCAGCAAGAGAAAGACAGTGACCTACAAGAGAGCTCCCAGAAAACTGAGCTGATTTCTCAATAGAAACATTTCAGGCCAGAAGGGACTGGCAAGAAATATTCAAAGTGATGAAAAACAAAAACCTACAACCAAGACTACTTTACCCAAAAAGCTATCATTTAAAATTAAAGGAGAAATAAAGAGCTTCTCAGACAAGAAAAAGCAAAAGAAGTTATTTACCACAAAACCAGTGTTACAAGAACTGTTAACAGTGGCTTCTTTAAATGGTAGTAAAAAAAAAAAAAATGAACAGAGTTACCAGTATAAAAGACAAATGGCAATTAATATTTACCTATCAATAAGTACTTTAATGTAAATGATTTAAATGTTCCTATCAAAAGGCACAAGATAGCTGATTAGTTAGAAAAGACCCACATATATGCTTTCTACAAGAGGCCCACCTCAGAAGGTAAGACACATGCAGACTAAAAGATGGAAAAAGATATTTCATGTAATTCAGAAAAAAAAAAACAAACAAAAAAACAACAAACCTGGGGTAGCAATACTTTTATCTGACAAAATAAACTTTAAAATAAAGTCTATAATAAGATACAAAGAAGAATACTACATAATGATAAAGGGATCAATCTAACAAGAGGATATAAACCTTGTAAACATTTATGCACCCAACATAAGAGCTCCTAAATTTATAAAGCAAATCTTGATGGGGATAAAAGGAGAGATCAACAGTAATACAGTCATAGTAGGAAATTAAAACCCCACTGACATCAATGGCTAGTTCTTACAGGCAGAAAATCCACAAGGTAATAACCACTTAAAATGACAAGCTAGATGACATGCATTTAATTGATATCTTCAGAGCATTTTTCTACAAAACAGCAGAATATACATTCTTTTCATATGAATATGGAACGTTTTCTACAATAGACCACAAGTTAGGGCACAAAAAGAGTCTGAATAAATTTAACAAGATTGAAATCATATCAAGCATCTTCTCTGAATATAATTGTATGAAATTAGATACGAATAACAGGAAAAAAACATTCAAATACATGGAGGCTAAATAATGTTACTAAACAATGAATGGGTTAATGGTGAGATCAAGGAAGAAATCCAAAGATACCTTTAAACAAAAGAAAGTGAGGATTCCATAATCCAAAATCTGTGGGACACTGCTAAAGCAATCTTAAGAGGGAAATTCATAGTACTGCATACCTCAAGAAACAATGAAAACCTCAAATAAACAATCTAACCTTGAGGAGATAGAAGAGGGCTAGGTAATTAGGGATGAGACCACAGAAGGAAAGTAGAATAAAGAGCTGAACCCATCTGCAGAAACAAAGTGACCTAGAGCTGAATCCAGTTGAGTAGGAAAAGACAGTGAAATCACCTCAAACCTGACATGGCAGTCCTCAATCAGGTCCATCCCGCCAGGGGGAACTTGAGCTTTAAAAAGTATGGATATTGATAGGGCAGGCAATCTACAGATAATCAATCACAAGGCCATGAAGTGTATGAAATAACCAATCACAAGAATGTTGCTAAGGCAGAATTCTTTGAAAGAACCAATCAGAAGCCAGCAGGGCATGTATTTATCCCCTAGACAGAGAGCTTCTGCAGCAATCCACTTGGGTCCCCTCCCTGCTATAGGGAGTCTGTCTATCCAAATAAACTTTGCTTTCACTTACCTTCTTTGTCCATGAACTGGTTCTTTGATTTTGCAAGACAATGAACCAGAATCCAATCACAACACTTTGGTTTCAACCTCACATTTAAAGAAAATGGAAAAAGAACAAAAATCAAAACCCAAAGTGAACAGAAGAAAATAATAAAGATCAGAGCAGAAATAAATGAGATATAGTATATAAAAAAAGCCATATAAAAGATCAATAAAATCAAGAGCTGAATCTTAGAAAACATAAACAAGACTGACAACCTTTTAACAAGACTTAAAAAAAAAGAGAAGGTGATGAAATAAATTAAAAACAACTCATAGACACAGACAACAATATGGTGATATCAGAGAGAAAGAGGGTTGAGGAGAGGTATAAGAGTGTAAAGGGGAGATAGTGATGACTTTGGGTAGTGAACACACAATACAATATACAGATTATGTATTACAGAATTATAGAATTGTACACTTAAAACTATATAATTTTACCAGAGGCCCAGTGCACAAATTCGTGCACAGATGGGGTCCAGCCAGCCCAGCCCCAATAGGGGCCAATTGGGGCTAGGGCAGCAGGGCGGGGAGGGGGCACGGGAGGTCAGCTAGGCAGCCCTGCCTGAAATCAGGGTGGGGCGAGACCAATTGGGGGTGGAGCCAGCCAGAGGGAGGCTGCGGGAGGTTGGCTGGCCAGCCCTGCCCCCGATCAGGGTTGGGGGGGCAATCGGGGCCCTCATCAGGCCAGTTGGCTACCACACTGCACATCATAGCAACAGGTCGTTCCTGTCGTTCTGGTTATTCCAGTAGCTTAGCTTTTAAATATATAGATTAACCAAGGTCACCTCAATTAATTCAATAAAAAATTATAAAATAAATCGCATATGTCAAATAAAGAAAGAGAGAAAAAAAACCAAATAAGTAAAATCAGAGAAATGTAGCAACTGATACCACAGAAATACAAAGGATTGTAAGAAAATACTACAAAAATCCATATCCCAACAAATTGGAAAACCTGGGAAAAATGGATAAATCCCTAGAAACATACAATCTTCCAAAACTGAATCATGAAGAAACAGAAAATCTGGACAGACTTATTACAACTAATGAAATCGAAGCAGTAATAAAAAAATACTTCCAACAAATGAAAATCCTGGAAGGGATAGCTTCACAGGTGAATTTTATCAAACATTAAAATAAGAACTAACACCTATCCTTCTCAAACTATTCCAAAAAATTCAAGAGGAGGGCACATTCCCAAGCTCATTTTATAAGCCCAGCATTATTCTAATTCCAAAATCAGATAAAGATACTACAAAGAAAGAAAATTATAGGCCAATATCCCTGACAAAACTTAATAACAAAATCCTCACCAAACTATTAGCAAAACAAATCCAACAATACATTAAAAAGATCATACACCATGGTCAAGTGGGCTTTATTCCTGGGATAAATGTTGGTATAATACCTGCAAATAAATGAAAGTGATACACACGTAAACCAAATGAAGGATAAAAATCATATGATTATATCAATCGGTGCAGAAAAAGTTTTTGACAAAATCCAACATCCATTTATGATAAAGTCTCTAAGCAATGTGGAAATAGAGGGAACATATCTCAACATAATAGAAGCCATATATAACAAACTAATAGCTAACACCATACGCAAGGGGGAGTAACTAAAAACATTTCCCTTAAGATCAGAAAAAAGACAGGGATGGCCACTTTCCACATTCTTATTCAACTTAGTACTGGAAGTCCTAGCCATACCAATCAGACAAAAAGAAGAAATAAAAGGCATCCAAATTGGAAAGGAAGAAATAAAACTGTTGGTATTTGCAGATGACATGCTACTATAAGTGGAGAATTCAAAAAACTACTGGAACTGATAAATAAATTCAGTAAAGCAGTAGAATACAAAATAAATATCCAGAAATCAGTTTCATTTTTATACACCAATAGTGAACTATTAGAAAGGGAAACTAAGAAAATAATTCCATTTATAATTGCATAAAAAAATACCCAGTAATAATTTTAACCAAGGATGTAAAAGAGCTGTACTGAGGAAATTATAAGACACTTAAAAATGAAATTAGTCCTAGCAGGTTTGGCTCAGTGGATAGAGCATCAGCCTGCAGACTGAGGGGTCATGGTTTCTATTCCAGCCAGGGGCACATGCCCAGGTTGTGGGCTCGATCCCCTCCAGTAGGGGGCATGCAGGAGGCAGCCAATCGATGATTTTCTCTCATCACTGATGTTTCTATCTCTCTATCTCTCTCCCTCCCTCTCTGAAATCAATAAAACATATATATTTTTAAAAAATGAAATTAAAGTACAAATATATGAAGTATATACTGTACTCATGCATAGGAAGAATTAACATTGTTAAAATGTCCATACCCAAAGCAATCTACAAATTCAAGGCAATTGCTGTAAAAATACCAATGTCGTATTTCACAGAACTATAACAAATAATCCAAAAATGTATATTGAACCACAGAATACCCCTAATAGCCACAGCAATCTTGAGAAAGAACAACAAAGTTGGAAGTATCACAATACCGGATATCTACTTATACTACAAGGCCACAGCAATTAAAACAACATGGTACTGGAATAAAAACAAACATATAGTTCAATGGAACAGAACACAGAGCCTAAAAAATAAACCCACACCTATATAGTCAATTAATATTTGATGAGGCAAGAACATACAATGAGGTAAAGACAGTCTAGTCAATAAATGATGTGAAAATTGCACAGATATGTGCAAAAAATGTAACTAGACCATCTTCTTACACCATAAACAAGAATAAATCTGAAGTGGAATAAAGACTTAAATGTAAGACGTGATACCAAAAAAATCCTTGGAGAAAACAGGCAGTAAAATCTTGAACATTTCTCTTAGTAATATTTTTTTCTGATATATCACCTTGGGCAAGGTAAACAAAAGAAAAAATAAACAAATGGGACTACATCAAACTAAAGAGTTTTTGTTCAGCAAAGGAAATCATCAACTAAACGAAATGACAACTCACTGAACAGAAGAACATATTTGCTAATGATGCATCTATTAAGGGGTTAATATCCAAAATTTGTAAAAAACTTATGACTCAACACCAAAAAAACAATCCAATTAAAAAATGGGCAAAAGACCTAAATAGACTCTTCTTCAAGGAGAACATATAGACGGCAAATAGACATATAAAAAAATGCTCAAAGCAACTAATCATTAGATAAATTAAAAAAAAACCACAATGAGATATCACCTTGCATCTTTCAGAATGGCTATCATCAATAAATGAATAGCCCAGGTGCCTCAACCTATGAACATCAACCTATGAACCAGAAGTCACAATTCGATCCCTGGTCAGGGCACATGCACAGGTTGCAGGCTCAGCCCCCAGTGGGAGGTGTACAGGAGGCACACGATCAGTGATTTTCATTATTGATGTCTGTCTGTCTGTCTCTCTCTCTCTCTCTCTCTCTTCTCTCTCTCTCTCCCCCTTCCTCTCTGAAATCAATAAAGAAATTTGAAAAATCCTATATAATAAAAGCCGAATATGCAAATTGTCCCCTGGACTGGGAGTTTGACCGCTTGCTATGACGTGTGCTGACCACCAGGCGGCAGAGGAGGCGCTGCTGGCCCCAATGAGAGCACGACCACGGCGGGATGGAGCAGCAGGTAAGCGGGCAGTGCCAGGCCAAGGCAGGTGCGAGCAGGGCCCAATCGCCCCACCAATTGCCCCACAGACGGCAACTAGCGGCGGTGGTCAAGTGGTGGTCACTGCCTGGCTTCAAGGCTCTGAGGGAGCCAGGGGCCCAATGACTCAGGTGGAGGGGGCCATGTGGGGGCCCAGGGGCCCAGGTGCTGCCCAGGGGCCAGAGGTCAGCGAGGTCCTGCCCTTCCACACCAGACGCTCGCACTTCGATCGCCGGCAAGGCCTAGGGACCGCACTTGTGCAAGAATTCCGTGCACTGGGCCTCTAGTAAATAAATAAACGAACAACATGCGTTCTCAAAGATGTGGAGAAAAAGGAACCCTTGTGCACTTCTGGCAGGAATGTAGATTGGTGCAGCCACTATGGAAAACAATATGGAGGGCACTCAAAAAATTAAAAATGGAACTGCCTTGTGACCCAAAGATTCCACTTCTGGGCATATATCTGAAGAAACCTAAAACATTAATTTGAAAGAATATTTGCACTCCTATGTTCACTGCAGGGTTACATACAATAGCCAAGCTGTGTAAGCAACCCAAGTGCCAATCAGTAGATAACTGGACAAAAATGTGTGGTACATATATACACTGGGATATCAACCACAAAACAGAACGAAATCTTACCATTTAGGACAGCATGGGTGAACTTTGACTGTATTATGCTAACTGAAATAAGTCAGTCAGACAAAGGCAAGTACCACATGATTTCACTTATATGTGGAATCTAAGAAAAATATAAACAAACAAAGAAAATGGAAATAGACTCATAGACCTAGAGAACAGGCTGATGGTTGCCAGAGGGGTGGGTGGTTGGAGGACTGGGTGAAAAAGGTGAATGGATTGAGACATACAGATTGGAGATGTACAGTACAATATAGAAAATATAGGCAATATTTTCTAACCACTATACTGTACACTTGAACCTAATACCAAATAATATTGAATAAAAACTGTAACTGAAATAAAATTTAAAGGGAGTATGTAAAATATTTTAAAATATGAGTATATCAAAAATAATCAAGAAAAAAAAGGGGGCAAAAGAGAGGAAGAAAATCATTTGATAAAACTTAAATCTAATATATTATAAAATTCATAACAAATAAAGATTAATACATTTACTTAATCTGAATAACAACTCTACTTACAAAGTATCTACAGCCAGTGCACATCATATTTAAAGATTCCACCTCAAGATTATGACAAGTATGTCCTTGAAGAGCGCTTCTTCATATAGTAATGGATCACCTAGCCAGTATAAGACAAGCAAATAAAGGGGAGAAAAAAGAAACACTGATTTAAAAGGAAGAAATAAAAGGACATTATTTGCCAAAGATATGACTATGTAATTCTTAAATTCAAAAAAATCTACAGCAAATTTTCAGACTTACCAAGTAATTTAAAAAAGACCTCTGCTTACAACCAAGATAAAGTTGCAAAAATCAAATTTACCCTGCCATGTGAAAAAAACAAAAAACAAAAATTGAAAAAACATATGATATACAACATCAAAGATTTGATCATAAAAATAATTTATAAACTAGTTTTCATTAAAATTTAAAACTTCTACTCTGTGAAAAGCAAGAATTTTGAAAACAACAGATATCAAATAATAAAAGAAGGCAATTCCTTAGAAATGGAAAACAAACTAGATGAGTTCTAATTCAATGATTGTCCCAGTTACTACACTGAGAGAATTTTCCCTCCTTAGGAGGGGGAGCTCAAGTGGAGCCTCAATAACTCTATGAGTTGAGTAATATCCTGAGAGATGAGACCAGGAAGGCTAGAATTTTCACAAATGATTTAGAGGGGAGAGAGCTGAATAGAAGATCTCCTTGACAATGCAGCAGAGCACTGATGATCACAGGCATGAGAGAAAATGACTCAATGATAGGAAAACAATAACCTAAAAATTTTAAACAGTGCCCACCTTTCATAAAGGGCTGGGACTAGAACTGGGTCCCACTGAATAAAAAGAAAAACCTTATGATTCACAGGGCATTAGGTAGAGTCTCACCTCAATAGTAGGGAACAATTAGAAACAGACTGAGGACTTCTACAATTCTAACACATTCTGTAACCCAGATCCGAAAGGATCAAAACTTTTCTGCATTCCAGAAAAGAGCTCAAGAATATTTTATAGGAAATGAAAATTATCCAGCACCAAATGATAAATATCCCAATATTTGAAGCCTGTATGATTTATTGACTATATCAGCAAAGTCCAGTGTTCTCTGTGACTAGTAATAAGTACCCTGTAATAAATGGAGACTCCACACCTATAGGGAGAAAATACAGAAGC
Organism: Eptesicus fuscus; assembly: GCF_027574615.1. Classification (NCBI taxonomy): domain Eukaryota; kingdom Metazoa; phylum Chordata; class Mammalia; order Chiroptera; family Vespertilionidae; genus Eptesicus; species Eptesicus fuscus. Next base: position 19,521,345 of record NC_072485.1, on the reverse strand, counting down.
AGATCCAGAAAGAACCAACAGAGAAGCCATTAGCTCACCAGTGCTTTAGTGAGAAAGACCTGGCTACTGATATCAGAACCAAACTTTCTAGTTTTCAAGGTATCCTACCTAATAAAGAGGTGATATACAAATTGACCATCACTCCAACACACAAGGTGGCCACCCTCATGTGGACACAAGATGGCTGGCAGGGGAGGGCAGTTGTGGGCAATCAGACCAGCAGGGGAGGGCAGATGGGAGGGATGCCTGAAAGGGAGGGCAGTTGAGGGCAATCAGGCCTGTAGGGGAGGACAGTTAGGGGTGACAAGGCCTGCAGGGAAGGGCAGTTGGGGGCGACCACGCCAGCAGGGAAGGGCAGTTAGGGGCGACAAGGCTGGCAAGGGAGGGCAAGTAGGGGTGACTGGGCCAGCAGGGGAGGAGAGTTGGGGGCGACCAGGCCTGCAGGGGAGGACAGTTAGGGGTGACCAGGCCAGCAGGGGAGGGCAGTTAGGGGCAATCGGGCTGGCAGGAGAGCAGTTAGGCATCGATCAGGCTGGCAGGGGAGTGGTGAGGGGGTGATCAGGCTGGCAGGTAGAAGCGGTTAGGGGCAATCAGGCAGGCAGGCAGGCAAGCGGTTAGAAGCCAGCAGTCCTGGATTGTGAGAGGGATGTCCAACTGCCCACAGGGATCGGGCCTAAAAGGGCAGTCGGACAACCCTCGAGGGGTCCCAGATTGAAGAGGATGCAGGCTGAGCTAGGGGACACCCCCCCCCCCCCCGTGCACGAATTTCATGCAACAGGCCTCTACTATGGTATATAAATATGCAAATTGTCCCCTCGACTGGGAGTTTGACCGGGAGTTTGACCAGGGGTCGGGGCTAGCAGACCAACCACCTGTGGCCCCTCCCCCAGCTGGCCCTGCCCCTAATTGCCCCTCTCACTCGATTGGGGTTGAGGCCAGCCAGACCCCACCCATGCACAAATTCGTGCACCAGGTTTCTAGTGTATAATATATTCAATATAGTATTTACTTCAGTGAGTAGAATGTAGTCAATCTCAACAAATCTTTTTGACATTTTCATAATTACCAAAATGAAATAATTTATTGTATGCTTTAGTGTATTAAGTTGACATTTTTGTTTTAAATGCTGCTGTGTATTGTGACCACTGAAAAGTCAGGAAATAGTGTAGAGCATATGAAAATCATTGTACCTGTTCTCATGCAACCTACAATCTACTGGAGAAGACTGTCATTAACATAGATCACAGATATTTAACTGCATATTCTATAAAAATATAACATCATTTATTACATCAGCACAGAGAGTTAAGAGGTGGATGGTATACAGATCGGTGGAACTTAGTTATTTTTAAACATAAGCTCATAGGTCTCCAGTAGAAAGCAGCAGGGCAGCCCTCCTAAGAAAATCATCTTAATGCACATGTATATGTCACAGGCAACAAATTCGGTTACAAAGATGTAAACCAGAAGTGGGTTAGCTTAAAAAAATAAATAAATAAAGCTTAGCAGCTGTCTTTGCCTGTCATTATCATCCTTAGAGAGAACTGTGTAACAATAAAAAAGTTATATTGGGGTATGGCTATTAGATGTAATTCTGCTTTCTTATATGCTGAAACACCTGCTTGAAAAGAAGCAGTTTCTGAGTTGATATTTTTTCCACCAAGGATATAAACAACAGCTTGTTCATTCCTTTCTATAGAAATAAGAAACGTGCCCAAGAAGAATGTTACCATCATTTAATCCTGTTAAAAATTTAATGAAATAAAACCTCTGCCACTACAGCTGAGTTGCAGATAGAGGTTATTTTCTAACCATTCATTTAAAGACAAATTACACAGGATGAGAACTTGAACATTTTAATGTTTAGAAAGGAAAAAAAAAATGCATCGAGGTTGTTACTATGTTTTTCCATTCTTTGAGTGGATTACGTTAGTACATCCCACTCTACATCCCACTCCACCCTGAAAGTATGGAGGCTACTCTCTGATTGTTTCCAAGGAACACAATCCCCTTCTAGATTTGGATTTTTATTTATTTTTAAAAATACATTTTTATTGATTTCAGAGAGGAAGGGAAAGAGAGAGAGAGAAACATCAATGATGAGAAAGAATCATTGCTTGGCTGTCTTCTGCATGCAGCCCTACTCGGGATCGAGCCTGCAATACATGTATGTGCCCTGACCAGGAATCAAACTGTGACCTCCTGGCTCATAGGTCGACGCTTATCACAAGCCCACACTAGTTGGGCAGATTTTTATTTCTTGTTGTCATTTTGTGGTTAAGATAGCTTGTTGCCATAGTCATTGAAATCTTTACTAGTTCTAAGCTTTCTTTTCCAACAGGCAAAAAGTAAATTTAACTCCCAAAACCCCTATTCTGAAAATATCCAAATCATCAGATTTTGTCACTGTTTGGGGGGGAATAACCTGGAAAATATTGGAAAAAATGTAGATGCCCAACTAAATACTGCATGATCTCACTTATATGTAGAAAAAAAAATCCTCAAACTCCTAAAAGCAGAAAATAGAGTGGTGGTTTCCAGGGGCTGGGGGATGAGGAAATGAGATGTTGGTTAATGGGTACAAAGTTTCAGTCACCCAAGATGAGTAAGTTTTGGAGAACTAATGTAAAACAATGTGATCATAGTTAATAATACTGAATTGTATACTTGAAATTTGCAGGTTTAGATCTTAAGGATTCTCAGCATACCTACCCCCCATATAAAAAAAGAAAGAAAAATTAAAAAATAGTAACTAGCCCTAACCGGTTTGGCTCAGTGGATAGAGCGGACTGAAAGGTCCCAGGTTCAATTCCAGTCAAGGGCATATACCTTGGTTGCAGGCACATCTCCAGTAGGAGGTGTGCTGGAGGCAGCTGATTGATGTTTCTCTCATAGATGTTTCTAACTCTCTATCTCTCTCCCTTCCTCTCTGTAAAAAATCAATAAAATATATTTTAAAAAAATAGTAACTAGATGCAGTGATGGGTATCTTATTAGCTTGTGGAGATCGTTTCACAAAGTATACACATATCTAAACAAAAAGTTATACATCTTAATACATACAATTTTATTTGCCAGTTATACCTCACTGAAACTAAAAAAGACTCAATTGCAGGTGTATTCCTCAAGATATGTGTGTGTGTGTGTGTGTGTGTGTGTGTGTGTGTGTGTGTGTGTAATGCATTAGCAGGAGTTTCCATTGAAGCAAATCTTTTTGTTAAAAGAAAAAAAAATACGTATATAGAGCAAATTGATTATTCTGTCTAATATGGTTAACAAATTTAGGTCTTTTTACTTGAGTGAAGCAATGTGAACAGCAAACCCAGTGGCATCACATCTAGGTGTCAGTCCTCATTAGATTCCTGCAACAACTACAAGCAGCAGTGGCTGCCTCAGAGACATCACTGTGCAGAGCCCCGTCTCCACCTTTGCAGCAGCGAAACTGCTTTTCTCCTTGTTGCTATTTCAATGAGCACGTCCACAAAAAAGAACGCTCCACCTTTTACAACATCCTTCACCAAAGGAAAACACTATTTAAGTCAGAAAGAACTGTATTGTGCTTGGTTGCTCATCTCTAGTGAGAACACAGTACAATGTTTCTAAGACTTACCAAAAAACAAAGGATGTGGGATACTCTCAGGTCAGAAAATGGGATGGTGTTCCTAATGGCCACTGAAAATTGCTACTGTCTAGGTGACTATGCCATCAATTATCACAAGTAGTGCCCCAATTTTTCTTTTCAATGTACATCTAAATAGCTTATTTTAATCGTGTGGAGAAATGGAAAGGTACTACTGGAGTGCCACATAAGAAAGGCTACTGAATTAACTGAAATTGGTGGCATCTATCCCAGATTGTTTCACTATTCTCATCAGAACATACATTTTTATACTTCAGAGGTTTCAGGTTAATTAATGCAAATTCACTACCTGTTCTGCATTGGTATTGGAGAACGGTTACTTGACAAATGGCCAGTGGCATTGTGCTATGGAATAAATAAGAGAAAGCATAAAATGTTAAAGAGGGTATCTGTCATTATTACAGGAGAAGATCAATCTTTATAGACAAATAGACTGGGAATTACAGAATGAAGGGTCCCTAATTGTGCTTAACAGCATCAGAAGATAAATACATGAGGAGAAAATAGCAGTGCTAGATTCACAAAATGTTATGTTGTTGTTTTATTACATGAGGTTGTCAGATCTCCAGATTCTATGGCAGTTCAAACTCCCTCTAGATAATGCTACATCTAAGGAGATGGCTATATAAGAGCAAACTAAAAAGACCGGTTTATTTTTGCAGTATCAAAGTTCTGAATTGTCTTCTCTGAAAGGTTCTTTAATTCTCTGACAAAATCAACATGAATCAAACTGAAAGAGAGAGACTGACAGTAACAAAGATGTTTGTAGTGAAGAAGGCAGTTAAAATATCCGGAAACATTGAATGGATTATAAAAGTTCATTATTTGGACAAGAGTGCTCCTCCAGTGTCTGCTGAGGCAGCCCAGTATGCAGTGCTTACGCTGAAAGCACACGGCTGGACTCCTTTCTCTCTGCACTCACTACAGAGGCCAGTTACTCAACATTTTATACCACAGTTTCTTCCCAGGTAAAGTCTGGAAAATCACAGTACTGTCCTTTGGATTTATTACCAGATTAAATAAATAGCAATACTTCTAAAGTATGTAGAATAGTAACTGTACTTGAAAATAACTCAATAATTATTAGCTATTACTTTTGGACTTCTGAAAAGATACTGTGTCACCAATCATCCATCCCTCTTCACATATTCTATTCTCTATATAGTATTTGTAAACTAACATATAGTAAGTAAAACAGAGTTGCCATTTATCTAGCACTTCGAATGTGTTACATGTCTCAAATACTAGGAGTTTTGTACTTTCAATAACGTTGCAACAGAGGAATGTTTATGACCATTTTGAAAATTTTCAAAATGAGGCACTGAAAACCAGTGCTTCCTCCAAAGTCACACAGCTAGTAAATACCACCTTGTCTGAAGGAAATAGAAATTTAAAAGGAAGTCTGAGTCCAGATATTGCCATTATAACTACCTGTATGACATCAGATAAATCTTTAAAATCTATGAACCTCAGTTTAACCATAAAAAACAAAATGGTTGTAACAATGGTTGTGAATTTCAAATACAAGATACTATAAAAATGTGTGCACTAACTATATGAAGTTTATCCTATATAATAAAAGGCTAATATGCAAATTGTCTCCTCAATCAGGAGTTCGACCAGGGGGTGGGGTCGGCCGGCCAACTGCCCACAGCCCCTCCCCCTGGCTGGCCCCAACCCCAATCGACCCCTCCCACCCCAATCAGGGTGGGGTCAGCCGGCCAACCTCCAGTGTCCCCTCTCCCTATCCAGCCCGGCCCAATCGGCCCCGATTGGGGCGGGCCAGCTGGACCCCACCCGTGCACGAATTCGTGCACTGGGCCTCTAGTTGTATTATAATACACTCTACTGCAATATATAATCCTACCTAATAAAATAGTAATATGCAAATTGACCGCATCTTCGCTACGCCCAAGCCACACCCACCAGCCAAAGCCACACCCACCAGCCAATCAGGGCGAGTATGCAAATTACCCAACAAAGATGGCGGTTAATTTGCATACGCTGAGGGAGGGAGGAGTGAAGACTGAAGACAACTTAGAAGGAAGAGGGAGGAAAAGCAGAAAGGAAGGTGGCTGCCAGAGGGAAAGCCTGGGCGGGGCGGGGCGGGGCGGGGCAGAGCGAAGCGGGGTGGGTGGCAGTGGCGCACGCATGCAGGCGCGGAGGCCGCAACGGATTCTTCCTACAAATGGGCTACTAGTCTATCTAATAATAGAGGAATATGCAAATTAGTCGGGACGCCTTAACGTCACAACAGAACAGCAGGGACTTGAGTCTGCATGGCGCCTGGCCAGGGCAAGGGACCTCAGGCCATGTCCCTTGCCCAGTGGGGCTTGATGGGGACCTCAGGCCACACAGGGCTTGACAGGGGAACTCAGGCCACGCCCCCTGCCCCAGCGCTGGGCCAGGAGACCTCAGGCTGTGTCCCCCAACCTGGCGCCGGGCTGGGAGACCTTAGGCTGCACCCCCTGTCTGACAGGGCTTGACAGGGGACCTCAGGCCACACCCCTCCCCCAGTGGAGCTTGATGGGGACCTCAGGCCATGCCCCCTGCCCAGTGGGACTTGATGGGGGACTTCAGGCAATGCCCCCCAACCCGGCACTGGGCTGGGAGATCTCAGGCCATGCCCCTTGCCCCAGCGCTGGGCCGGGGAACCTCAGGCTGTGCCCTCTACCTGGTGGGGCTTGATGGGGAACCTGAGGCTGTGCCTGCCACCCAGAGGGGCTTGACAGGGGTGGGGCTGGCTGGGTCTGGGTCTCATCCAATGGGGGTGCGGCTGGCCGGGTCTCGGTCTCCGTTTTGGAAGCATGTGCAGGGACTTGACTCTAGGTCCCACAGCGCACCACAGACTCTGACAGGAGGGAAATTTTCATATACATTTTACTAATTTTCTTTCATTTCTGACAATTCTATTATAGAGAAAGGGCAAATAGCAATATTAAAAGGATTCCTCTAATGAATTCCCTTTTACTCTGCATGAATTTCATGCACTGTGCCACTAGTGTGTTATGATTGGGTAAAATAGCATTGCTTCCTACTTATATCCAAAAAAAAAAAAAAAATGATTTAAGTAGTGAGCATGTCTTTCTAGTTCAAATATTCCATCTTGTCAATTCAAATGGTATTATAAACTTGACTATACACACAAACCTGTTGCTTTTACTTGAAAAATATTTCTAATCTTTAACGGATGTTTCTTTATTTAGATAATACTTCTATACAGCTTAACAAGTCCCAAGCATTATTATAATAATTTCACAGATATTAACTCATTTAATTCTTATAACAAGCCCATGAGATAGGTACTGTTATTTTCCCCATTGTGTATGGTGAAACCATGTACAGAGAGCTTAAATAATTTGCTTAGTTTCCAATGGTCAGAAAGTGGCAAAGCCATGATTCAGATCCTGAAATCTCCCTCTAGATTCTCACTGTGGACAACTCTGCTTGGGAAGTTCCCAAATAACCCTTTTCCAGTGGGAGTAATGACATTTTATCTGACTTGCAGTACAATTTACCTGCATGGGCTCTATTGTGTCCTGTATGAGTTTGATTAAAGGCATGATAAACAGTGAGCACTTGCCATCAATGGTTGCTCTTGGTCATTATTGCCTCAGATTTTATTTTTCAGTGCAGCTCATGACTACTTAACTGAACTTCATTAATTAAGAAGCTAAGTAACTTCATACTTTTTAACCTTTTGCACTCAGATGTCGAGTGTGACTCGACGTGGTTAGCATTAGAATAAAGGAATCGAGAAAAAAGCAAGCGAGTGCAAAGGGTTAATTCTATAGACTAAACAGCTGGTACATGAAAGGACAGCCATTTTCCAAAATGATTTAGTTTTGTTAGCAGTTGCTTGATTAAAATCACTATTCATGTTCCAAATGAGTTATGTTTTTCTCCAGTATAGAATATGCATGATTATAATCAATTATTAAACTTATAAGAAAGTTGAATGCTGTTCCATCACAGATTTGTCAAAGGTACATTATCAATTCAGACTGACCACTAAAAGGAATAAGTATGTTATGAAATTGGATATAAAGCACATTTACATTATATCTATAGACATTTCTCCCCTAAATTTTAATTTCAAATTCTTCTCTCATGGGAAGAAAGTAAAGCCTATTGGCAAAATGTACAATTTTTTGTGTTAGAGATTATACAGTTCTCATTGGTTCAGTGCAAGGTGGGTATTAACTGCCAAATGCAAATTTTAAAATTGCCTCTAGAGAAGAAACATATTTTGAGACTTTCTCAATTCATTTATATCTCTCCATACAGATTTGCTAGGCAACCCTTCCTGTTGTCAGCAAGGACCTATAAACCTGAAAAGTGCCAGCTAAATGATCCTATGTATTTAAGCTATTTTATGGAATTCACAGAAAGTGGAAAATGACATAGTACAGGTAGATATATTCATGGGAACTCTGGATTCAGCTTTTTACCATGTCATCTTTAAAGGGGGAATCCATGATACAAACATTTATTTCGTTTGCTTATTTACTGTGGACAAATTATTATATAGTACCATCTTTTTATGAAAAATTGGGGACCAGCAATGGTTTGATGAGCTTCTTTATGGAAGCTGCTTCTCACATTTTACCTCCCTTCACTTCCTATTCTTGCTAAACTATTAAACAGCACATTTTCACATTTCCAGAGTATTCCACAAACCAACTGCTTTTTCCTCACCAAAATATGGAAATATAAATACTTCCTTTTATGGCTTTTGCATCTAATTTGCTTCTTTTCTTTCAAACTAGAGGCCCAGTGCATGAAATTCTTGCATGGGGGGGGGGGTGTCCCTCAGTCCGGCCTACACTCTCTCACAATCCAGGACCCCTCGGGGGATGTCCGACTGCTGGTTTAGGCCCGATCCTGCAGGGATCCCTCTCACAATCCAGGACCCCTGGCTCCTAACCACTGGCCTGCCTGCCTCCCTGATCACCCCTAACCACTCTGCCTGCCTGCCTCATCACCCCTAACCACTTGCCTGCCTGCCTGATTGCCCCTAACCATTCTGGACTGCCTGACTGATTACCCCTAACTGCTCACCTGTCTGCCTGATCACCCCTAACTACTCTGCCTGCCTGATCACCCCTAACCACTTGCCTGCCTGATCACCCCTAACCACTCTGCCTGCCTGCCTCATCACCCCTAACAGCCTCTGCCTCGCCCCCCCCCCCAACCACAGCTTCATCTGCAGTCCGCTCTAATTAGTATATTACGCTTTTATTATTATAGATATCTGAGGACCAATATGAATTTCATGTCAGCTGCCAAATATTTGGAGATTTTCTGAAGTTGAGTGACATTTAGCAATAGTAGTTACATTTCTGAATACTCATTCTGCTTCAGTTAATAAAAAGGGCAGGGGGACTCAAACTATGTCATTTCACTTTGTCAAATCCTTCTTTAAACTAACACTCACAGAGAAGATGACACCTTTAGGGAATTTTGTTATAAAAACTGAAGTAAAGGAAAGAAGGGTTACAGAGAATTAAACAAATAAAATGAAATCTAGAGTTTTGGAGGGAGAAATAACTGGATCTCAATGGTTGCAGCATAGGCAAATGCCATCACATATAATTTGTTGATAAACAAATAACTGTCATCTTTGCTCTGTGAATATGCATTTATGACTGCTGCTAAAAAACTTCTTTTTTGATTTAGCCACCCAATAAACATCAACCACTGAATGACCAAAAAATATTTAATTAATTTCAGAAACATGAAATGTATGGATTCTACATGAATGAAGTACATAGACCTATGATTTTCATTGTGTGGATAAATTGGTAACTGGCCTAATTAGAAACATGCTATACTTTGGCTGCTATATTTGTATGGACTCCAAAATAATTCTGTTGAAGAGTATTTTAACCCAAAATTTAAAGTTATATATTTTCAGGTGATTGAGAAGTTCAACTAGTCCTGTAATTTCTACTTTTAAGTTGCAAATTTAAAATCTTTGCCTCTGATTATTGAGTGACCTCCTGGCCAAAAACATAAATTTAATGAAGAATGTTGAGTTCCCCAAAGAGGTTTATCTACTTTCAAGCTGATCTGTGTTCAGAGAGCAATTTGTAGTTATGAAATTCCTACTTTCACCTGCTTGTGCCAGCAAGGGATAAACTAATTTCCAGCTTAATGGAAAGATTTGTGAGGGCTTAACTGTTTCATAGGCTAAAAATTCACACCAAACTGACCTTAAATCTCGTATCTGGAGAAAAATGGTTATGAACTAAGAATTGCTCTCAAGCCCTGACCGGTTTGGCTCAGTGGATAGAGTGTCGGCCTGTGGACTGATAGGTCCCAGGTTCAATTCCGGTCAAGGGCATGTACCTTGGTTGCGGGCACATCCCCAGTAGGAGGTGTGTAGGAGGCAGCTGATTGATGTTTCTCTCTCATCAATGTTTCTACTCTCTATCCTTCTCCCTTCCTCTCTGTAAAATATCACTAAATATATTTTTTTAAAAGAATTGCTCTCAAAACTATAATGTTTTTAATATTTTTTAAATATGTTTTTATTGATTTTAGAGAGAGAGGAAGGAAGAGGGATAGAGAGATAGAAACACTGATGAGAAAAACATCCACCCACTGCCTCCTGCACATCCCCTACTAGGGATTGAGCCTGCAACCCAGGCATGTGCCCTGGCCCGAGTAATTAAACCATAGACCTCTTGGTTTGTGGGTCTATGCTCAACCATTGAGCCACACTGGCAGGGCAAAACTATAACTACTTTTAATATATATATATATATATATATATACATATTTATATATATATATATATTTATATATATATTTTAATTGATTTCAGAGAGGAAGGGAAAGGGGGAAAGAGATGGAAAGATCAATAATGAGAGAGAATCACTAATTGGCTGCCTCTTGCATGCCCCCTATTGGAGATGGAACCTGCAACCCGGGCATGTGCCCTTGACCAGAATTGAACCTGGGCTCCTTCAGTCCGCAGGCGGACACTCTATCCACTGAACCAAACCAGCTAGTGCTATAACTACTTTTTAAAAGCATGTTTAACAAAGCTCAAAGACATTTTCTTCGTAGTTTCATTGCTGGTGCTGGAGGAACATATGAATTACATGAATTATCCTCCATGGTTTCTGCACTCAGAAGCTGAAGCTCCAGGGAGAATTAATATATCTCTGAACTCACATGAAGAATAGGCACTCTTAAAATTTATTGTGCATTTATCCCATGATAATGCGCAAGTGATCATGCAATTTAAAATTAATTCTGGCTTTTATACTCATGTTTTCTTTAGCTCAACACTAAATTGTCAGAGACAAGAATAAACAATTAGGCTTTTATTTTTGATAAGATGTCATTGGGAATGTTTTGCCAAGAATTAACAATTGATTATCAAGAAAATATCTACAGAGTTAGCAATATGTATGTTTTTTTCAATTATATTTTGAATTCTTTTAAAGAAATCATTTCATGTTGATGCTAATTAGTTCTTCGAGAAATATCATAGACCAAATTCCTATGAAATAATTAAATGATTTCCAGTTGGATTAAATATGATATGCAAGTCTTTTAAGAATATTTCACAACTGACAGATTATAATAACAGGTCATGCATTACCTATTTAAGTACTGTCAGAGTATGAGATATCAAATGATATCCATTTCAAGAAGTATAGGGCAAAGATATACTTGGAGAATATTTTGAACTATCAGAATTTACTTAAATCTGTAGGTGTGGGGTAGGATATATTACTAGAGTAAGGTAAAATAAATGTTTGGGTTTTTTTTTCCTTGCTGGCAAATTCTATCTTTGAGACAAAGTTAACAGAACAAAACAAACTTAAAAACTCAACTTTATCCCATGATAAAGTATATATGGAGATGATACAACAGCTAGAAACAAGAGTATAGCAATGGAGAAAACTTTGTTTATTACTCCATTGTGACTCCATTCTTAGTCTAACTGTGATTTAATGAGACCTACTTGAATCTTGCCTTTGTCCCTTTGGTGACTTTGGTCAAATTTCTTAATTTTATGTACCTTAATCACATCATCTGGAAAGTAGGGATCACAGTGTTTAGTCAGTTTGTGAATATTAAAAGAAGAAATGTATGTTAAAGTAGCTGAGATATGCACTCAGTAAAGTTATAAAGTTTGTTTGAATCAACCTATCTCAGGTCAGAATTTTTTGTCTTTTCTCTTATTCTATGATCTAGCAGTATAAAGTCTGGGTTTATGAGAACAAACACAAATAAACAAATGACAATAAAATATACAGTGCTTATTTGACATAATAATAAAGGAAAAGAAGAAAAGAAGCTTAATTCTCCTTCATTAAAATTCTTAAGTAATTTTACCTCTAAAGCTAACTCATAACTATTTTTGTAGGAAAAAAAGTATAAAGAGCATTATAATACATATATAAACAAATGTAGTGTAGTATAAAAAATAGTCAAGGAAATAATCTAGTCTATACTAGTAGAAGTTTGAAGGATCCACAAAGGTGATCACATCTGTGTTGGGCTCTAAAATATGAATAGTCTTTTAAGAAAGAGGTAAGACAATTCCATGAAGAGGAAGCTACATGAGTAAAGTTGTGAAAGTTAAGGAATGAACATGCCACCTTAAAAAGTAGGATCACAAGGATAATACTTAAGTTTGATGGAATAAGTGACAGGCAACAAAAACAACCAAGTAAATAAGATGCCAATACAGTGGAATCGCATCTGGAACTTAGTTCATTCCAGAAGGCTGTTTGAGAAGCGATTTGTTCGAAAACCGAAACATGTTTCTCCTTTAGAAATAATGTAAATTGAATAAATCCATTCCAGACCCCAAATGATTCCGTTTTAACCTTTCTTATATACAGGACATGTCTAATGTACCGTTTAATTTATAAATAAACACTTCTTAAATTTATCGAACCACCCCCTTCTAGCCTTAGATGAATTTTTCATGTATCACTGCCTCTGAAATACTATCACCGGCTAACTGCTTTTCCTGTATCCAATCAACGACAGTTTTTCTACCTATCCAACTGCCTGTGCTTGTTGTTTTGTGAGCGCTTTCACAAGCCTAGCAACATTAGTACTCTTTATATTTTAAAATTATGCTAATCATTTATTTCACCAACAACAAAAGCATTATCTCATTTGCTTGTTGCCTGTGAAACACTTTTTGTCATGCTGAGGTCTTAGCATGAAAGAGTTGTCAGGTCGAAAACTGAAGTTTTGGTTGACAGCCGAGACATTTTTTCTTTGAACAACTTGGCAGAGAACCGAATTGTTCAAGATAGGAGACCTCAAGAAACAAGATTTGACTTTATTTGTACACATCAAATGGTATATATGTACAAAAATATTCAAAAGAACATTTAAGAGTTAATGCAATGAATCACTGTTGTTTTATTACCAATTAAATCACAATAGCTCCAATATTCATCTTTATACTTGCTAATTTAATGCATTCAAAGGGTTAATATCTATCATTATGAATCTATGAGAATATATGAACATAAATTGGCATATGAAAAATGATAGTCATTACTTTAAATAATTGACATTTAAGACATCTGGTAGGATTCCAGTCTGATTTGTCACTTGGTGCATTTGAATAAATGATCTGCAAACTTAACAATTTTATGCCAATATAGATACTAAATGATATCCCATTTATAGTCAGATAGTGATTAGCAGAAACTTAAAAAATGTATTAGATGGTATCAGGTTTTGATATTAGAATTAATCAAAGGCACTGAGTCAAATAGAATATAAAAATAAAACACTCCTGCTTAGGACTATGCATTTGGGATTCAAAACTCAGATAAAGGTCAATTTATCTTTATGCTGATATTTCTCAATGGAAATTACATTTCTAAAAAAATAAAAAAGGAGGGAACACCAAATTAAAAGAAAACAAATTAATTCTAAGGAAAATCATAAACTTATTTTTAGTGGCATGTACTCTAAAGTAAATATAGGTTCACTTAAGTGAAACAGTTTATGTGCAGGTTTGCGTACAGATAGTCTCTTATATGTCTAGTTCACCTTGAATCTCTTGTCCTTCTAGAGACAATAGCTCTACACAATACATTCCTTGTATTGTCTTGAGACAATAGCTCTACATAATACATTCCTTGTATTGTCAGAAACAGCTGGTCTGCCAATATATGACAGGGAGTAGAAGGCTGAAGTAAAACGTTCTCTTTATTTTTTGTTTGATAGTTTGTTCTATATTTATTTGTCTGCTTTTCTTTGAGCTCACCAATACATGATTGTACCTAAGGGCACTGAAGATAAATTCAAAAATAATATATTTTAAGTGAATGCATGCAAATGAGGTTTGGAATAGATACTAAAAAACACTTTTGAATGAGTAGAATAATCTGTTAGTGCTTATTTTATTGCTATAGTTTTCTGTTCAAAGTTTCATGGTTCTGACAGCTTGTTTTTCTTATGTCTGGATGAATACTAACAGTAAGTTGTACATATATCTACACACGTCTGAGTTCATATATGAAAATATATATATTTATATATTTTTGATGGAGAGAAGCCCATCTTTCCATCAAATACACACATACTCTCTTCCCAAAATATAAGTCTAACAGCACCCTAATGAAAAATATAAACACATAGCTCCAGAAAATATTCCTCCTAATGGCCATGGCCCTTGAATAGACCCAAAACTCAGTACACGCACAACTCTCCACAAACTCCAAATATGCCCACACTACAAATATGCAAACACAGCATTATATACTCTGTGCCCCAAATAAACATGTAATGCCACACCACCTGCATATACATAACCCCACATTCCCAAATTCTTACAGACAATTAACTCTTCCATCTCCCATAATACACAATCACACAAACACCATATCAAATCATACAGATACTGCATGACACTAACATATTCAACATCCACCAGTTCTGTAAAATAGTCACAGACCTGCCTTCTACACACTGATATATGCATAGACAGCTCCTGAAAAAATCACAAAAATAAATACACAAACACACCCTGAATACACAATGATACTTCTACATTCCCCAAACACAAAACAAAAAGATCACACATCCACTCTAATGAATACAAGTGCTATTTGCATATGCAGATAATTCTCCAAATGAGCCAACAAGTCAAACTTGTGGCCCTCGGGCCGCATGCAGCCCGCAACGAATATTTTTGTGGCCCAGCCAATATAACGGTTGTTAAGAAACGTTTTAATAAAAAATTCATAACTTAATTTTTACAATACTTTTATGCATAATTATTAATAACAAACTACAACATTTGCTAATGACTGACTACTATAATTGTGTTGCATTCATTTCCCTTACACGCCTTACTCACAGGCGCACCATTTCTCTCCACTAATACTAGCAGTGAATATTTTAGCAGCCGATTGCCATGTCATTAGTCTTGTATTGACTTGTTTGGTGTGCGCAACAGGAAATATTTCACTTCCGGAGAACAAGAAAAATAGTTTTATTTGCGTTATGCTTATTAATTTGTGCAGTTATTCAGTGTCGGGTAAGTTAATGTTCAGGAAAAATATTACTTTTTGTTAAAATGTTCTATTATTTTATGTTAACAATTACTCATTTATTTCAGCCCTTTGTACTCAGCATGTCTCTATCGAAATAAACCTACGTTTCTATGAAAATAGAAGGTTTTGTTTTTTTTGCGGCCCACGTAAACTTAAACCTTGTTTATTTGGCCCGTGTTAGCCTTTGAGTTTGACACGCTTGCATTACAGAAATCCCCAATTAAACAAATACATGGGAGAAAAAGGGCAGGTCAATATGCCCCTCCCCCAAAACACCAAATTACAATCACCTAACCACCAACCTACTTGAATTCAGAAGCATTGCATCTCAGTACCCTCCAAGTACAACGCTAAAGCCTACACACCTTCACAAAAACACAGGCATGCCCTCCCCTCAATCACTAATATCCACAGAGGAAACCAACCCACACACATCAGATTCCCAACAACCGATTCAATATGTTCAAGCCCCACCTTTTTTCCAATTCCATGATCTGACAACAGACTTAACAGCCTTCATTGCCATTAGAGTCAGCAACGTTGCTCACCTCGTTGACAAGAGTGCAGTTCGAATGCAACTGTTGGTTGAGATCTTCACGTAAAGAAGGGAGACAACAGTAAATCGATGAGGATGTCCCTGAAAGCGTCCCTCATTTTGAACGACCTGAGCTACTTCTTGCAGAACGGAAGGATGATTTTCAAATTTGGGAGGAGGAACCGAACTGCCCCACAACTCGGGCGCAGAGTTAACAGCTTGCACGCATTATTAGACGCCACTGTAGGCCCGGCAAGATCGGAACCCCGTGCAGCCGGTTATCAGTGGTGCCAATTCCCAGGTGTAAACACCACCGGAAGTGAGCTGTGTGCAAGGGGTGGGAGGGCAAGAACACAGCCAGGGGGTGCAAATAGCCCACAGCGTGACCAACAGTGAAGAGGGTGAACCCTGAAGGGTGAAGAGTCAGTGCATCCCTCACTTCCTTACCCACTCTGGAGGCCGCCAAGCCAGGCCCCGTGCCAGCCAGGACTGCCACTGAGGCTGCTTCCTGCCCACCGGCGCACGTGCACTCGCTTGAGCCAACTGCGCAATGGCCACTGGGAGCCGTAACCTGACAGAGCCCGCCCCCAGATCCCCTGCGCATGCGCATGCACCTGCATGCGCGGCATCCCAGGGAACTGGAACAGGCTGTGCCTGCAGGGGACAAACACTGGAGGGTGGCGACTTCCTGCCAAGCTTCTCCCGCAAGGCCTGCTGTCAGGAGCCTCCGTGCAGTCCCTGTGAATTGAGCACTTAGGGTTTTAAAATTTCCACCGTGCAATCCATCCTCTTAGATGCAGCCCTCCCCGCTGCAAGGGTTTGGAGAGGTCTCCCTGAAGCACACCTCCTCAAACTGAGGCAAGTGCCTCCTGCCCTTTGGATTACAGTCCGTGGATTCTAAAACTAGTAGGTCCTTTCTCCTAGCAAGTCTGAATGTTTCAGTAAACAATTCCGGCAAAGAAATGTAGACCTGGGAAACACTCTAAGGCACTTCCCCCTGATTCTATTCCTAGAGTTTTTCCAAAAGCATTAACTGTACTGAAATATTTTTCTCAGTGTGTTTATTTAGCACATGGAGGTTTTTCAATGGAGGTTGATTCACAGATGTTTCCATTGAAAGGTGGCTGTTAACAGCATTGACCAAGACTTGACTGTCTGGGCCAGTTTCTGTTCACATAGCAGGTAGTATGGGAACAATTCCTCCCTCTCCTACCTCCTTTTTTTTTGTGTGTGTGTATTATGTGCAGAATTTGTATTATATTGGAGTCTTTTTCAGTGAATGTTCTCAGTCCTTTACCCTACCGACCTTAGGCAGTCTGCAGCTCCAGCAGGGAGTGAAGCATGTCTCCCCAGAGATTTGGTTGCAATCCTCCGAAGTCGTCACCCCTCATCTCCCTTGTCCAATTTCCTAACAATCCCCTCTGCTTACAGCACAAAATACAAATGCTCATTCATATTACTTTGACAGTGTAATAAACTGACATTTATGTACAACGTGACAGTAAGAATCAAATGTGTGTGTGTTTTTAAGGGATGCTTCCATGATTCACATGCAGATGGGACCACATGTAATAATGACCCTAGATTCCGAAGGGCAAGATTATACGATGCAGACAGGACATTTGGAAGCCAATTAGCAGGGCTTCCAGGATCAGACTAGCAAGCTAGGATTTAGGTGAATGCAGGTTTCTGTGAGTGGGGGCTGGATATGGTGTATAGAATTCCGGCTTTGTCACAAAGTGCACATCCATCTTACGTGTAGTGTAATTTAACACTTAGGAAAACCAGGACCTTAGAATGTTGGCCCTGTAAACACATGACAGCAGACGATTTTCTGCCTGCCTGGCCCTTACTGCCGTCCTTAACAGCACTGAGCCTAGACATCAGTGCTGTACGGCAGCTCTCACAAATTCCATATCCTCCAAACAGCATGCGTATTTCACACGTGTGTGCAATTGTGCTCAGTGATGGAGCCAAGATGCACACTTGAGTCTCTGTACTCTGAGTTCTCCTTCTTATAGAAGGAGTAGCTAATAGTAGCCTAACAAGTTGCTTGTTTGGTGGAGTTGCCAGATAAAATACAGGATGCCAGTTAAATGTAAATTTCAGAAAACAGTGAACACATTTATAGTAAAAGTATGTTCCAAATATCTCATGGGATACAATTATCCTAGAAACTAATTCATTGTGTATCAATTGGGCGTCCACTTTATTTTATTTTATTTTTTTGCCAAATCTGGTTACCTATTCTTTCAAGTACTTTGAATTTTAAGGGACTGCAGAACTTATTTATCTAGGAATCTAGCCTCCATAAATAGAGGAGCTACATTACCAGTACAAAGACAATCATTATAGTATATACTAAATAAAATTACATCAAGTAAATATATTGAAACATATGTTAACTTTTAACCAGAGAAAAAAGATGAGGAGCATTTAAAAAAATTTTTTTTAAAAAAGCCCATATTTGCTTTTAATTGCAGAATACATATCTGGAAAGATCTAGAGGAAACAGATAACACCAGCATTCTGTGGGTAAGAGGACTGTGCTGCCGTGGAAAGGGGCAGGAGAGAGACTTGTCATTGCATTTTCCACTTTGTGCAATTGGACTGTGAACTACATTAAAATAATTTAAAAGATAAAAAAACATTAAACATTGAACAACATAGTACTTAGAGAAATGAGAGTAGTGATTTCTGGTCTTGCCCTGTAGGCTACAGGGCCTTCCCTGGTGGCCTGAAGCAACGGAGGTTGTTAGCAAGGCTGGGCTGGCTGCAGTCTGCAGAGCTGCCAGCACTGGGCGCCGCTTGGGGCCACAGGACGGCTCCCTAAGAATGATGCGCACACAGCAACGGAACAGGCTGGATCTGCTGGGTCAATCCTTGTTTCAGACACTGGGTTCGATGTGGCCATAAGTGTCTATTATTTTTTCAGATCACATGTATAAATTTTGTTCAGAAAGTGTAGTCTGTGCTGAAGTAAGCCAAGAGCCAGAGAGGAAGCAGGTTGAGGGACCCAAAACTAGGATGATGGATCAAGAAATGAAATAAAGGGAATTTATCAAGTAAACCTTTTATACTGTGAACCAAAAAAAAAAAAAAACCCACAATCTATAAAGTGCCCAAAAAGGCACAAACCAATAGTGTTAGCACTTAAAACTTTTAAAACTTGAAAGGAACTGCTGGTTCTTGATTACCTGCTAGAGTCTTCCATGGACTGTCTCCCATAGTATTTTGGGCTGAAGTAGGGGAAGGAGAGAGAGCACTTGACCACCAAGGACCTTTCACCAGGGGAGCCTGGGAGTCCGTGGAAACCTGTGACTGGACAGGAGGGCTCCTCAGAGGTGGGTCAGACGACTCAGGGGAAATGCCTGGGTGCGGAGGCAGCAGGCACATGGAACCTTTCTGGAGGGCAGACATGCCACTTCCACATGTATACAGAGAATAGTGGGCTATGTCGTGGTCGTGGCACAGAGAGGGTCATGGGAAAGCCTAGTCCTGTGTCCTGTTCTTCAGGCACCTGGAGCTCGCCCACAATATTTTTCTAAGGGATTTCAACTGAGGATAACAGAGCTATTGGCGCAGTGGGAGAGGTAGTCCCAGCCAGAGAGTTGTCCAGCGCTGTCTGTGGCAAAGTTCACAATGAAATGTCCGCCCCGAGGGCTGGGCTGGAAGGTACTCCCGCTGCTGCAGCCCAGGCTCCTCCACTGCTTCCAGCCCAGAGCTCACTTCTGAGCCCAGGGAGCTGCTTGTTGTCCTGGACTCCACAGGGGCAGGGCAGCCGGGTAACTCCCACCAACATGGGGCTCAGTTCCCTGAGCTGCCCTGAATTGCTCCCCCTCTGTGGCAAGTCAGTTCTTCAGACCTACCTCCTCTTGTTGTGTATCTCCCCATGTGCCCTCTGCCCTGCCTTTTACCTTTGAGATAGGGGTTTACTCATATTCCATGTCCCTGCTTCACGGACAGAAAACAAACGGGATAGAAGCCCTTCACAAACCAGCCCAGCATGCGCACTGATGTCAGAACCAAGGCCAGCAAACACTTACCATGGCCAGGTCCTGCCACTCCCGCCCCAGCGCTCAGACTGATGGCCACGCTCAGGAGCTCTGTTCCCGGGAGAGGGCTCTGTGAAGCAGGCGCTGTGTCCCTGAGATTCTGTCATTTCACAGCCAGCAATGGCTGCAGAGAATTAGAAAAGGGCCGAGGAATGCAGAGCAGTGGGGCTGTCCGTGTAAGGTTCCAGAAACTTCCATAGCTGCTGTCATGTTAGATGGGTGATGGGACTGCGAACTGTCTGTTTTGGGCCCCTCCCCTTCTAGCTTCCCACAATGGAAAGCGAAGATGCAGTCAGCACCTGGTGTGAGCCCATGTCAGCGGGACAAGGTACCTGGAACACATTCCCGGTTGGAGGAACTCGTGCAGACCCCAGTCCAGGAGAACCAGCTACATACACACCAGCGTCCCTAATTCTTGGACGTTTACTGATGATACGGAAGATCCTCTTCCTGCTTCTGTCCTACTCACCTTGCCCCCCTTAAAAACGAACCCACCTTGGCAGACGTTCCACAGGAAAACCAACCACACTTGACATTTGTTTTCTGTCCGACTTAGTGTATATCCGTCTTATAAAAAAGTATTCATGCTTTTATGACAGCTCTAGATAATTACAGTTTTACATAGTGATAATTTGGGGTGTTATTGTATATATCATATTGCCTTAGTCTTCTTTTAACATTCTGACTTCAGGCTAGTAAAATTAATATATTTTAGGCGTTATTTAATTTTTGAATTATTCATAATTTTGCGTTGTGTGTATATATTAAAATAATTTACAAGTATCTTATTGTTGAACTGTTATAAGTTATAATGTTAAAGGATAATAAGTTCTAGATGCAAAGTTTTCCTTTCAAGAGCTTTTAAAAATTATTCCATCTAATATGCTTTTTGTAATTAATTGCTATAAAATATTATGTTGTCATTTTAATAACCCCTTTTTTGTAGGTGATTATCTTCCTTGCTAATTGATTTTAAGATTGTCTTTTGTTTTTGGTTTTTTGAGTGTCGAGAGGTGTGGTTAGTTTCAGGGTAAAAAAATCTCTATCCTCCATGTGGTCTCTTTTGTTTCATTAACTGAAAATATACATTGTTTATCAATTCTAGAACATAATATTATTTTTTCAATGTTGCTCCTCCTCATCTTCTATTGTATCTACTTCTAGAACCCCAAATATATGGATATTATACAATCTTAATATGACAATATCTATAATGATGATGATGATGGTAAATAAACACAACAACAAAGATAATATAAACTTTATGAAACTATTTCAAAACATTTTAAAGTGTTCTGAGGTCAAAGTTCATATAACTAATATTGATTGATCACTGCTTACACTAATATTCAAATTTGCAAGACAAAATTCTACATGAGGAGTCAAAATGGCATTAGTCAAAACTGAAAATATCAGTTTGCACTCTCACTGGGAATATATTCTGTTGTGAAACAATAAGCGATACTAAGAAAAAGTGTGCCCTTACCATTCTCTAGTCATTTATCCAAGAGAATGCAGATACTTATTTTTAAGGTTGATATTGATTGCTAAAGTTGTAATATGTAGTCTGTCTAGTCAAACCCTTGCATTTCATTTCATGCTAGACTCCATCCAATTCTAAAAGTGCTTTTTATGTATCAAATACAGTCTGGCTCCCCAATAATTGCATCACATCCAACTGAATAATACAGAAGCCATTATTTTTATTGGATTAAGCCCCTGGCTTTCTCAGAAGTCTAGGCAGTAATGCTGTGCCTGCCTGAGAGGATAAGCAAAAGGAAATCTAAATCCTGTGTGAAACTTTTTTCATGAACTCAGACCACCTTTTTTCTAGATACTCACTAGCTTCAGGAAATAAACTTTTCCAAAATTTTCCATTTATCTTCTTCATTCACTATACACTCCTAATTTCTTTTCAGATGCATACACTTCAAATTTTTCTTCATATTTCCCCCTAGAAGAGTTTCTTATTTGATCAGTAATCAAGAAATTATAAATTGCAACTCTCTGTCAGTACCATGCAAGCTTTTTGACACCTACAATCTGAGTTAATAAAACATAAGGCTATTTAATTTTATTCTGATGACTTTACCCTTAAGTCAAGTCCTAGGCTAGGTAGTGGCATTCTCAATCAGCTGTTTGGAATATAAAGGCCTCTGGATTCCATGCCTGGCATGATTTGGTGTAAACTGAATTTTTATAACTGTCCTCTCAATTGTAAGATTGCCTAAGAATGTGAAAATTCAAGGAAATGTTCAGTTTAAGATTTACAGACCCCAAAGATAACTTTCCTGAGATCTTTATATTTCTAGATCAGCACTGTCCAATAGAAATAAAATCCATGCTACATATATAGTAATTTAAAATTTTCTGATAATCACACTTAAAAAGTAAAATTAAAGAGGTTAAATTAATTTTTAAGATATATTTTATCTCAATATAAATTTTTTGTCATTCTAACCATTTAAAAAAGATTTGAGATATTTTATCCTTTTTTACACTACATATTTTAATATTTGAAACACAGTAATGTTTTTATACTTCATATCACACCTCAATTCATATAATAAATTTTCAGTGATTAAAATAAAAAAAATTCTACCAAAAGATAAGTTGTATATATCAGAGATATTTTACATTCCTTTGCCCTATAAATTTAAATTAAATTAAATGTTGGACTTCTCACTTGCACCAGCTTCAATTCCTTTCAGGTGCTCAGTGGCTTGGTGCACAAGTGGCTAGTGGCTTCCACAGTAGATAGCTTAGCTATAGATGCTTTCAACTGCATCCCTAAGGTCAAGCAGACATCTCCTGGATGGGGTCTGCTTCATGAATATGCATGACTTTTGGGCAGCGCCACAAGGGCCCTGTCTTTAGGAGCTCTAGCTTAGTTCAGGGGTCTTCTGTCACTGTCCAAAATGCATAATCAGAATCAAGTGAACTAAATATTTTTTTTGCACCAGGCTCTGCAAATTATGTACCTGGTCATATCCCCAGCTGTGGCTGATACCATTGCACTTCACCTAGAAATTAAACCTAACATTCTACTACGTAAAGATGACATCTAATTTTTATGGGAAAACTACTTCAACAAGGACTCAGTTCAGCTCTCAGGCAAATGGAACTGAGAAGCATACATTCCAAAGAGACTCGCCTATCAAGATTGTGTTTTTAAAAAGAATGGTTTGTTTAAAAATGAACTAGCCATTCTGTGCCTGGTGACTTTGTGGTGTGCTCACCTCTGATAGTGACTTGAATTCGGTACGTTAAAAGGGTTAATGATATTTCATTGCTGCTAAAAAATGGCAATTCCCTCTGTGTCCTGCTTTTCTTAAGGCTCTCTGCATACAAGTGGATATTTGGATACAAGACCTTACTGTAATAAATAAGAAAGGTGATATTTGAAGCATGTAAATTGGATATAAAGTTCTAGAGTTATCAAGAGTTATGGCTAACCATTGATATATGCAATCTACTAAAATAATTTGTAAAACAAAGGAAGACTAGTTGAACATGCAAAGAAATAATAATTCTTTGAGAAGGAATTCTGCATTTAGGAAAAGAGAAAGCTCAAGGAAATTTAGTTCAGTAAGAGCTCAGTACCATCCTATCTCCCTCTCTCTCACTTTGTCTCACTCCCCCTCCCCTGACTTCTCCCCCTAAGCCTATTTCTCCTCTCCTTTCTCCTCCTCCTTCTCCCTTTGCCTCTTCCTGCTCCTCCAAGTGACTGCTTTTAAGTGAATAATAACAAGTCTAAAATGTTCTATTTTTTGTCTTCTTGAATTGCCTTTCTTCCTCTTTCCATGGCCTCTTGATTAATATTCTGGATCTTTATCCGAAATAGCATTCTGATAAAATTTTTTTGCTAATCTTTATGGTTTTTTAGAACATTTCCAATGTTTTCAAGTTAAGTTATTATTTGACTCATAAAATTATATCAATGGAGGCTAAAGTTTCCCTAGGATAATTGGAAAGGATTTTTACTTTCACATTTTGACATCTCTGTCAAGGTTATTAATTCATATGTTTATATAAGTATTTTTCCCTTGTGGGCTTTTACCTTATGGCATCTCCAGTCATCAAAATTTCTCAATACACTCAGCTACCATTGCTGATACAAAAACAAGTCATTTATCTCTCTCTTTCTATGAATATATATTTAAATTCTTTAATGAATTATAAATGTTATTCTTTAAAAATTTCATACATTTGAATGTGTATACATTTATTAAAAATGTTATTAGATTTAATACAGAATTAGCAGAGAAATTTTTCAAAATTAACCTAATTGCCATTCTTTTGTTTACACAATAACCAGTTAAACTGAACAAATACAACAAAGTTAAGTGAGCCTAAAAAACGAAATGTGCCAAGAAACCTATCAAAAATCTACCACTTGAAATAAATTAATTACATGACCTAATCCTCACATAATTTCTACCATCTATTAATAACTTAACCAAATAAAAAGTTGATTAATTAGAAATTTTGCTAATGTGAAGAAGCTACAGTAAAATTATATTGGCATTCTGCAAACATAACCATGCATATTAGGACATAGATGGTAATAATATAATGTAGACCTCATAAATAGATAAAAATGATAAATCCTTATTGAGCTGTTTTTACTTATAAAATGTGGCATAGAAGAGTAAAGGGAAGAACCGGAAGGAAGAGGAGAAAGAAAAATATACATAATAATAATTGTGTAATTTAAAAAATTTTATGTACCATAAATTATTTAAAGTCTGTACACATTTTTTATTTTTCCTTAAAATAACCTTCCTATGTAAGGACAATAATTATTGTAATTTTATAATAATTAGCTTTAGTAATGTCAAAATTAAGTGACTTAATTTTACATAGGCAATAAATGGTAGGTATGGCACTTTGAAAGAAAAAAAATGTTTATATAGTTAGTCATTACTGCTTTAGAAACCTCTGGGGCCAAATATGTTTCAGAATTCTAAATTTTCATTTTTTAAGGTAGTATTATACATATACTATATAGTTCTAACAGCAGTGGAATATGTCTTAATAGCTTATAATTAAATACATCATTAGTTCTTATAGCAAAATATCAATACTACCACTCAGTTAAAAAATAATCTTATTTTTTCATATTAGATTTTGTCATCAGATGAATTTTTTAAACAAGTAGAAATTCTGTGAGTTTTTTTAGATATTTCTTTTGCATTTTTAAAATACCAATCAGTGATTATAGACTTGTACCAACTGTAGTATAACAAGATGTAAAGTTCAGTGATGAGGCAGCTTAAATTACAAAAGTAAGGGCAGGTGACACATACACAATGCCAAAAATATATGCTCTTTACTCAGTAGTATGTTTTATAGTTACAAAGAAATTGTAGGTCAACACTTCTATCTAATCAGTAAACATAGAATATTACAGAATGATTATGTTAAATTTGGGGTTTGGGGTATAAAGAAAGACTAAACAAACCAATTAAGATTTCTTGCATAATATGGTAAGAGCAGAAACTAATGAGGAAATCATTTGAGTCAGAGAGGTTCCATGGATTCTGACAGCCTTAATCCAGGAACGACAGAACATGAGCAATGGAAACTGGCAGCAGGAACAGCCCCGAGAATAAGAAGGTCCAATATGCTGTGTAGACTTATCACGTAAATGGAATTTGTTCAACTATATGTGTCTCTGCAAATAGAGTGGATCAAGTGTTTACTTAGAGATGGTGTATTTATATGTATTTGTTCCTTATTTGATAATAATTCTCAATAACATCATGAATTGTGCTTAAAACATAATATGTCTAAAGTTTTAGAAATATACTTAACTACATAATTAATAATAATATATTTTGACAGTATAATGACTTTTAATTATTTACACAAAAGAAACATATGTATGAAAAATTATGCTCACCAACATTCTTATTAAGAATGAAAAATAATATCTAATCACATAAATTCTTAAAAATTGGATATTGATAAATACATGGTATAGCCACACCATTGAATATTACAATATTGTCAACAATTTTAAAGAACATAGATAGCATGGATAATTTCCATAGTTAGAAACTATATATATGTATATAATCTCCATGCATTAATCATGCTGGGGGTATTAATTATCAAGATGAAGGAAAATAAATTTGAATCCCTTACCTTAAGCCATTCACAAAAATCAATTAATCATATGAAATCTTTAGATTGAGAGACAGTAGTTTAAGACCTCTTAAAGGTATTTTTGGCACTGGAGAAATTACTAGACTAACATATACATGGTATGCATTTATATATATACACTAGTAGCCCTGCACATGAATTCGTGTGCCAGTAGCTCTCTGCGGGGCCTGGCCACTCTGTGCCCAGAGGCTCGCCGCAGCCCAGAGGCCCATCCATGGCTGGGTGCGGAATGCTTGCCTTGTTGTCATGGCAGCGAAGCAAGCATTTCGCCAGGCCACTCATGCTGCCTGCTCTCAGCAGCCACCCCGCCACCCCCGGAACTGGAGGACTCAGGTGGGGCTGAGAGGACTGGGCACTGCCATCTTGTGGTTATGGGCGCTGCCAACTTGTGGTTATGGGCACTGCCATCTTTTGTGACGAAGTGATGGTTAATTTGCATATTACCCTTTTATTAGATAGGATAAGCCTAATCAAGCAATATATTTTACATAATACGTAAAAAATACATACACACATACAAATGAAGTATATCACAAAGAGTTTTAATTACAAACATTTCAGACTAATCCATGTACACAAATAATACAACAGATGCCAATGTAACCACAATCTATCTTACTAAATAAAATACACATAAAATAATTCAAATTAAATTTGTGCTATTCTTGTGAAAAATTAGTAAGTAGGAAAATAAATGTGTCCTACCAGATATCTGACCTTATAAATATTTTCTAATAAGGATAGCTAAAACAAATGCATAACACAAAAGTTCAGATTCATGGTTAGCCATGCATAATAGAAACATTGATTGATAGCAAAGGTGGCATTGCAGATTAGTTGGAAATCTGTGCATGAATTACATGAGAAATGGTGTTAGGAGAATTAATTATTAAAATGGAGAAAACCAATTTGAATTTTTTATCTTAAGTCATTCATAAAAATTAATTATAGTTATGTGAAATTTTTAGATTAAAAGACAATAGATTTAAACATTTAAAAAATTTTTCATTGATTTTAGAGAGAGAAAGAGAAAGAGAAAGAGAAGAGAGAGAAAGAGAAAGAGAAACATTGATATAAGAGAGAAACATCAGTTGCCTCCCAAACAGGCCCTGACCAAGGATCAAACCCCAAACCTGAGTATGTGACCTGACGGGGAATCAAACATGCTACCTTTTGGTGTATGGGACCACACTCCAACCAACTAAACCACACTGGCCAAGGCTGACACTTTGACACTTGTCAAAATGAAATATTTATTCCACACTCACTGGCTCATAGAAAAATGGTAACATTCGGGTAAAACACGTAAAATAGAAATGTATCAAACATAAAGACATTGAAGAAAAATGAAAGCAAGATTTGAGGGTTACAATCAGTGGAAGTTGAGCAATGCATTGAATGAGATCCACTTTCACATCTACTATTTTCTCTGGGAGTACTTTTTCCAAGTCTCAACAGAAAAGGAAAGGCAGCTGAAGTGGAAAGCAGCAATTACTGGGCTGAGGGAAAAAAAGAGTAAAGAGTCTGAAAATGGTGGGAATTAAGGGACAAAATTCTTGAGACAAGTTCTAAAATGCTGTACACAGACCCCCTACAAGCTACAAGTTCAGCATATAAACAGTGAGTTTCCATAAAACAGAGCAGAAAAATCCCACTGGGAAGCTAAAAGAATTATGTACAAATTTCAGCATTTTGAGGGGAGAAAAATGTTGAACCTCTGAGAAGGAGGCAGGGACTTCATAGTACTCCACAAAAGACTATCCCTAGAAGTAATGGCCAGACCCTAGAAGTAAGGACCACATTTAAAGCTAAAAACAAAAACAAAGGATAAATCCAAAATTATG
The DNA here is from genome assembly GCF_027574615.1 of Eptesicus fuscus. Classification (NCBI taxonomy): domain Eukaryota; kingdom Metazoa; phylum Chordata; class Mammalia; order Chiroptera; family Vespertilionidae; genus Eptesicus; species Eptesicus fuscus. Next base: position 19,493,548 of record NC_072485.1, on the reverse strand, counting down.
AAATTCTTTGGAGAAAGATAATTCATCTAATGTTTTTTTTTTCTCTCTCTTCCACAATATTCAACATCAAAGGAAGAATTATAATAATTTCTTTAAAATAATGAATATCTAAAAAGTAAGAAATAAAATATAGATAATAAGTAGAACATTTCTATAGATGATTTAAATATTGAAATGTTATAGAGACATTTAATAACTATAATCAATTGGAATTATAATGGGAAATTTTGGCTTTCCTCTCAATGACTGACAAAACAAAGGGACAAAAATAAAATCCTAAGTACATACAACATTTTAAAAATAAGATTAATCAAATTGTCTTAATTTACTTATATAGATAACTTCATCTTATGTGTGTTTCCTGGGACACTTGGAACATCTTGCCAAAAAGGTGATAAACAATGCCATAAACCTATTAACTATAAACTACGAGTTAAACAATGCAGTGTATGTTCTCTTACTACAAAGATTTAAAATAAGAAAATGGCTAGTCAAACCGGTTTGGCTCAGTGGATAGAGCGTCGGTCTGCGGACTGAAGGGTCCCAGGTTCGATTGTGGTCAGGGGCATGTGCGTTGGTTGCGGGCACATCCCCAGTGGGGGGTGTGCAGGAGGCAGCTGGTTGATGTTTCTCTCTCATCGATGTTTCTAGCTCTCTATCTCTCTCCCTTCCTCTCTGTAAAAGAATCAATAAAATATATTTAAAATAAGAAAATGGCTAATGAAATATTAATAAACAGTTTCCCAAATATTTGGAACTTAAGTCACATAGTTCTAAATAAACTCTGAAACCATAAATTAGCATATATTTTGAATTTAATTATAAATCAAAATATGACATCAAAACTTATAGGATGCATCTAAAGTAGTACTTAAAAGAAAATTATAGCTTTCATTGGATATATTAGAAAAGAAAAAAAAAACATATAAGGAAGAAAATAGAATCAAAGTTTAAATATTCAATAAAAATCATAAACATATTAACATAGCCAAAGTTTTTTGTAAAAAGAATAACATAAACCTGCATGTAACACACACACACACACACACACACACACACACACACACACACAAATATTTTTAAATGTCTACAAATGAGTGATAAATTTTTTAAAAACCTAATGTTTAATTCCAATATTATAACTGAGATATGGATAACTGTGATAAAGGATGGATGGAAATGGCAAGTAAATTATTCTAATATTATTTATTTTTCAATAAGAACTTGAATATATTGCTGACATATAGAATGCCTAAATATGCAGTATAAAAATTGAAGAGATTAAACTTAATAAATGAAATGGACTTACAATTTCCAACCTAGTAAAGGTACAAGCAACAATAAAAATAGGTGAATAATCCTAAATAATGCAAATGAGAAAAACAAAGGTCAAGATAAACAACAAAATCAAAACAAAGCTATAAAAATGGTTCAAAATATCATAGTAATGACAAAAAAATTACTAATTAGAAGACAGGGATTTTCAAATTTGATTTAAAAATGAGCTATGTTCCAGCTGACCAGCTTAGACACAGATAAGTAAAATTTTTCTAAAACTCCTTACACAAATTTTTAATTTGAACTCATTCTTATTTCAAGTGCAAATTCTAATTATCATGAATTCCTTTAGTATTCATTGTAGTAGCACTATCACAAAATTGTTATCCTATATAATAAAAGATTAATATGCAAATTGACCTCTCGACCAGGAGTTCAACCAGGAGTTCGATCAGGGGGCAGGGCTGACCAGCCAACCACCTGTGGCCCTTCCCCCTAGCTGGCCTGGACCAATAGGCCCCTATCAGGATGGGATGGCCAGACCCCACCCATGCATGAATTCGTGCACCAGGCCTCTAGTTTGTTATAATATGGCTGATCCATAAAGCATTCACTTGACATGTATGAAGGCATTATGTAATATCTCTGCACAGAACTGTAATTTAGCATCTACAAAGCATTACTTAATGATAATATAGAATGAACTATTATTACTCATGTTAAGAAGTATGAATCTGGTACAATTTTAGGAGGTAACAAGTTATTCCTTGTTAAATAAAACTATTATCTTCAGAAAGAAAAATAATACTAAGATTCACAATAATATCCTCATTCCAGGCTAAATATTTATATAATAATTTTAATGTGTTTACATTTACAATTAACTTCATAATACTTTAGAAATTGATGTGTAATAGTTCATTTCAAAATATATGCTAACTGTGTTTTGGTCATTTGATATCTTGAAATATTTTAACCAGCATTTTTGCATTTTATGTATGTACACACATTAATATTCATGATGGAATTCAGAAAATTTAAAGTTAAAAAATTCCATGTAAGTAATAAATCCATATAAACTTTGAATATCTTTATTTACTAATATAGTCTCCATGATATTAGCATTAATTAATGCTATGCTAGAATTATTAAATTTATTTGTGCAACCTTATTTTAAAAATTCTTCTATGAAATGTAAGTAAGCCCAGAATTTCATGGTTTCTCAAGAGTATCCATTAATATGTTTTCTATAATTCAAAATACAAAGGAGGTTTAAACTTATTTTCAGCCTGAATGAATTTTACACTATAACTAGAAATATGTATTTTTACATATATGTAATTTTAAATGAAATTTATGAAAAACATCCCTCTGATAAGAATATCATATATTTAGAAGTCCTAAATGACGTTTTATATCATTTGTATCTTTTATTCATAACTTGCTATGACTTTATGTACAGTTGCTTTTTTCCTATGTGAAATCCTAATGTCCTTGAGCAAAGCTTAATAATACATAATCAAAATCTCTAAAACTCCAAATTGCCAATGATGTGGAGAAATCAGAACTGTGTCTTAGTTTCCTCATCTGAACATTTACTGTTCAGGATTCAATTAAAATTGAGTTATATATGATAATACATAATTTGTATAAAAATTAAGCAGCAAAACAAGTACATATTTAAATGTCTTAAAGAATATTAGAGGTTAACTAAATTTATCAGGTTTATTTATGGTGTTGCTTAACAGAAGCTTTAATTTGTTGTATAGAAACTCTCATTTTCCAGGAATTTTCTGGAACCTGGAATTATTTTCCAATCATCAAAACTGTAAGTGGGGTGAGGGATAAGCAAAACAAACACACAAACAAATAAAAACAAAACAAACTGATTTAAAAACGGGCTAATGAATTGAATAAACATTTCACCAAAAAAGGCATTTGTTATACATATCCCTTCTCTCCGGGTCTTAGGAAGAACTCCTAAAACCTTATAATTTCCTGAGTTATGAGGGTGATAGAACCATCTTTTGTTATAATATTTAGTTTCTGTCCCTGGTTCCTGACACAAGAGCCTAGAGTTGGGAGGATGGTTCACCTGGAGAAGGCGTGAAAGCTCTGTGCCCATTCCGACCACACTTGGCCCTATGCATCTCTTCTATTTGGCTTTCTTAAGTGAAATCCTTCATGATAAATTGGGAATAGTAAGTAAACTGTTTTTCTGAGTTCTGTGAACCCTTTTAGCAAATTATCAAACCTGAGAAGGAGGTCTTGGGACCTCCCAATGTATATACAATCAGTTCAAAGTACAGAAAGTACCCACGACTTTGAGCCTCAGAAGTGGGGGAAGTCTTGTAGGACTAGGCCCTTAAGCTTTGGGGTCTGTGTAATTCTGGGCAATTAATGGCAGAATTTAGTTGTAAAATTGGTCAGTGATGGGAAAAAACCTGCACGTATTGGTGTCAGAAATATTGTGAATGAAAACCAGCTCATAACATACAAAGGACCAGCAGCTATTTGAAAAGGTGTTCAACACCACTAATCATCATGAAAATTCAAATCAAAACCTCAATGAGATATCATCTCACAGTTGTTGGGATGATTATTATGAAAAAACAAAAGATAATAAAGGTTGGTAATGATGTGGAGAATTCAAACCTTTGTACATTGTTGGTGGGAATGTAAAATGGTGGCCTCCACTATGGAAAATAGTATGAATGTTACAGAAACATTAAAAGCAGAATGACTATATGATCTAGCAATCTCACTTATGGATAAATATCCAAAGAATTAAAGATAGATCTTGAAAAAGAAAAACTACACTACCATGTTTGCTTTTTTCAATCTTTATTGTTGAAAGTATTACATATGTCCTCTTTTTATCCCCATTGACCCCTTCTAGTCCACCCTCAACCCCGCCCCCGCCCCAGGCGTTCACCACCCTATTGTCTGTGTCAATGGCTTATGTACCGTATATATGCATACAAGTTCTTTGGTTGATTTCTTCCCACCCACTAACCCACCTTCCCTCTGAGATTCGACAGTCTGCAGACTTACTCACGATAGTCATGATATGGAAGCACTCAAGTGACCCTCAAGAGATAAAAGGATAAAGAAGATGTGTTTACATAGAGTGGAATATTACTCAGCCTTAAAAAAGGAAATCCTGCCATGTGCTAAAACAGAGATGAACCTCCACAGGATAATGCTAGGTGAAATAAGCCAATCACAGAAGGACAAATACATAATTCCACTTATATGAGGAACCTGAAGTTGTTAAACTTATAGAAGCAGAGACTAGAATGGTGGATGCCAGAAATGGAGGGTGGGGGGAGATGAATATAAAGTTTCAGTTACATATGATGAATAAGTTCTATAGATTTGCTATTCAACATAGTGCCTATAGTTAGCAATACTATACTGTACATTTAAACATTTGTTGAGGGTAGATCTCATGTTAAATGTTCTTACCACAATAAAAAAATTATTAACTTGCTTCTCAAAATCTTCCTAAATATTAAAGAGGAGAAACACACCCTTAGTAATCATATGAAGGCAGCATTACCCTAGTACCAAAGCCAAAGACCCTTTAAGAAAAGTAAACTACAGACTAATAACCCTGATGAGTATTGACATTAAAAGGCTTATCTAATTAGTAGCAAAACAAATTGAGCAGCATATTAATAAGATATAAACCATAACCAAGTGAAATTTACTCCTGGAATGTAAGGATGATTCAGCATATGAAAATCAATCAAAGTAATACATCACATTAACAGAGAGAAGATGGCATAATCACTTCAATTGACAGAGAAAAATAGCATTTGACAGAATTCAACATTCTTTCATGATTAAACAACAAAATAGAAATAGAAATAAATGACCTTAACAGCATAAATACTAAACTATGAAAGACTGAAAGCTTTTCTTTTAAGATTAGAAACTAGACAAAGATGCTTGCATTCACCAGTTTGATTCAACATAGCATTGGTATTCTGGCCAGACAAATTAGGCAAGAAATAGATATAAATGGAATACACAGTGGAAAGGAAGAAGTAAAATGATCTCATAGAAATGAAAAGACCTTATATTTAGAAAATCTTAAAGGTGCAACACAGAAAAAAAAAAAAACCTGTTAGAACTAATAAACACATTCAGCAAATTTTCAGGATACAAAATCAACACACAAAAATCAGTTGCATTTTATATATTACCAAAGAATAATCTAAAAAGAAAATTAAGAAATTCCATTTATAATATCAATCAGAAGAATACTTAGAATTTAACTTAACCAAGAAGATGAAACACTATACTGTGCACAGAAAACTAGAAAACATTTCTAAAAAAAATTAAGGCCATAAATAAATGGAAAGACAGCCAGTGTTTATAGATAGGAAAACTTAATGTTGTTAAGATGTAAATGATATCCAAAGCAGTCTATAGATCACATGCAAACCCTATTAAAATTCCAATGATATTTTTTTGCAGAAATAAAAAAATTCACACTAAAATTTATATAGAATTTTGAGGAAATCCAAATAGGCAAAAATTTTTGGAAAAAAACACACACAACAAAGTTGGAAGACACACATTAAAGAAAATAAATCAAATATAGGCAATATTGATAAACAAAGGAACTACAAAATTAAAGTTATCTCTATACAATGGTTATTATATAATAAAATAAATTTAAAATATCAAAATCACTATGATATGAAACTAAATTCCTTAAGGTATAGGGCATGGTTCAAAGATACAAAAGGGAAAAAGTGAAAATATTCCGTACTTCTGAATTATCTATAAATATTTATAAAGTTATCAATTACAGAGTTTATTTACTACAAAGTTTAAAGTTCCTTTTCTCTCTGTGTTAAATCTATTTTAATGGAGATGCATATTTGTGTCTGTCTATGCCTTTGTATTTGTGTATGGGGAGTGTCTGTGTTTTCTTCTTAAGGCAATTTATCATAGGGAATATAGGACAAAATAAATAAGAAAATAGAGCTATTTTCTCTGTTGTCCTTGAACTGGAGGAATGGTAAAAAAAAGTAAAGAACAATGACTAAATCTTTAAAATGCATAAAATCAATGGGGCTTACATATGCTAGATTGTTATTGTGCTTATTATACTGCTATGTAATATGGAATATATCAGAAATCAGAAAATGTACTGTTAATAAAATACTGTGTTCTGAGATATTTCTAGGTCACAAAGTTATAAGATCTGGAGTTGAGATTTCAAGGCAAAAAATAAGGACATAGAAAGATTTTATAAGGTTTTTCTTTTTCTTTGGACCCCCTAGGAAGTTTTAGGGGATTCAGCGGGGTGAGTGCTGGACATAAATAAATACAGAACCTTTTTATTGCAAGGGCATATACTAGTACTGGCCTTGCCAGTTGCACACATCAGGAAGATCCTCACACCAGGACTGGGAATATTTGTTATGAGTCACATTTTAATAATTCTTATTTCCTATCTTGTTTCTTTCTATTCATTTTTTAATCTTTCCATAAATTTTTAGAAAAATTATGGCTGGGTCATTTTTTGTTGTTTTATTATGCTTGAGGAGAAGTAGCAATAAATTTATCTAAAATGTCGTCAATGTGAAAAAATGGCATATACTCTTCAGATTTGGCTGCACATTCATTTCTCTCATCTTGCATAGACTTTAGTATCCCTCCATTCATTTCACTTTAGTTCTGATTTTAAGTTCATGATATTTTAATTACTTTCTTATTTACCTAGTTACATCATTATTATGACTTTGAAATTAAGGATAGTGTCATTATAATATTGTACCAGTAAAATTTTACTCATCACTCAATAAATTTCCTGGCATAGCTATAGAAGTTCAAATATATCCTCTAAATAAATAAATAAATTGATACTGTTGAGAAAATAACACATACCAAAATATTTTCTGATTGAAAAATTATATAGTTGAACAAAGGAAAAACTTTGTACCAGGTTTTTCAAGACACTTATACATAGAAGACCATTAATAAGTGCAATATTATCATTGTTCTCAGACCATGCTGAGACAACACATAATAATTTATATGGCAAACTTTGGGAAAAGATCCCCAAACCTTGACTTTGAAGTTTTTATGCTGCACAACTGGGGAATGCCAATATTGCCTAAGGCATTACAAGGGACTGCCAGAACCTTGGCCAACAGCCATGTTCCCATAGAACTTTTATCATATGGGAGAATATCAATTCCTTTACTAATGTCATCAGGGGACAGATTCATAATCTGTGGCTGCAATAATACAATATGGTGGAAATATGGCTTCCTGTCCTGTTTTACCCCGATGGCATATGTAATTCTGAGAGTATTAGCTACTCCCTTGGTTCATCAAGAGACTAATGTACCAGCTCTAGATTGCAGTTATATAGCATTGTGGATTGCTCACCTCCTTTCTGTAATGCAGGATATAAATCTTTAACAGTTAACTTATATCTGTAAGATATTTATAAGCACATCAATGTAGCAAAAGAAAACAACATGATCTTGTTCTTTGCCTCAAATTTATATGACAGTCTCATGATTCTCCTGTAGCAAAGTAAATAATTACCTCTGGGAAAATATTAGTGAAATTGAATTTGGCTATATTTATTGTAGAAGGGATGATGCTATAAGATTCAGTTAAATTAAAAATGTCTCTGAAAAATCTGAAAAGAAGTCTACTATTAATGTAAAGAAACTACAAACACCCCAAAATAACTAGAAAACCACCTCCCCAAATGCTATAGCTTTGATAGTACCAAAGAACTAATTTAGCTAGTTTTTATCAATCATTAGCGTTCTCAGGAGCTGGCCATTCAAAGTAGGTAAGAACAATGACTCTAAATCTTTAAAATGCATAAAAATCAATGGGGCTATTATTAAAATACTAGCGTTCCCGTTGCAGGAAGAATCCTGCAATAGGGTTTCCTGCTGCACTCTACCCCACCCCACCTTCTCCGCCAGCCCGCCTACTTTTCTCCCTGCTCCCCCAGCCCCGCCTGGGCTCCTCCCTTCTCCCCCACCCTGCCTTCTCCGCCAGCCTGCCTGCTCTCCTTCCTTCTCCCCCGGCCCCGCCTCTGCTCCTCCCTTCTCCTCCCCCCCGGCTTGCTTGCTTCTCTGCAGTTTTGCTCCCTTCTGCAGCTCTTGGCTTCTTTCTACGCTGTCTTGATATGCAAATTAACCACCATCTTGGTTGGGGTAATTTGCATACTCGTCCTGATTGGTTGGTGGGCGTGGCTTGGCTGGTGGGCATGGCTTGGGTGAAGCGAAGGTGCAGTCAATTTGCATATTTGTCTATTATTAGGTAGGATTAGAGGCCCAGTGCATGAAATTTGTGCATGGGAGGGGGTCCCTCAGCCCACCCTGCACCCTCTCCAATCTGGAACCCCTTAGGGGATGCCTACTGCCAGTTTAGGCCATGTGGGATCGGGCCGAAACCAGCAGTTGGACATCCCTCTCGCAATCAGGGACCGCTGGCTCCTAAACACTCACCTGCTTGCCTGCCTGATTGCCCCTAACCACTTTGCCTGCCTGCCTGATCACCCCTAACCGCCTCTGCCTGCTGGCCTCATCGCCCCTAACCACTCTCCCCTGCTGGCCTGATTGCCCCTAACCGCCCTCCCCTGCCAGCCTGATTTAACCGCCTCTGCCTTAGCCCCCGCCATCATGGCTTTGTCCAGAAGGAGGACCAGAAGACCAAAAGAAGTCTGGTTGACCCAGTCTAACTAGCATATTACCCTTTTATTAGCATAGATAACTTTTGATTCAGTACATATATATGGGCACTGAGATGCTGAACTTATAACAAACTTCCAGGTAATATTAATGTTACTGGTACTTGGACAAAACAACAGTAAAGGGAGAAAAACATGGTAGTCTATTTTCCTAAAGTCATTCCTTTATTATATTTATTATGAACTTTAGAAATGACCTCTAGGATAAAGATGTACTGTGAGATTTAAATTATAATTAACGATTATATATATGGTGACAGAAACACAAAAGGTGGAATGGGGAAATGAAAATACATTATTAAAATGTTGTTACATATGAAGTTGTATAATAATAATAATAAATATAATGATATTTGAAGATAGGCCAGAACAATTTAAAAACATATACAATCATGCATCACTTAGCAACAGGGATATGATTTGAGAAATGTGTTAGGCAGCTTCGTTCTGTGAACATCATACAGTGCACTTACACAAATCTAGATGGTATAGCCTACTACACACCTCGGCTCTGTGACATAGTCCATTTCTTCTAGTCTCCTGTAGAACATGTTCCTGTGATGAATACTGTAAGCTGTTTCAACATAATGGTGTTTGTGAATCTATTATATTTAAACATAGAAAAGGCACAGTAAAATACAGTATAAAAATACAGTATAAAAGGTATAGTAAAATACAGATAAAAAATGGTACACCTGCATAGGGCACTTCCATGAAGGGAACTTGCAGGACTAGAGGTTGCTCTGGGTGAGTCAGTGAGTGGATGTGAAGTCCTAGGGCAGTGGTCGGCAAACTCATTAGCCAACAGAGCCAAATATCAACAGTACAACGATTGAAATTTCTTTTGAGAGCCAAATTTTTTAAACTTAAACTTCTTCTAATGCCACTTCTTCAAAATAGACTCACCCAGGCCGTGGTATTTTGTGGAAGAGCCACACTCAAGGGGCCAAATAGCCGCATGTGGCTCGTGAGCCACAGTTTGCCAACCACGGGCCTAGGGCATTACTATACACTGTTGTAGACTTTATAAACACTGTAGCACAAGCCCTCCCCAGCTTCCTTCAACAGAGTCAGAAATAGAAAAATAGAACATTGAAGCTGTCAATGCTGCTCCATGAGCAGAGATTTGGGTTGTGTTGACTGGAAATATTGAGGAGAAACTAGTTGGATAAGGAGTAGATCACCATAACAGTGACAGTAAGGAGAGAGTGAAGATTTGTAGGAATAAGAAATCAAGATGAAGAGTAAGGAACATAGGGAATTGTCATGATGATGTGGTTTTGGGTACCACTTGTTGGATCAGGGGTCAGATTAAGAAATGGTGTGGTATTCATAAAAAAGAGTGGGTTTAACATGAAGAGGACATAGAACTGAGGACTCATTATTTCAGACTTTGGAAATTTATATTTGGTTCCATTGATGCTATCTGGCACAAAGGGCTCTCTCTGACATTAAATTGATGTAAGAAATAAAATGTATCTATGCTGTACATCATTGCAACTTGAAAATACTTCCAAAGCACAGGGACAGGCTGGCTCCTTATTACCACTGGAAGCTTCTGTTAAACTGGCAATCACATTTAATACTTGTTAAGGTAACTCCTGCGGATCTGTGTCCTTGTACAGAATCTTAGGTCCTCAACAAATAATTTACAGCAATGTCTTCTGAAAACCATCAGGCTAAATCTGGGAGGGCTGTAGCACTCTCTGAATATGTGTCACTGGAGTGGGTTTGGGGCTGGGAGACAGTCTCCTCTGGGCTGAAACAGGTCAGTGGCTAACTGACTGGGATGTAATCTGTGTACTCAAAATTGAGGTGGTTTGAGTGATAGGGAATCAGTTGTCAAGACCCACAGATATTATTCCCATCAGAGAAAAAAAATCTTCCTAACCACATATCCTTCTATTTCCTTTAGGAAATTCAGCTATATTATAATCCATGGGACCACCATCATATATGTGGTCTGTTATAGACTAAAACATTGTTATGCAGCACATGAGTGCATTGTAAACCTTACAGCAAAAACTAAAAAATTAAAACAAAGTAGTGTTTAATAATCCAATACAGTATTACAATGTTGATATTAAAGAGTATTCAATCCAAAAGAAGGCATGCCGATAGGGAGAATTGAATAAGAAAAAATCAAGACATAAAATAAATGGTAGTATTCATTCCAATCCTATCTAATAAAGAGGGAATATGCTAATTGACCATCATGCCCTCACAAAGATGGCAGCACCCACTGCCAATAAGGAGGGAATATGCTAATTGACTTCCACACCCTCAAAGATGGTGGTGCCCACAGCCACAAGATGGTGGCACCCAGTCCCCTCAGCCCCACCGGGGCAGCAGGCATGTGGCACGGCCATGCCCGCCCTCAGGTGGGTCCAGCCGTTCCGCTCGCCTGCCTCCGGAGTTCCCCAGTTCCCTCAGCCCCCCAGCTGCCCAGGGCTGGCCCAAGGTGCAGGCAAGCCTTGGATGGTGGCTGCCCAGCCGCCCAGGGCCACCCGAGGCTCAGGTAACCAGGGACAGCTGAGGCTTGCGCTGCCAGCAGTCGCAGCAGCAGAGGTGTGATGGGGGCATCGCCTTCCCCCTGATCACCAGGTTGCCTCCCGCCCCTGATGCCAGGCTGAGGGACCCCCTCTCCAGTGCATGAGTTTTCATGCACTGGCCTCTAGTATAAGTATAATTAGGGGACTAGTTTCAACAATGTAATAAAATGGTCAATATCATCAGGCAGTATACAAACAGAAGATGCAACCATGTGCTTTATACAAGAAGAATTTTTTAATAGAAAACTAGATAAAACTTGAAAAGATAATATTACATGTAAACACTAATAATAAGAAAGGTATATTTATACAGGATAAAGAATTTAGGTCAAATAATTTACTAAAAATAAACAAGTATGCCTTGTAATGATAAAAGCATCATTTCATGAAGACAAGATAACAACATTAATGTGACTGCACCTAATTATAGGATTTAAAATAAAAAAATAAATAAAATATATGAAGCAAAAACTAAAAGGATTCAAGGAATAGCAAATCTACAAATATAGCTGGAGATTTCAACACTCTTCTCTTAGTAATTGATAACAGTAAAGAGAATATCAGTAAGGGTAAACTAGAACAGAACTGTTAACCAAATTGGCCTTTATAGAGCATGATATAAATGACAAAATGCACATTCTCTTAAAATGTGCATTAAACATTGGCTGATGTAGATAATACACTGAGCCAAATAATGAATATCTATAAATAATGAATATCACTGAGAGACTAAATAAAACAAAAAGGCAGAAGAGGTCACATTTGTTCTTTTATATACCTTCTTTGGGTGTTTCATCTCTCCCTCCAGACCTCAGGCTCTAGAGACACTACAGATAGTGGCAGAACTTGCACATACACCTTGAAGAGGTATTAGCATCCTAAGTGCCAAGATTCTACAATGGGTGATGATAGACAATGCATAAATGCTCCCACCTCCCATTATTAATTGGACAATTCTTAGAGGCATTCTTTATGTATTCAGGAGGTTCCAGAGGAATTGAACTTTGCTACCACATATCCATTTGAATAATGACTTTTGACATCGAGGCCTGTCTTAGGAATCTCACAGCGAAAATGTCTGTGAGTTTATTAACTCTAATGACAATATAAAAGCTGTGTTTCCATGAGTTGCAAGATTAGTTCTCATTGTATTGCTTTGACACATTGGAGAATTCTGGGATTTCTGCTGCTTCAACACAAAAACTTTTTTCTCTCTATTCCTAATGTGAGAATTTTATTTGCTCAATTATTTCCTTGGTCTTTTCTTCAATATTCTGCCCTTTGGTCTTAAGCCTGTTATTGAAGGGCTACCTTACTTTGAAGACTGACTCTTTTGAAGGCAAAATACTTCTAGTCTTCACTCCAGGTACTGAACTGACACCACTTCCGTACTCCCTATGTCACTGCATTGCAAAGGACACTCATTGAGTTCAAAGAAAGCTCTACCCGCTGGATGAAGAAAAGCAGAAGGCACCAGGGAATGAGAATCAAGCAGATGTACATGCTACTCCATTTTCTTCATCTTTCTCTTCCTGCAATTTCAATGGAAGTGATTTCACCCAGTGAACAGCACACATTAAAAACAGAGCAGCCTAAAAATAAATTCAGAAAATTCTCTGGAAATTTTTGAATCTATTTTAAAAATCAAGAACTTATGCCATTTGTGATCAGTTCATTTAATTATAAATAAAAATCACATATTCATTTAGTAACACCTTTCATTTATTACTACTATATTATTTAATTGAAACAAAGAAAATATGTTGCCTGGACAGTGTGGCTCAGTGGTAGAGCATTGACCCATGAACCAGGAGATTCAGTTGGATTCTTTCTCAGAGCACATGCCTGATTTTCCTGCTTGATCCCCAGAAGGGGGCATGCAGGAGGCAGCCAATCAATGATTCTCTCTCTCCTTCTCCTTTCCTCTCTCTGAAATCAATGAAAACATGTGTAAAAATAATAAGTAAATAAAAGAAAGAAAATATTGCTGATAAAACTTGTAAGGCACTTTTAGGTAAATATTGTGGTTATTTCTACAGTGAATGTTTTGTTATTGGGATTATTTTAACCTCATATATATATTATTACTTCCAAATTATTACTCCATCAATACATGTTTGAACTTTAAGACATTTGACCATACACTTTTCTTTCTGTCCACTAGAACTATAAATCCCCCACTTGAAAATTATATATGAGATTAAATGGTAAAATATATATATATTTATATATATTAGAGGCCTGGTGCATGAAATTCGTGCATGGAGGGGGCGGTGTCCCTCAGCCCAGCCTGCACCCTCTCCAATCTGGGACCCCGCAAGGGATGTACGACTGCCCGTTTAGGCCCGATCCTAATGGGCAGTCGGACATCCCTCTCACAATCCAGGACTGCTGGCTCCCAACTACTCACCTGCCTGTCTTCCTGATTGCCCCTAAATCGTTTCTGCCTGCCAGCCTGATCACCCCCTAACCACTCCCATGCCAGCCTGATTGATGTCTAACTGCTCCCCTGCCAGCCTGTTTGCCCCCAACTTCTCATCTCTGCCGGCCTGATCACCCCTAACTGCCATCCCCTGCAGGGTTGATCACCTCCAACTGCCCTCCCTTGCAAGCCTGGTCCCTCCCAACTGCCCTCCCCTGCTGGCCATCTTGTGGTGGCCATCTTGTGTCCACATGGGAGCAGGATCTTTGACCACATGGGGGCAGCCATATTGTATGTTGGATTGATGGTCAATCTGCATATTACTCTTTTATTAGATAGGATAGAGGCCTAGTGCAGGGGTGGGGGCCAGCTGGTTTGCCCTGAAGGGTGTCCTGGATCAGGGTGGGGTTCCCTTGGGGCATGGAGAGGCCTGGGTGAGGGGCCTGTGGTGGTTTTACTATTTAGTATTTAAATAGTAAAACTCACGCCCCTGGAGACCCAAGCAGAGGCCCTGGTATCTGGAATTTATTTACCTTCGACAATTGAAACTTTGTAGCCTGGAGCGGAGCCAAGCCTCCTGCTCAATCCGTGGCTGCCGCCATTTCTGTTTGGATTTGTTTACCTTCTATAATTGAAACTTTGTATCCTTGAGTGGAGGTCTGGGCCCGCCAGAGTGTGTGGAAAGCTTCTTCTGTTGCCGGGGAAACCCAAGCCTCCCTTCTGGTAGCCATCTTGGCTGGGGTTAATTTGCATACTTGCCCTGATTGGCTGGTGGGCATGGCTTGGCTGGTGGGCATGGCTTGTGTAGTGGAGTGATGGTTAATTTGCATATTACTCTTTTATTAGAGATGATATATATGTATATATATATGAATGTGTATGTGTGTGTGTTGTATAATTTTATATATATGTGTGTGTGTGTGTGTGTATAATTTTATCACATTATATAAATTCCAGGCATTTGAATAATTTAGATAATCTCATTTAAAATAATATTTTTCAGTTTAAATGCTTTTTTTTTTTTTAAGAATGTCTCCTTCTTCCCTCTTTCTTAGAAAACACAGACCCAGTGAGAAAGTAGCCCTCTGTGAGACAAGAAAAGAGGCCTCAGAAGAAAACAAACTTGCCAGCACCTTGATCTTGAACTTCTAGCCTCCAGAACTGTGAGGAAATAGATTTCTGTTGTTTAAGCTACCCAGTGTGTGGTATTTTGTATTGGCAGCCCTAGCAAACTAGTACACCTGGCCTAAGGTATTTATTGATACATATCAAGTGACTGCAAACTAAACCAATACCCTTCTCAAAGTGGAAGAATTCATAAGTCTGACCGTTCTTAGGTTTGCAGTCAAAGTTGATTAATTAGTGCTCTTATAGATTATTGATGAAAGTATAAATTTGAGAAATATCTGGAAAATTCAAGGATACTAAGAGGATAATCATTCTTTTCTACTCAGAAATTGCACTCCCAAACATCTATTCTAGAGAATTACTTGCAATTGCACACAAGGAATCCTACTCAAGGATGTTTTATTATGGCAGCACTGTTCGTAACTGAAAGATGTACTCATAACGGAAGAGTTCCCCAAAAAGAGTACTATTATCAATTAAAGTGAATAAAATAGATGTATTTGGATTAACATAGACAAATCTCAAACCTAATTATGAGAGGGGAGAAATATAATAAAATAAGATATACCAAATGATGCCATTCCTATATATTTTACACACAAATAATGATAGTTTATATTGTTTGCAGACACATACATTTATTGTAAAAATTAAACAAAAGCATAAAGATGCTGCACGCAAACTTCAGATAATGGTTGCTACTGAAGTAGAATGGGAGTAAAATGTATGGGGTGGCAATTTAGTGATGTATTTAAGATACTTTTTTAAAGAAAAAAGAGAACCCCTGACATAAGTATGGCAAGAAATATTTAAATGTATTTTAACTTTATGGAGGATAAATAGTTGTTTTTATATCATTTTTTATCATTTTTCTTGTGATTTTGAGATAGTTTATGTGAAATAACTGAAAAGGGAGACACAGTTATTTTGCCCATCTGAGACACAAGAGCACTTGAAGTTTGGAATATTACCTTTTGGAAATTGTTGATTTCCTTCTCAATACCCCCTGCGCACTTCCAAATTATTACTCCAGCAATACATGTTTGAACTTTAAGACATTTGACCATACATTTTTCTTTCTGTTCACTAGAACTATAAATCCCCCACTTGAAAATTATATATGAGATTAAATGGTAACATTGAATTCATAGCTCTGAATTTAGCTTGAAGAATACCAATGTGACAGAATAAGTGGGCCAAGATCTATTGGTGGAAAACCACTTGGTGGAAAACAGACAGAATTCCTGGGACCTGGACTAAAACAATAATAACCCTATTACATCATATCTGGATGGGATGACAGGATAATTTGTCTCCCTCCAATTGGAGACCTGATGATTATATTTGCTGTTGCATTATTTTTGTGTATTTTTGCCTTTTCTTTAAACAGCTTTATCCTATATAATAAAAGGCTAATATGCAAATCAACCAAACGGCAGAACGACCGGTCACTGTGATGCACACTGACCACCAGGGGGCAGACACTCAGTGCAGGAACTGCCCCCCAGTGGTTTGTGCACTCCCAGAAGTCATTGAACTCCCAGAAGTCAGGCTCATGGATGGCGAGAGCAGCGGTGGTGGCGGAATCCTCTCCCACCTCTGTGCAGCACTAAGGATCTACGACTTAAGTCTTAGGCACACTCGAGTGTGCCTAAGCCGTCAGTCAGACATCCTCTGAGGGCTCCTGGACTGTGAGAGGGCACAGGCTGGGCTGAGGGGATCCCTCCCCCAGTGCATGAACTTCATGCAGCGGGCCTCTATTAAGGTATAAATGACATACAAAGAAATGCACATATTAAAAACTACACTGTTGATGAATTTAGACATATGCAAACACCCATGTGTGTGTGTGTGTGTGTGTGTGTGTACATATATATATCTTTATCATATCTTTATTGTTGAAAGTATTACAAATGTCCCCTTTTTTTTGTTGATTTTTCTCCCATTGAACCTCTCCACCCCGCCCTCACCCTTGCCCCTCCCAAGTCTTCACCACACTATTATCTGTGTCCATGGGCTATGCACATATGCATATAAGTTCCCCAGTTAATCTCTCCCCGCACTCACCCCACCCCAACCTTCCCTCTGAAATTCGTCAGTCTGGTCCATGTTTCTGTGTCTCTTGATCAATTTTGTTCATCAGTTTATTTTGTTCATTAGATTCCACTCATATAGTGAGATCATGTGATACTTATCATTCTCTGACTGGCTTATTTCGCTTAGCATAATACTCTCCAGATCCATCCATCCTGTTGCAAATGATAAGGGTTCCTTCTTTTCTACCGGAACATAGTATTCCATGGTGTAGATGTACCACAGCTTTTTAATCCACTCATCTACTGATGGGCACTTGGGCTGTTTCCAGATCTTAGCTATTGTAAAATGAGATGCTATGAACATAGGGGTGCATACATTCTTTCTGATTGGTGTTTCTGATTTGTATGTGTGTGTGTTTGCATGGTAAGAACATGAGATCTACTTTCTTAACAAATTTCGAGGTTTACAATACTATATGTTAACTATAGGCACTATGTTGTACACCATGTGATTCAGCAATTCCACTTCTGGGTATATACCAACAAAAATGAAATGAAATCAGGATCTCAAAGAGGTATCTGCACTATCATGTTCATTGCAGCATGATTCACAATAGCCAAGTTATGGAAACAACCCAACTGTCCACTGACATATAAATGAATAAAGAAAATATATATAGGATATTATTTAGTCTTTAAAAAAAAGAAATACTGCCATGTGTTCATCACAACATAGATGAACCTGGAGGACGTTATGCTAAAAGAGATAAACCAGTCACAGGAGAACAAATAATCCATGCATGATTGTATGTATCTAAAGCATTTAAATAGTAAAACTCACAGAAACAGAAAATACAATACTGGTTGCCAGGGGCTGCAGGTGGGGGAAATAGAATTGTTCAATGGGTATAAAGCTTCAGTTAATGCTAGATCAGTGGTCAGCAAACTCATTAGTCAACAGAGCCAAATATCAACAGTACCATTGAAATTTCTTTTGAGAGCCAAATATTTTAAACTTAAACTATATAGGCAGGTACATTGTTATTAACTTAATTAGGGTACTCCTTCAATCGCACTGTACGTGCACGCCTGCACGTGGTATTTTGTGGAAGAGCCACACTCAAGAGGCTAAAGAGCCGCATGTGGCTCGTGAGCCGCGGGTTGCCAACCACTGTGCTAGATGATAAGTTCTTTAGACTTACTCTTGCATTTGGAATAGTTGGACTATCTTAAGAGCACATACTAAGCACATAAGGAGAACAAATATCCTATCTAATTAAGAGGGAATATGCTAATTGACCATCACTCCGTCACAAAGATGGCTGCACCCACAGTTGAGGCCAAGTTCCCATAAGGAGCCTTAACGAGCAATCAGCAGGGACCTGAGACTATGCCCTCCCCCGCCCCCGTGGGGCTTGGCAGGGTACCTCAGGCCACGCCCCCCACCCGGCAGGACTTGACAGGGGACCTCAGGCCATGCCCCCCACCTGGCAGGACTTGACAGGGGACCTCAGGCCACGCTCCCCACCCAGCAGGGCTTGACAGGGCTCAAGGTGCGCTTCCTGTCCTGGTACTGGGCTAGGGGACCTCAGGCTGCTCCCCCGGCCCCAGCACCAGGCCAGGGGACCTCAGGCCGCACCCCCCACCAGGTGGAGCTTGACAGGGGACTTCAGGCCGCACCCCCCACCCCGGCACCAGGCTGGGGGAACCTCAGACCGCACCTCCCACCCAGCGGGGCTTGACAGGGGACCTCAGGCCATGCCCCCCACCCAGCGGGGCTTGATGGGGGACCTCAAGGTGCACCCCCAGTGCTGGGTCAGAGAAACTCAGGCCACGACCATGCCCAGCAGGACTTGATGGGAGACCTGAGGCTGCGCCCCCTTCCCAGTGCTGGGCCGGGGGACCTGAGGCTGTGCCCCCCTGCCTGGCAGGGCTTGATGGGGGATGTCAGGCCGTGTCCCCCACCTGGCAGGGCTTGATGGAGGACCTCAAGGCATGCCCCCCGCCCCAGACTAAGCTGGGGGACTTCAGGCCACGCCCCCCATCCTGGCACCGTGCCAGGAGACCTGAGGCTACGCCCCCTGCCCAGCAGGGCTTGACAAGGGTGGGACTGGCTGGGTCTGGATCTAGCCCAATGGGGGGGGGGAGGGTGGCCGGGTCTGGGTCTCACGCGATTTTGAGGTGCATGTGGGTGGGCGGGGAAATGACTCTGGGTCCCGTGGTGTGCCCCAGACTCTGACAGGAGGAAGGTTTTCATATACATTTTACTAATTTTCTTTCATCTCTGACACTTCTATTATAGAGAAAGGGTAAATAGCAATATTAAGTTATTTCCTCTAATTAATCCCCTTTTAATGTGCATGAATGTCGTGCACCGGGCCACTCGTAGTAGATAAAAATTAGCATGTCTTCCAAGTCTTTGGCTGGGTGTGGCTCTTTGGTTCTACTTTAGAGACACCTGACTAAAACTTATAGGCATTAAACATTAAATGGATATATACAGAGACTTAGAACCATTGGATCCCGTCCTTACTGATGCTTTTCAGAGTCACTGATTCAATAACTTTCTTGTTTGTCACCACTATTAAAATATTAGTTAATGAGGGCAAGATTTTTTTCACTGTTTTTAAGCTACTATTTCTCCTGCACTTAAAACAGTACCTGGAACATAGTGGGCTTTTAAGGAACTTGTGTTGAATGAATGAATAAACACAATGGGTAGATTTAGCTGCTGCTAGTAAAGGGGGTTTGTAGAAGTTTTATAGTCTCCTCTCTAATGCCCCGTGATTCAAAACAAATTGTTCCCAAGCCATACTTGTTTCAAAAGTATATTTCAGATAAAAATTAAATACCTAAAACATTTGGCAAAGGGATATAAGACTCTTTTACTGCAAGTATTTTTCCACACAATGATACCTCTTTATAGGTTCAACCCAATTTTATGGTGTTATGAATTTAATACTATCTATCAAAATAAGTATTTAGTAACCTAAGACAGAAAATCAAAAACCCAACACTTAAATTACACTTGCATAGACAATCACTCACAAGAACAACATATTTACTCAAAATTACTTCAAATAAAATATTTTTTGTTTAAAGCAAAGAATAATTTATTACATGGTAAGTCATTGTTAAAATGTGTTTGTAAAGCCATATATTAGATAAGTGTAATACAGCTAATGAAATTCTATAGCATGAACATTCTCTGCCTTGTAGCAATATATTATTTAAGGTCTGTGGAAACTGTTTTAATGCACATAGTGCTGTTGATCATTATAGGTTTCTGACATCTTGAAAACAGGTTGTGTTTACATCATGCAGATATGGAGATAAATAAACACCTAAAGTCTCCTCTGAAATACAAGCTTTTATTTTTTTTTTAGGTGTTTATTATGAACAGCAAGCTTTTTACAAATGATTAGACTCGGGCTGAAATGGCATTGAATAACTTTTGCTTGAGTTTACAGGGCTATTAAAATAGTTGACAGCTTTTTTTTTCTCCACTAAAAGTACAATGACATTCAAGATGACAGAATGTGTTGTCCTTTTCTATATCCATAAATTCTACTGATGACTGGGAATGTGTAAGAGCAAGGGAAGTTTGAAAAAAGTCACACTTTATTCCAAACTCCTACACCTTAATGCTTAGACAAGATTGCCAACTTTGACCTCATTACCCCATCTGGGGTAGCCCTTATCTCCATCCTCAACACAAGAGCAAACTATTGTTTCCCACTCTCTCAGTCCTATTCATTTCAGCAGCTATTTATTAAAAACTTATTATATCCAAGAAAACAATGCCAGGCACTGAGCATTAAAAAATAATCAACTCATGGCCCCTCATCTTAAGTTTCTATCTAATCCTTTGAATACACACATATATTCACAATCTTTTTGGTAAAAAAGTGAGTGGAAAAACTGGAGTATGCATAAAGCATTATAACAATGGAAAATGTTACTCCTTGGAAGAGTGAAACTGATTTTAAGACAAAGTGTTGATAACTGGTTATGAATTAATGTTTTACTCTCTTTACTCACATGTCATACAGAGACTTAGATATGTAAGCTCTTTCCACAAGGAGTGGATAATCTAAGGAATTTCACGTGGAAATTTAGGAATTTAAAGGATAAAGAGAGAAGTTTTCATGTCTATCATATTCCATCATGTAGGCTACTTGCTGTGGGTTTGGAGCAAATGATTATTTTATATAAAGTTGTTAATTTAACTTAATATTGATAAAAATTTTATTCCAGGAATAAGAAAACATTTGTTAGATATAATGAACTAGAGGAGGCAAGGTCCAACATTGGAATATCAATGATGGGTCCCGTGGTGATCCCGTTTTTACAAAGGAATAGCATATCAATCTAAGGAGGAATAAAATGTTTAACTTGTGCAGCAATATGATTTAAATATTTAGGAGTGCAAAATATTCTTTTAAATACCAGATTGCTAAAGTTTATACATGGGCTCAGTAAAGAGTAGGGTATTCTCTGGAAACACCTTCACAGTCCTCCTGAGAGACCGGATAACATACGCATAAATGGAATATAAGGCTATAATCTATAAAGAGTAACATTGATACCTTATAAATACTGAAATAATATTACAGATAAGCTTGTAGGTATACAGAAACTTTTAAAGACTCTCACCTTAGGAAAGTGACAGATCGACAAAAATGGTAGAGTAATTGAAATATCTATAGAAAGTTTGTGAGTCTGTCTTTAGTGAGGTTCTTCAATAGATACTTTGACTACAATGAAAGTAAAAGGCACAACAGAAGTTGGACATAATTATCTCATTTACTTCTTACCATAATCCTTTGACATTGGTATAATCCTCCTGTCTCTCATGGGAGGAACTGAGGCTGAGGAAACTGAAGTAATATATCCAAGATGCCAGAACTAGCAAGCAGCAGTATCCAAATTTAATGACAAAAGTCTTGCAGGTTCTGTGGTATCCTATATAATAAAAGCCTGATATGCAAATTGTCCCCTTGACTGCGAGTTTGACCGCTTGCTATGACATGCACTGACCACCAGGGGCAGCACAGAACATGGCCGGTGTTGGTGATGTGACGCTGGCAGCAGGCAGCAGTGGAGGCCCTGCTGGCCCTGATGGGCCCCGATGAGAGCGGGACTGTGGTGGGATGGTAGAGCAGGTGAGCAGGCGGCTCCAGTCCAAGGCAGGTGTGAGCAGGGCCCAATCACCCCACCGATTGCCCTGCTGATCACCCCACAGATGGCGACCAGTGGCAGCGGTGGGGGGCAAGGCCACCACCCGGCTCCCAGGCACCGAGGGAGCCAGGCAAAGGGTCCGGCCCTGATTGATCACCCGCAGGTGGGATGGTGGAGCAAGTGAGGGGGCAGTGCCAGGCCAAGGCAGGGTGCCAGGCGGAGCTGCAAGGCTGGGGGCATGAGCTGGGGCTGTGAGCCTGGGGGCATGAGCTGGGGCCCGATCCCCACAGGCCACCCCGAGGGACCCCACTGGTGCACAAATTCATGCACCAGGCCTCTAGTAGAAAAATAAAACCATACAAATAAAAAAATATATCCCAGATTTTTAAAATTATAGGAAAATATCAAGACATTTGTAAATTTATATCTGTGGAATTAGGAACCCATTCAAATGATAACTTCGTATTTTACTATATACATAATTTAGACCATATTATTTAACCTCTACTCATTAACAGATTACTTATTGAAAAAATGCACAATGAAACTGCTTTAGATAAGTTGAAAGTAGTACAATATATACTAACCATCTCTTAAAAGCTGGTAACTAATAACACTTACAACTGATCCTTGAACAACTTGGATTTGAACTGTGTGGGTCCATGTATAGCTGATTTAAAAAAAATTTTCCCAGAAATATAGCTGATCCCTGATATCCTTCAGTTCCTTTTCCCCATGGCAGATTCAAATAACCAGGGATCAAAAACAGTATTTTTGCATTTTCAACTGCAGATTCCCAAATGCAGATGGCAAATATTCTTTTGGATCATTATTGGTTGAATTCACAGATGGTGAAGGGCTGACTGTAGAATCAAGTTACAGCAGATTTTCCACTGCTCTGGAGTGGTGGGTTGGCGACCATAACCCCCAAGTAGTTCAAGGGTCAACTAGTTCCTTTTCCTTCCCTCACTTTCCAGAAGCATAGAGCCTGATAAAGAATATATAACTTGTACTCATGTAACTAATATTCAGAAGAGAATGTGCATAATGCTGTAAGAAAAGTTTTAAAACGTTTTGAAACCTGGCTTTTCTTAAGGATTATCTGGTTCCTACAACTATAGAGCATTCCTTTTTGTGTGTGTGGTTAGGTGTTTATTATATAGTCTCTGTGTTTTAACACTCACAGTTTATTTTGCCTGCTTTACATGCCTTGACTAATTTCCAAGTTTCCACTCTATAGAACTTAGGTGATTTTTAACCTTTTTCATCTCATGGCACATGTAAACTAATTACTAAAATTCTGCAGCACACCAAAAAAGGTTATAATTTTTCCTGATCTGACAAAAAAAAATAGGTATGATTTGTATTCATTCACATTGGACAGCTAGGTTGACTATTGTCATTTTTTAATTTGCAATCTAAGGCAAAAAGGACAGTACCCATGGCTAAATAGTCAGATATTGTATATTTTAAAAATTCTTGTAGCACACAAGTTTGCCGTGGCACTCCAGGTGAAAATCGCTGGTTTAATACAAGGTCTTAAATTTCCCAACCACTGAGCTTTATAATTATAGAACATTACTTCTCTTTGCCTAATTTCCTCAGATGTAAAACTGATTGAATTTTCTGCCAAACCACATTCATAGAAATTGTGAGGAAATAAGTAAATTGGTGTGAATAGGTTGCTGAAATTACATTCATAGCAATAAGGTAATTCTTTATTGAACTTTCAGCATTATTCATCTTTTTTAATTGTTAGGTTACCAAGACACTTGAGTCTAACTAAAATAATATACTCTTGCAATGTGCTCATGAAGTTTAAAAAAATTATACCCAGTAGCAAAGTATTTTGCCTTGTATTTGTATAATATGTCAGAACTTTAACTAATAAGTAACTTTACATTTAAATGAGGAAATATTTCAACACATGAAGGCAAACCTGACCTTTCAAAAGAGATTGCAGCAATAGTTAAGGTGACATGTGCTGATGTCCACAAGTTACTTTGTGATACATCAAAAAGTGAAATGGATTGATGAAAGGACAGATGGATAAGTAGATAGATAGGTCTGAGGACACCATTTGTAGTAAAGTATTAAGCATAGGATATCTATAGTGTACAATTGAGTCTTCATTTTAATTTTTAAAAAAGAATTTTGCATATGTTTAAAAATTTTCACAGATTTTGAAAAAAACAAACACACACACAAAAGCAGAGTATTTAGGTAGAAGAAAATTGTCTGTTAGAATGAGTCTCTATTCTACAACCTTTGATTACCAGTATTTATTTCTCTCAACATTTGGTATCATCCAGGGTCTATTGGCTCACCTACCACACTTCACCCACCTCACACCCATTATCCCTTCACTCCTCACTTTGCCCATGGCTTCCGGTTTTTGTAGTTTGTTTATTTTCTTGGAGCAATCTCCTATCAGAAGTTTCAGCTGCTTAATTTGTCTGGTGATATGATTTCTGTGCTTCCAGATGTGCTGCATCAATGTCTCCACCTTCCTCCCAACTTGATCCAACACAAATAATCATGAAAATAGGATCAGCAATGTAGATCCATACATCTTCATGAAAAACACCAGAGACAAAGCAGAAAAACCAAAGTGGTGTCAGTATTTGTCATTCCACAAGGGGTTAATTCCCAAGTCAAAAATATATTTTTAGACAACTGTAATGATATATGGAAACATAGTATTTCAGTAACTATTTACTAAGTGGCTGTCTTTCATGAATTATAATATTGCCACACCCTTGCACAGCTCTTTCTCTTCCTGGGCTCCCATTCATTTTAATTTTAGGGTACATGAATCAGTCAGTGGCTGATTGTTCAAATTATTGTTATTTGTTGTTCTTATTGTTGCAGTTCTTACTGTGATTAAACATTTATTAAGAATCTGCCATATGTTAGGTACCTACTCCAAATAATCAGATGTTTTGATGTATGTTTTGACAGATTTTAGTTTACTTCTTTGTTTGATGTCTTTTCTCTTTTTCATTATTTAAACATAACCCTGTATTTTTTGTGCACTTAGTTTTCTGATTGGTCTCTAAAACTAAAATCACTGGTGTGTAATCAAAATAGCTTTGGAATAGGAGCTAGAAGACAGAATTTCTAAAAAATAATTAGCCATAGACTTTTTGTTGAGCTGTACAAATAATTGAATTTTTGTCTTCATTTTTTCATTTATAAATTGAGTAGGCTAACCTGGATAATTCCTATTGTTAATTCCAGTTCTATAATTTTGTCTATTTTTATGACTAAAACCCTTTGTTGTGTGGTGCAAGCATTAAACATCTAGAGAAAAACAAAATCTAGTTATACAACAATTTTCCTATTTCTTAATTTTGATATTCTTTTAGTTTGTGTTTTAGTATTTTCTGACTGCTATTCAGTTAGTGTTACAATATAATAAACTTTTTGGGGGAATCGCTGTATTCTAAGGCATATTTATTTCCACAAATATCCACTTAAGTATAAATTTTATTTTAACAGTGTACTAGAGTAGGATGATCACCAAAAGGAATCATGTAAATCATTTATCATTCTGAAATCTAATTGAAATGATAAAAGACTCGCCTGGCCTCTTCCCATTTTGCAAAGGAAAGTAGAACACAACATGACACAGGGGACAGAGTACAGTTGATCTTCAGAGCCCAGTTAAGATACCAGGATGCTGTGCACCTTTCGGAGAGTTACAGCTCTGAACTCCATCATCATAGTAACACTGACTTAGTGTGATGGCTTAACTTTTGGAAATAATATAGTTGCAAAATTTTTGACATAGTGTTGTTTCATAAAAGAAAACATTAAAATAAACTCAGAATGTGGAGGATATCTCAAAATTAGGTAGTAATGGCCAATAGCAACAGAATATTAATGAAGTGAAGCAAAAATTGGGGACAAAACTCATTTGTGTATATGTACCTCATCTCCTTTATCCAATCATCTATCAAAGGGCAGTTTGGTTGTTTCCATGTCTTGGCCACCGTGAGTAATGCTGCAAAGAGCACAGGGGTGCGTGCATCTCTGTGAATAAATACTACTTAGGCATAAGAAAAGATAAATTTCAGCCACCTGACAACATGGATGGACCTTGAGAATATCATGCTAAGTGAAATAAATTAGTCATTAAGAGATAAAAATCACATGATTTCCCTCATATGTGTGATATAAAACTGAAACCCATATGCACATATAATAGTATGGTGGTTACTACAGGGAAGAGGGGTGTGGGGGTGGGCAGTAAAAAGTAAATGGAGCTAAATATATGGTGACAGAAGATGATTTGACTTTGGGTGGTGGACACACAATGTAATATACAGATCATGTATCATAAAATATTCACTTGAAACACATATAATCTTATTAACCAATGTCACCCCAATGAATTTAATAAAAACTAAAGAGGAATGAAAGGATAATGTCAATGCCCTTCAGTCAGGCTGCAGCAAACTTAATGAGTAAGTTGGAAAGTCATACTACCTGGAATCATTTTTTCCTTCTAAAGTATTATTTAAACACACTCTAAATAAACAACCTTGCCCTAACCGGTTTGGCTCAGTGGATAGAGCATCGGCCTGCGGACTGAAAGATCCCAGGTTTGATTCCGGTCAGGGGCATGTACCTTGGTTGCAGGCACATCCCCAGTAGGGAGTGTGCAGGAGGCAGCTGATCGATGTTTCTCTCTCATCGATGTTTCTAATTTTCTATCCCTCTCCCTTCCTCTCTGTAAAACATCAATAAAATATATTAAAATAAATAAATAAATAAATAAACAAACAAACAACTTCAAATAACTTCATTTTATTGAGTAAGCATTCTTATATTTTATAATGGGTGTGATCACTGAAAATATTCATTTAATATATTAAGTAGCCCTGACCGGTTTGCTCAGTGGATAGAGCGTCAGCCTGCAGACTGAAGGGTCTCAGGTTCGATTCCAGTCAAGGGCATGTACCTTGGTTGTGGGCACATCCCCAGTAGGGGGTGTGCAGGAGGCAGCTGATCGATGTTTCTCTCTCATTGATGTTTCTAACTCTCTATGCCTCTCCCTTCCTTTCTGTAAAAAATCAATAAAATATATATTTTTAAAAAAGAGATTGCAAAGACAGAAAGCAATTTGTGCTTTAAAAAATATATATACTAAGTAAACCTGAGAATGGTTTATATACCAGCTACTCATTTTCTTTATGACACCTTAGATGTGCTATATTTGAAGCTTCTTTAATCCTCCCCAAATATATTATATTTCCATGCATTTGATTATGCAATGTCAATCTCATCGCAATTATAGAGCATAAGACATTCACAGTCATGCCTGTTCTCCAATAGTTCTTTTATCTACTTACTATGACACATTACTTTAAAGTGTAGTAGTCCTTTTGAGTCTCTGGTCCACCCCTCCCCCCACTCTCTTTTACTGTTAGTTCATTAAACATTATATCATATCTTTCTGTATCTCTGGAAAAATTTATTTTTATTTTTTGTTAATCTTCACCCAAGGATATTTTTCCATAGGTTTTTAGAAAGAGTGGAAGGAGGGGGAGAGTCTGAGAGAAACATCAATGTAAGAGAGACATATCCCTTGGTTGCCTCCCACACGCACCCTGACCAGCGCCTGGGATGGAGCCTGAAACCAAGTGAAATAGGAATTTTAGGGGTGAAATAGGCAGGGTAAGGGAATTTTTAAAATTAAGGGGGTCGATGGAAAAAACACAGGGCTACAGAGTTGCAAAAGGCTACATTTCCATAAGACAGGGAAGTTGGTAGAGGCAGAAGTTACATTTCCATAAGACAAGGGAGTTGAGAGAGGCAACAGTTACATTTCCTTAAGATAAGGGAACTGGGCGTAGCAAAAGGTCTATATTTAACAAATAAGAAGGAGGAAGAAAGCCCAAAGGGAATAGGAGAACAATGAGGGAGGAGGGCCTCAGATGTTCCATGTGAGGTTTGACCTTTGAGCTCAGGAGTTACTATAGTGACCAAATCAAAGG
The DNA here is from genome assembly GCF_027574615.1 of Eptesicus fuscus. Lineage (NCBI taxonomy): Eukaryota > Metazoa > Chordata > Mammalia > Chiroptera > Vespertilionidae > Eptesicus > Eptesicus fuscus. The sequence continues at coordinate 19,465,208 of NC_072485.1, read as the reverse complement.
GGAATAGACCAATCAGAGGGGATATCGAGGTACAAAAAAACTGCAGCCTTTATAAACCATGGAAAAAGGAACTCGGTGGGACTCTTTCCCTCTCCCCAGATGGGAGTCTGTGCTTGTTCTTCAGTAAATTTCCACCTTTGCTGTACCACTTTCTGTTCATGGTTTCATTCTTCAACTCGGACGGACAAAGAGCCCATGGAAGCCATCCTGCCCAGGGGAACACCGCGTGTTCCAGTCCAAAAAATCCCATATCACATGGTACATGCCCTTGACCAGATCTTACCAGAGACCCCTCAATCTGTGGGACAATGCTCTAACCATTGAGCAAACAGGGTAGGGCTAAAACCATTTATTTTTAACTAGAGGCCCGGTGCACAAACTCATGCATGGTTGGGGTCCCTCAGCCTGATTGGGGGAGGGACCACAGGAGGTTGGCTGGCTACAGGAGGTTGGCTGTGGGAGCACACTGACCACCAGGGGGCAGCTCCTGAATAGAGTGTCTGCTCCCTGGTTGTCAGTGCACGTCATAGCAACCAATCAACTGGTCATTTGATCATTTGGTTGCTTAGGCTTTTATGTACTAGTATATAGATGATACACAGCAAGCACTTGCTATAGGCCCGTTGAAAGCATTCTATTAAGATGATCAACTTTGGCATCCTAATATATAAAAACCCTAGGTTGTAATGACCAGTAACGACCGAGGCTCGACCAACCGAAAGTCAGTCCTGCAGTCAGCTGCAGGTGGGGTGCCCCAGCACTGACTGCTGTGGGGGCTGTGAATCAGGGCCAGAGAGAGGCCTGAAGAGAGAAGCAGGGACTGATCCGTTGCCTCTGTGGTAGATTTTGATCAGCATTTGCCTCTCTCTTTCTCTCCCAGTCTGGCCAGCAGCTGCACCTCCATTTCTCTCCAGGCCTCCAACCAGGGCTGCTGATCAGCCCCACCTTTCTGATCAGGCTTCATTGATAGGCCCAGAGATGCTGACTGGCATAGGGACCAACCAATCAGAACCAAATGTGGGTGCTGTGAAGAGCCAATGGCTGCCTAGGAGGTGGAGCTTTTGACACTGACTGCCATAGAAACCGACCAATCAGAACCAAATTGGCCAGCCAAGGAGGGCAGTTGCGGGAGAGATCAGCCCTGCAGGGAAGGGCAGTTAGGGGCGAGATCAGGCTGGAAGGCAGAGGCAATTAGGGGCAACCAGGCCAGCAGGGGAGGGCAGTTAGGGGTGATCAGGCTGGCAGGCAGAGGCAGTTAGGGGTGATCAGGCAGGCAGGCAGGTGAGCAGTTAGGAGCCAGAGGTCTCAGATTGTGAGAGGGATGTTGGACATCCACCAAGGGGTCCCCAATTGGAGAGGGTACAGGCTGGGCTGAGGGAATGCCCCCCTCACCATGCACAAATTTCATGTACCGGGCCTCTAGTTTATTAATACTTTATTAACCACAACTGCAACATTCTAGTACCAATGAAGGAAAATTTTGAGTAGAAAATATAATATGTTGACATTAGAGGAAAAAATTAGAACCTTTGTAATCTTTCCTCTGTTCATGTACATATACTAATTTATTATTATAAGAACATCAGTCATAATGGATTAGGGCCTATTCATATGACCTTAGCTTAATTTGCCTCTTTAAAGATATTATTTTCAAGTACAGTCACATTCTCATAATTTAGGGATTAGGATTTTAAAACATGACTTTTAGATAGACTCAATTCCATTTATAACTCTTAGCTGTTAATTTCTATTGAAATAAAATTCATTTGTTTAAATTATATGACAATGATATATTTATTAAAAATTTTTTATCTAATTTTGTAAATAGAATTCCAGGGAATAATAGAATAAAAGCAATGAACTGTGGATAACAAGGATGAACTCTAGTTTCAAGATTAGAGGATACATGGAGCACAGAGCCGTAAGGATATCATACAGACAAGAAAACGTTGAAATTAAAATAATAAGGGTAGCAATTTACAATAGCCAGAGTCTGAAAATAGCCCAAATGCCTATCAGTGGATGAATGGATTAAAAAGCTATGTTACATTTACACCATGGAATACTATGTAGCAGTAAAAAAAGAAGGCTCTCTTACTCTTTGGGACAGCATGGATGTACCTGGAGAGTATTATGCTAAGCGAAATAAGCCAGACAGAGAAAGACAAGTATTATATGATCTTACTCATACGTGAAATCTAAAGAACAAAATAAACTGATGGACAAAATAGATCCAGAGACACAGAAGCATGGAACAGACTGTTGAGTCTCAGAGGGAAGGTGGGGGTGGGTGAGAAGAGATTAACCAAAGAACTTACATGCATAACCCATGGACACAGACAATAGTGTGGTGAAGGCCTGGCATGGGGGAGGGGGAGAGGTGTGGGATAGAAGGGGTTAATGGGGGACAAAAGCGGACATCAGTAATACTTTTTACAATAAAGATAAATTTAAAAAATCCTATCTAATAATAGACAAATATGCAAATTGACCATACCTCTGACACACCCACAAGCCACGCCCACAATCCAATCAGAGCAAGTATGCAAATTAACCCAAACCAAGATGGCTACAGCCACAGAGAGCAAGGTTTCCTAGGTAACAGAGGAAGCCAAGCTTTCTGCCAGCCGTTGCAGGCCTAAGCCTCCACTCAAGCTACAAAGTTTCAATTATAGAAGGTAAACAAATTCAAACAAATGGCGGCAGAATGGAGCTTGAGAGAGCAGGCCAGGGTTGCCGCCGGCAACAGGGGAAGCAAAGCTTTCTGCACACCCTGGCCGGGCCCACCCCCTTAAGGCAACAAAGTTTCAATTATAACCCCAACACAAATGGCTGCCAGCCTTGGAGGGAGCCCCAGGCTTGGCTCTGCTCCAGGCTACAAAGTTTCAATTGTAGAAGGAAAATAAATTCCAGATACCAGGGCCTCCGCTTGGGTTGCCAGGGGGAGTGGCTGGCCTGCAAACCACCACAGGCCCCTCACTCAGGCCGCCCCACGCCCCAAGGGTACCCCACCCTGATCAGGGACACCCTTCAGGGCAAACCAGCTGGCCCCCACCCCTGTACCAGGCCTCTATCCTATCTAATAAAAGAGTACTATGCAGATTGATCATCACTGCAACACACAATATAGCTGCCCCCATGTGGTCAAAGATCCTGCCCCCATGTGGACACAGGATGGCCACCACAAGATGGCCAGCAGGAGAGGGCAGTTGGGAGGCACCCAGCCTGCAAGGGAGGGCAGTTGGGAGGTACCTGGCCTGCAAGGGAGGGCAGTTGGGAGGGACCAAGCCTACAAGGGAGGGCAGTTGGAGGTGATCAACCCTGCAGGAGAGGGCAGTTAGGGGTGACCAGGCCGGCAGAGGAGGGAAGTTGGGGGCAAACAGGTTGGCAGCAGAGTGGTTAGGGGGTGATCAGGCTGGCAGGCAGAAGCAGTTAGGGGCAATCAGGAAGGCAGGCAGGCAAGCAGTTGGGAGCCAGCAGTCCTGGATTGTGAGAGGGATGTCCGACTGCCCATTTAGGCCCGATCCCAGGGTTCGGGCCTAAACGGGCAGTCGGACATCCCTTGAGGGGTCCCAGATTGGAGAGGGTACAGGCTGGGCTGAGGGACAAGCCCCCTCTGTGCACGAATTTCGTGCACCGGGCCGCTAGTAAAATAATAAGGGTAGTGAATGTTCAGATGTTAACAAACAATATTAAAAAAACCATAATTAAAATAGTTCTACATTATCACAGAAATAAAAGAAAATGATGAATGGAACAGAGTAAATAATCCCAAAATAGAAATCTAATGATATATTGGTATTGAACATATATTAAATATTACCTTTCACAGATGGGAGAAAATATGGGGACTTTAAAAATTGTTGAGACAAATGATATTCATTTAGGAAAAAAATAGATGTGAGATAACCTGTTTCACAACATGACTAACATTAAATGCATTTCATTTGCATGAAGTAAATTTAAAAAATGTCCCCATAAAGATAAATCATAAAGTTAAAGTGTAACCTATACAAAAGGCTTTCAAGACTATGGACTTGTTATATACAAAAGGCCTACAGAAGGCCCTTGGAGTTTTTGTCATGATAGCAACGACGTGTGTGTGTTTGCCAAGAACTGCGGACCACTAACTGATTGTGCAGACAAGTCTTTAATCCCTCCACCTGAATGACTGCTAAGCATATAAAAGGAAGTGCCTATTTACTTTTACTGTATATACCAAAGATTGGTTGGAATATTTATTGCACTTAGCGAATACCTCATAATTAGTCTATCAATTTACCTTTCTAATTTCAATGAAAAGGACATGGTTTAAACATGTGCCCAATATTACTGTGTGTTGATAAATCTTGGCGTTTGAGTTAAGCTGGCGATTTCAAGGGTTAGCTCTTTGGCTACAAAGATGGATTTTCTTGAAAAAAGTGTACAGTTACTGTGGTTGGATAAAAACAAAATGTGGACTATTGCTTTTTTGCTGGACAAGTACCAGCCTCATATCAATGTGTAATGGCCAGAATGTGCCCGGTGTTCCAAGTGGCTGTTTGCCAATTTGAAAGATTTCTGAAAAGAAAAGGGGCTATTTTACAGTTTTCTTCTTTTTCTTTTTTTAGTCACAGAAAATTGTATGGTTTTTGGAGCAGGTCTTATAGAAAACAAAAAGAACTTTGCTGACCACCCACGGCAATTTTGTCTCCTGTAAGGTATCTTTTTCTTATTTTTCTAAACCTTTTGTCTTCTCAGTGCTATAATTCTGTGTTTGGAGGGTTGGGGTGGGGGCATAATTCTGGCTAGAAAATTAGCTCCCACTTAGGAATAGCCCACCACTATACAGTGGCTCCAAAGGCACTTGAGCAGCATTCACATTTGCAGTTAGGTAATGAAAGGGCAGACAGGGATTTGGATCAGAGCTATGGATGTAGAAAAGGCAGTTGAGATGAAGACAAAATGAAAATTGTAAAGCATCAAACAACACAAATTCCTTTTCAGGGTAAAAAACAAACAACAACAGTATAGGACAATGCTTACAGAGCTCAGACTTTGGTGTTAAAGACATGGAAGTTAAAATCCCATCATCCTGCTTTCACTTGCTCTGTGACTGAGCCACTTACTCAATCTTGGTAACTTCTGTTTCTTCATTGGTAAATGAAGGGAATCATGCCATAGTGTTTTGAAGTGGTTGATAGCATAAGACATATATATTGCCGAGCCCAACATATGGATATATTAGGCTTTAAAACACATACCAGTTGTTATTTGTCACTATTATTATCATCATTATTATTACTATTAAAAAGACACTCATAGAAATGAATACCATTCGTCATTATTTAAAATTGTCACTACACTTTTTAAGACCTTTTTGCCAGAAGATGTTTATACACGCCGAAGAAGAACCTCCATAAAATAAAATTTCTAGTGGTGTCTGAGGATAAAGTATCATTCATGTGAATTACCAAGTAGTAAACACTCAAGGATATATTATTCTGGCAAGTCATTTCCTTTCGTATAGAAACACTGCAGGATCTCAGATGCCTTGTAATCATTAAAACAACGTAAGTCCTCATTCCACTATGAAGGCGTTGAAGTACTCATTAAAAATAATTATTTTCGTAATGCTACAAATTAAAAACGTTTGCTTTCCTTAAAAGGTTTTTATTTATTTAGAAAATATATTGGAAACAAGTCTTTGTACATAAGAATACCTGAGCAAAAATAACAAAAAAATATTTTTTAAATTATAGAGAAATCACACAGCAATACACACAAACGCTCACCATGCACACACTACTCACACATACACTAGTGTGTAAGCTATGATTACAATTTTGTGTGCATTGTCATGTGCTCATGTCAAAAGATGAATCAAAAAACAACTAAGCGAGAGAGGTTAACTATTATTTTCCCAGAAATCACTGAACACATGCATCTGTAAAAATCACACCCTACTACTCTGATAAACCAGTTCTCCCAATTGAATAATAGGGATTTCTTAATACTGACATATTCTGATAATAAATGCGAATTATGTTGAACACTATTAGGTACTGAAAATATAAAATGTCATGATGTATACATTTGACACATATTCATATGTCTTCGACAAAACTTATGACTTGGCTTTTGGTAACATGTTACCATTCCATTAACTTTGTTTCAGCCTGAGTCCTTACTCTAGTTTTGGTAACTGGATTTTTGTCTTCTCTCTATTGCCTGAAAATCTGATGTGATGTGCTAACTTTTTCCCAATGTGGGAAATGTTTAAATCAATAAAATTTTCTGGTACCCAGCATATGGTTCAAATAAAATCCTCTACTGTTTAGTAGTAAGTTCCCTAGTTACCTACCTCCATAGATTCTCTGCTTTCCTCAGCTCCTGAGTTCTGCAGTCCTGTCTTTGATGCTTACAGAGATCAACTCTGTTATCTGCTGCCAATATACCCTTATCTTCACTTGCTGTCTGCCTTACTGAATTTCCACACATTTCAGACATTCCTGTGACCACGTGACACTTAACTCTAGGATTGTGAATTTCTGTTTTAATGTTCTAGATACCATTTCATGTTCAAGTTACTCTCATCATATAAAAGCCTTTCCTAACTCTGTTTTCCCGTCTAACTACTATCTATTCTCTCTCCTCTCTACATCATCCAGCCTTTCAACAAGGTAGACTACATTTTCTCATCTCTATGGTAACCATATGTCCTGGGCTGGATAAGATAGTTCTGATTATATCTGTTTGCCTGCTGCAGTTGTTGCTAGCTCTCACTGTCACTTTTAAAGTGTTCTGATTTAGATGGTCAATTTTACTCTCACCCTACTCCTCAATGCACTCCATAAACCACTGTAGTTAGGGTCCTGCCCTCAGTAGTATATGGAACTTCGATCACTAAAGTTACTAAAAATTCATATTTCCAGTGATAAACACCATTTCAGTCTTCATCCTACCGGATTCCTCTTCATTCAGCACCCCTCACCATTCCCTCCTTCACAAACCTCTGATCTCTTGGAGTCCATGACTTCACATTATCCTCACTCTTCTACCCCTCTGTTCATTTGTTCTAGTTGCCCTAGTCCACACTAATTCTTCCTCCTGTCTCTAAAGTATTAATATTGCTCGAGATTCTTTTTGTCATCCAATCATCCTTATGCATATTTTCCCAAGATGACTCCAGCACATCCCTCATTCCCCTTACCACAATATGCAGAGGATTCCCAAATTAATATCCCAACATGCTTCTCTTCCATCTTCCCCCCAACAAATTTTCTAAGACTATTTACCATACCTGTCCATGTCCTTTGAGTGATAACATTGTGCTGGGGTATTAATACAGTCTCATCACTAGTCTTCCTTTCTTCAGATTTAACACATTAAAAGTTGTCTTCTTGCTAAAATGAAAACATATCATTCCTGCTTAAAATGTTTCAGTATGTTTTAAATATATTTCTGAAACACAAATTTTTATAATGGCAAATAAGATTCTTTATTATAAAACCCTTTCTTACATTTTCAGCCTTCTCTTATCTCCCCACGTGTTTTACCTTAAATTTTGTCTGCTAATGCAGAGAACTGCTTATTTCTCACTATACACTCTGGCTTGTTACTGATCTCTATTAATTCCTGCTTTTCCTCCTTCCTGAATAGCTAGTCAAATAGCTTACACTTACTTATCCTTTAATATTAAGCCCAGACCTCACATACTGAAGAGCCATCCTGAGCTCTGCAGGATGAATTAGATGCATTTCTAAATCACCTATCCAATCAACCCACAAGGTATAATCACCCCCATGACCTTGCCCCCAAAATATTGTGTATGCATGATCATTAGCATGCTCACTATACTTTTTGTGTCTGTTTCTTTTTTTTAAATATATTTTTGTTGATTTCAGAGAAGAAGGGAGAGGGAGAGAGAGATAGAAACATCAATGATGAGAGAGAATCATTGATTGGGTGCTCCTTGCACGCCCCCTAATGGGGATTGAGCCTCCAACCTGGGCACATGCCCTTGACCGAAATCAAACTCAGAACCCTTCAGTCTGCAGGCCCAATGCTCTATCCACTGAACAAAACTGGCTAGGGCTCTGTGTCTGTTTTTGCAAAGAATATGGGAGTTCTTCCAGTGAGGTATCACATCTCTCTTTTCATTTATTTTTCTTTTCCAACACCATAGGAATTACCTTTTAATTATGAATAGAGATCAGTCCTCTATTTGGGCTAATGTATGCAATAGTGGCTCCAGCTGCAGCAGAAGCAACATAAACATAAAATATGTATTTCTTTCTTGAATATTATGAGAAATATAGAGAATCTGTAATATAAAAAATTCCCCCAAAGAAAATATTAAATTTGTTTCAGGAACTTCTAATTATATTTCAAGTTGTTTGGGTCATGTTTCATTTAAAACTAAGAACAATATGCAATTTTCATACATGACGATCTGGCATAATATCAATTATGAGCTTAGAATTTTATAAAGTGATGATGGATTTGTAAGCCAATAAAAAGGTAATTTCTCTTGATTTAGTGTAGCCTAGAATTTAAGTTTTGTTCACATCTACAATGAATTTTGTGGTAGGAATGACTTTATATTTATTTTTCATAGTGAAACTTGCTGCAAAATATTTTATAATGCATAAAAATGTTCTATACTGCAAGGACAAATATCAAATGTTTTTAAAGATACTACTTTGGGTAAGAAATTTGGAGTCTGGATAAGGATATAAAATAATACATTGAAATAATTATGGCAACTGTTATTCCCTAGAGAGTAAAATGCCCTCAATTTATCAGCTATACTTCTTATTGGTTACATTTAGTTATTTTTTCTTACAATGTTTGAAAGTAGTTTTACAATAATGATAATTTAAATTTTTTTTAAATTTAAATTTGAATCTTGTAAGAAACCTACCATTGTCTTAGACATCATATATACTATATATATATATACACATATGTGTGTGTGTGTAAAGTACACTAACTCAGTATCTATCAGATACTTTGTGAAGTCTGAATTAATATAGGAATTTTATATAATTTTCAGAGACAAACTCATTGTCTTTCCTGTTAGAAATAAGTAAAGAGTTATTTAGTTCCACATGACTGTTCACTCCAATGCCTTATTACTAGAATATGAAGAATACCTAATATTAAAGTAATGGTATACACACAGATTTTCTTGCATTGTTTTGATCAATTATTAAAATATTTGGTAAATTCATGCCTCATTGTTTTAGTAAACTATAAAATGCATATTATTTATTTAATACTAGAGGCCTGGTGCATGAAATTCATGCATGGGAGGGCAGTCCCCTCAGCCCAGCCTGCACCCTCTCCAATCCGGGACCCCTCGGGGGATGTCCGACTGCTGGTTTAGGCCCAATCCCTGGGATTGGGCCTAAACCGGCAGTCGGACATCCCTCTCACAATCTGAGACCGCTGGCTCCTAACCGCTCTCCTGCCTGCCTGCCAGATAACCCCTAACTGCTCCCCCTGCCAGCCTGATCACCCCTAACTGCCCCCGCCCCTGCCAGCCTGGTCACCCCTAATTGCCCCCCCTCCTGGCCTGGTTGCCCCATGCAGCCTGCTCTTCAGTCATTTGGTCGTCCCCTCACTAACCCCCCTGCTGGCCTGGTCGCCCCACACAGCCTGTTGTTTGGTCGTCCATCTGGTTGTTTTGGTTGTGATGGCCCCTTGCTTTTTATATATTAGGATAAGGTGGGTATTTTAGACAGACTGAAGCAAGGAGGTGGTAATTCAGCATAAAATAATCTCTTAGTAAACATTGAATAACACCTATGAATTACTTGTATCACACTGTACCAGTTTCATTTAGCAGTGTATACGTGAATAGGTACCACCAGATAAGGAGGCCTGGGTAATTTAGGCTCCTGATAAAACTTACAGATGCTGAGTGTTAGGTAAACAGTAACAAGTGAGGCTAACTGAGCGCTGGAACACTTCTGTAACCCCTTGGACGACTTTAACCCTGACACCCATAATATTTTCCCCTATAAAAAGGTTAGAATGGGAAAAGGAGAGATATTATTAATTGTTTATTCATGGACTATGCTTGCTACTCACTTTAAGGAGTAGATTATTTAGGAAGTAGATGATTTCAACTTTCAGGATTATCAGTCATATCCAATGACAACTGAATTTTTCAGTTGTTCAGGTTAAAAACCGTGGAGGCAGTCTTGATTCATTTTTCCCCCCCACAAATCACTGATCTAAAACCAACAGCTCTAGTTTCAGAATCAAATTTATAATCAAATTACTACATATCACCTCTACTGCTACCACTCAAGCCCAAACTAGCAAAAGCTCTTGCTTAGATTATTGCAATATCTTTTAAACAGTCTCACATCTCCACACTTGCCCCACCCTCTACTGTCTTTCTTCATCACCACAGCCAGTTATCCTTATAACACATAGTTCAGCTCATGACACTTCTGTGCTCGAAACCTATCTATCTTACTGATTCATACTTAGTGACATACAAATTCCTTATAATGCTCTATAAGGCCTGTATTCGTTTTCTACTGCTGCATAAAATTTAGTGGGCTTAAAATCACACAACATTTCCTTGGCCGGGTGCCTGGATACAAGCTTACTGGGTTCTTTGTTTCAGATCTCAGCAGGTTCACCTGGGCTATAGTCTCAGATGTGCTTCCAAGCTCCTTCAGGGTATTGGCAGAATTCACCTCTGGTTTGTTGCCCCTTGTGGACTGAGGTGGTTGTTTCCTCCTAGCTGTCAGAAGCGGGTCACTCTGAGTTCCCAGAGGTCATCAGCTTCATAGGCCCTCTCCCAACATGACAGCATGTTCTAAGCCAAAAATGGAGAATCTTTAGAACGTTTGTAATTTAACATCCTATCTAATAAAAGAGTAATATGCAAATTGACCATCACTCAACACACAAGATGGCTGCCCCCACAAGATGGCTGCCCCCATATGGACACAAGATGGCCAGCAGGGGAGGGCAGTTGGGAGGGACCAGGCCTGCAAGGGAGGGCAGTTGGGGGTGATCAAGCCTGCAGGAGAGGGCAGTTAGGGGTGACCAGACTGGCAGAGGAGAGAAGTTGGGGGCGACCAGGCCTGCAGGGAAGGGCAGTTGGGGGGAACCCAGGCCTGCAGGGGAGAGCAGTTGTGGGGGACCAGGCCTGCAGGGGAGGCCAGTTAGGGGTGACCAGGCCTGCAGGGGAGGGCAGTTAGGGGCAAACAGGCTGGCAGGGGAGAAGTTAGGCATCAATCAGGCTGGCAGGAGAGTGGTTAGGGGGTGATGGGGTGATCAGGCTGGCAGGCAGAAGCGGTTAGGAGCAATCAGGAAGGCAGGCGGGAGAGCAGTTGGGAGCCAGCAGTCCTGGATTGTGAGAGGGATGTCAGACTTCCCTCGAGGGGTCCCAGATTGGAGAGGGTGCAGGCTGGGCTGAGGGACACAACCCCTCCCCGTGCATGAATTTCGTGCACCGGGCCTCTAGTAAATATATAATTGCACTGACAGCCCATTATCTTTGCACTTCTATAGTGAGAAGCAAGTGACGGGTCCTGCCAACACTCAAGGAGAGAGGTTTAAGCAGGATATGAATATGGAGGCCACCACAGCTGTCCACAGCAAAGCCTGACAGGAGATCCCCACTCAGTGCTTCTCTGACTTCATCGTCCAACACCCTTCCTCCTGCCAACTATGGTCCAGGTTGTTTGGCCTCCTTGCTGCTCCTTAACTCACCAAGCAAAGTACTGCTTCAGAGCCTTCATGCCCATGCTCCTCTCTGATGGAAACGCTCTCTCTGAGGGAAGGGATACACATGATGGGCACCTGTACTGCCGTTACGTGTGTCATCAAATGTAAGCTTATCGGGAAGGACAGCCCTGACCACCCTATAAAATACAGCACCCCCGTCCTCCACTCTGTATCCCCACAATATGCTTCTTCATAATCTATGTCACCACTTGAAATTTTATTTACTTTTAACTTGTTTGTTCTCTATAAATTCAGTTCCTACTGCCAGGAACAGAGTCTGCTGTGCATTTGTGAAGGAAGATTTCAACAAATAAGTATACAATGAATAAATGGGTTATTTTCCTGAGAATAGTGTTTCAACAAATACTAGTAATCTATAATATAGACAAAACTCTTACCTTTAGTTATTTGATATTTGTTTTCATAGTATGTGAGTTTTTTTTGTTGTTGTTGCTTTTTTTAATATATATTTTTATTGACTTCAGAGAGGAAGGGAGAGAGAGTGAGAGACAGAAACATCAATGATGACAGTAAACCAATGATGACAGTGCCTCCTGCACAACCCCCACTGGGGATCAAGCCCGCATGTGGTCTGTGGTTTTGATTGATACATTTAACTTTAGCGTCTGTAAGTAGACTTATTCACTGTGCACATAAGCTGCTAGTAAGAGTCTTGCTGGAAGAAAGGCAGGAAAGCTACAGCTCTTGATGGAGACCCACTCACAAAACTTTGCAGGAGTCCTTCCACAGGTAGGGATTTAATCAATCTTCACGGAAATAAATAGGACCAAAGCTAGTCTGTTATTTGCAGCTCTGCTGTCTGCGGTCTTCAGTCAGCTGGACGTGATACAAAGTGTTCACAGGTAGCTGTGGACTATTCTTACTTTTCTAACACATTGATTATGAAACCATAATTTAGTTATTAATATAGACCACTGCTTCAAAAACACTGTTATATTATTAAAAGTGTTGCTGTATTTCTTCCATTAACTTGAATCCAATTAAAGTGGTTTTTTTAGTCTTGCAGACTTAGATGTATAGCTGTTTCATTTTCATGAAAATCTGTAGTTCCTGAGAAAACACTATCAAGTACACATATCCAAATATGCACATCCCAACAAAATGAGACTCGGGGTTCCAAAGGGAAGAAATATTATGCTAATGAGGTAAAAAAAAATCAATGTGTGCTTTGGCAATAATGAGGAATCCTGGAAGAAATAATTGGGATCAAGGATATGAATACAGAGGAGATTCAATCAAACAATAAATGCAAGATAGGTCAAGATATTAGAATATGCTGCCAAAATATATTTCCTAGAGAAAATGAAAGCCTGTGTCCATATGAAAATTACCCATACAAAGGAATATAATAATACTAAAAAGGAGACATGATTATGAATTTGATTTAATTATATCTTAGATTGGAGCCAACTTGTCATATGAGGAAAGGAAATGCATGCTACATTTTTCTTAAGATTATTAAGAAAGGGAGAAAAGCAATTAACATTACAATAATTACAGCACAGTCTTCTGATGATAGGGTTACTATAAGTAATCAACAAGACCCCTGATGTTCTGTTTAATTTAGTGTACTTCTCAAAATTGGCTTTTATGGAATAAAACCCAGTATACCATTTAAATCTGTTCTGTGTGGGGGAAAAAATAATCTAAATTTAATATTTTAAAGTTTTCACCTTGGGAAAAGGCACTGCCATATGCTGTAGAGGTTTTTAAATTGTTTCAAAAATTTGAAGAAAGATTTGACAGTGCCTATCCAAAACTTTTATGTACATACCCTCACCCCAACAATTATCAGCAAGTGTGATATACTACATTTTGTTTCTTATAGCATTGATTAACAGGAAAAAGATAAAATCAACCTAAATGACCATCAATTTGGAAGTTTAAGTAAAATGCGATACATGTAAGCTATGAAATTTTATACAATAGTTCTAGCAAGAAGGTAAAATTCAATGTGCTGATATGGAAATATATTTATTATGCAGTAAAAACAAAGCATGATGCAATATAAGTTTGTATAATACACTCAATCACACTTTTTAACTGATTGATTCTAGAGAGAGAGGAAGGGATTGAGCAGATTGAGCAAGAGAGAGGGGGGAAGAGAGAGAGAGAGAGAGAGAGAGAGAGAGAGAGAGAGAGATCTATTTGTTGTTCCACTTAGTTGTGCATTCATTTGTTGCTTTTTTGTCTGTGCCCTGACCAGAGATTAAACTGGCAATCTTGGCATATGGGAACAATGTTCTAACCAACTGAGCCAGAGCTAATTGTAGTTCTATATATTTAAATGTATGTGCATATATATTTTAAGATTTGTAAATCTTACAAATTCATAGAAAGAGCTAGAAGGGACACTCTGTGCATTGTGAAGTATTGACTTCTTTGATTCAAGTACTACTTTTGTGACTATAGAAAAGTTTCTTAATCTTTCTGTGTTTTAGGTCTCCATCTATAATATAAAATGTAAAATCTTATAACATTAAAATAACATTTACTTCAAGGTTTATTTTGAAGATTAAATAAATTAGTGCATGTAAACCTTTATTGTAATTGCTTGTAACATTAAAAGAAGGTAATAAGAACCAATCATGATTATCATCATCACCATCGTTGTATTTTTCTTATCATTTTGACAAGGGGATGTGTGTGGCCTGGCCGGTCGGTGTAGCTCAGTGGTTGAGCATCAACCTATGAACCAGGAGGTTGAGGTTCGATTCCTGGTCAGGGCATGTGCGTGTATTGTGGGCTGGATCCCCAGTAGGGGGTGTGCAGGAGGCAGCCGATCAATGATTCTCTCTCATCATTGATGTTTCTATCTCTCTCTCCCTCTCTCTTTCTCTCTGAAATAAATAAAAAAAAACTATATACATTTAAAAAAGTATGTGTGTGTGTGATATAACATTTAAAATATTAAATGGTAAACATTTTAAAACAGAATATAAACCAGGCAAAGTAAATTATTCGCTTGAAATGCACTTTGTATACTAGTATATATTAGTTTGCCAGGGCTGCTGTAGTCAGTACAAATAGTGCCGCTTAAACAACAGAAATTCATTTTCTCACCATTCTGTAGGCTCAAAGTCTAAAATCAAGTTGTTCCTGGCTTTTGTCCTGTGCTTGTAGATGGACGTCTTCTCCCTGCGTCTTCGCGTCATCTTCCTTTTGCGTGTGTCTGTCCAAATCTCCTCTCCCTATGTGGAAGTTGGCCACATTTTATAAAGGTCCACCTTAATACCTGCATTTTACTTTAATTGCCACTGTAAAGACCCTATCTCCATAAAGATCACATTCTGAAGTGGGTTAGGACTTTAACATATGAATTGCGTGCTAAACTCTTCTTGGTCATATACATTTTTTATTTTTGTAGTTTGTCTATTTTAGAAAATTGATCGCAATATGAAAGAGGAAAGTACTTTTATTTACCTTTGGAACTTCAGAACTTAGTGGGGGCGTAAGCACTCCCAACAGAGTGTGGGGGCTTAATGCATTTTTGTTTTTGTAACAGCTGGGACACGGTTTCATGTTGAAAATCCAACTTCCTGTTTTTAGGAAGGCAGCACCAGCTTCCCTTGATTGTCCTCGGGAGACTACATGTGTGAGCTGTGGCGTCTCCTCACTCTTACCAAAGAATGATGCTTAGGTCTCTGTGTTTCTAGGATTTGAAGCCACCTTATTGCTGAGTGGGACAGTGTGAGTGTGTGAGTGTGTGTGTGTGCGTGTGTGTGTGTGTGTGTGTGTGTGTGTCCAAACTATAAACAATCCGTGCAGGTGTGATGGTCATATGTCCTGTTTTATAAACAACAATACAAAATGACACCTGTTGGCCTAGAAAATGATTAATAGGATCCCTTTTCACTGTCAAAAAGTGTCTTGATTATGACAATGAATTACATGTCCACCCAAATTCACAGGCATCCAAACCCAATTGTCTTAGAAATTAAACTGAATAGTTCTTTCTGTGTCAAGGGGAGAGAAAGAAGGTGGCAAAATATGTGTTCTAAGATATTGAAGAACTGTAATTATCTCTGTTTTACACATCTTTTACAGCCTATGAACCAAATACCTTTGTGAGGAATTATTTGGATTTAATACTGGCTCCAGCAGTTAGTAATCGAGTTTAAACAAGAGGTTTAAATTCTCAGTGTCTCTGTTTCCTCTTTAGTAAAATGGGATAATTATAACATCTAAGTTAGTTATTTTATTAATTTTTGTTTCTTTGAGACACATTTTATTTGCCTCTTTTATTTATTTTAATTTTTTAAATCTTTATTGTTGAGAGTATTACAAATGTCCCTCAATTTTAAATATATATACACCATATATATATACTATATATATATACACCATATATATATATATATATATACACCATATATATATATACACACACTATATACACACACACACAAATATATATACATATATACATATACATATACATATATATATATATATATATATATATATATATATATATATATTTCAGAGAGGAAGGGAGGAGAGAGAGATAGAAACATCAATGATGAGAGAGAATCATTGTTTGGCTGTCTCCTGCATACCCCACATTGGGGATTGAACTCACAACCCAGGCATGTACCCTTGACCAGAATTAAACTTGGGACTCGTCTTTGCCTTATTCCTGGTCTAATGGGATGTATTGTGTATTTCACACTAAATGTAATACTTGTGGAATCTTCATATAGACACTACTAATTCCAATAAGGAATTTCCTTCTATTTAAAGTTGACTGAAAAATTTTATTTTAAATAGGCATTGATTTTTGACAAGTGCTTTTTTGTCATTTTTGTAATGTGTTTGTGTCTGCTATTGGTATGTATATACACACATACACATGTAATTTTTCCTTTTTCTTTTGTCATATTTTACTTTGTACATACTACTAGATTATGCTGCTAATAGTTTGCTATAAATAATTTGCATCTATATTCCTGAGGGTTATTGGTCTATAATTTTCATTTATTTTAGTGTCTCTGTCAATTTTAATACCAGGATTATATTATCACATATTGTTTACTCTGCCTCTATTATTAAAAATAATTGTTTACCTTCTTTAAATTATTGAAATAATTTATTATGAAAAGTTTTAGGACTGGAATTTTACTTGTAGAAAGTTAAATATATATGATTAAAGTTTCTTTTTCAAATTTCTTGGCATATAATTATTCACAATATTAATTATATTTTTAATGTCTATAAAATTTATTAGAAGTATTTCCACTTCTCTGTTATTGGTAAGTTATGCTTTTAATCCTTTTTCTTGTTCAGTCTTGATAAGATTTTATTCATTTTATTGATATGTCTAAAGAATGAAAGTTTAGCTTGTTTAAATTGTTTTAACTATTTTTTCTGTTTTATCTTTTTTATTTTCTTACTTCTATAGATATTATGTATAATTCACTAATATTTTTCTAACATAAGGCATAAAATTGATTCATTTATCTTAAAACTTTCTTCAAGTGTACTATAAGTAAGTAAAGCTATACATTTCCCTCTAAACACTGCTTTATATATATATCCCAAACTTTTTGATATTTCATATTTTCTTCATCATCCTGATTGAAATATAATGCACTTTAAAATTTTGACTTATTACATGACTCATGTATTTTACAAATTTTGCTTTAAAATTTTTCCAATACATGAGCATTTTAAATAGATCTTATTGTTTTACATTTATAATTTAATTCCACTTGGTGAGATTATACAATCCATAATATTACAATCTCTCTACATTATTAATACTTATTTAATGCTCCAACATATGTAGTATTTGATGAATAATATTCTAAAATAATATTTCAGCTGCTAGGTGTACTTGTCTTAAAAATTAAAATTGGGTCAATGTGTTTGATAATATTATTAAAGGTCTACATTTTTTCCTGATTTTTTCTTTAATATATCTATCAATTATTAAAGATATATGATAAATTTTCAAACTATGCTTATGGATTTCTTTGTCAATTCATTTTGTTCTGTCAATTTACATTCTGTGTTTATGATCATATGTCTTCCAATGAGTAAATTCTACTATCATTATGAGATGATCTACCTTATTTCTTGTAATAATCTTTGCCTCAGAGTATTTTTTTTAACATTATAAGCACACTAGATTTCATAGTCTTACTATTGACATGGCATATGTATTTCAACCTTATGCTTTCATCTTATCTGTGCATTTATATTTAAACTGAATTATTTAGGTAGCATACGTTGGTGCCAAGCTTTTTAATCAATTCTGACAAGCTCTACCTTTTACTTAGAGAGTTCAATTTATTGATATTTAATGTAATCAGAAACATGATTAGGTTTAGTCTAACATTTAGCTATCTCTTTACCTTCTTTGAGTTAATGTAAAATTTAAAAATAATATATATTTAGTCCCCTTCTTATCATATTTTTTGTCAGTGGTTGATCTGGAGAGGGCAATATGCACTCTAATAGAATTTGCCTTCCTAAATACCCTCTGTGTTCTGCCTGCCCCTCCCATATAACACCTGTAGTCATTGATCTTTTTAGGGTGTTTATATAGTTCTCCCTTTCCCAGAATGTCATACAGATGGATATTACAGTGTATAGGCTTTTCAGATTTGCTCAGTTCACTTAAATATATATTTATGTTTTCTCCATATCTTTTTATGGCTGGATAGCTCATTTCTTTTAGGTGCCAAACAAGATTCCCTTATCTGGCTGTATCACAGTTTATTTATCCAGTCACCCACAGAACAGCATTGTTGCTTTCAAGGTTTGGCAATTATGAATAGAGCTGCTATAATTATCTGTGTTGTTTTTGTGTGAATATAAGTTTTAAATTCATCTGGGTAAACACCAAGCAGTATAATTGCTGGATCATATAATAAAAGTACATTTAGTTTTGTAAGGACTGCCAAGCTGTTTTTCAAAGTAATTGTGCATTTGGTTTTGGATTTTGGCTATTTTAACAAATATATAGTAGTATTGCATTGTTGGTTTAATTGCAATTTTCAAGTGACATGTGATATTGAATATTCTTTCACATTGTTAGTTGTCATCTGGATGTCTTCTTTGATGGGCTGTCTATTCAGTTCTTTGTCCATTTTTTAATCAGATGGTTTATTTTTTATTGTTGAGTTTATTTTAGATAAGAATCTTTTTCTCTTTATTTTCCATTACCATTTATCTCCCCTATACCCTCTTCCACCTCCCCTCTCCCTTGGTCCCCTCACTCCCCCACCCCCCACTCATAATCACCTCACAGTTGTGCCTGTCCATGCGTTCTTTTTTGTTCTTTTTTGCTCAATACCCTGACCACTCCCCACACCCACCCACCAGAGCTGTTTACATTCTCTCTATCTACGTCTCCACTTTTCTTGTTAGTTCAGTTTGTTCATTTAAATCCACATATGAGCGAAATCATAAGTAATGAATTTTTATCAGATATGTGTTTTTTTTTTTCAAATATTTTCTCCCAATCTGTGGCTTGTCTTCTATTCTCTTCACATTGTCTTTCATAGACAGAAGTTTAAATTCTAATGTAGCCCAGCTTGTCAATTATTTCTTGTTTGAATCATGCCTTGGATGTTGTATCTAAATAGTCATTGGTATAACCAACATCATCAAGGTTTTTTTACTAAGTTGTCTTCTAGGAAATTAACAGTTTTATGACTTAAATTTAGGTCCGTGATCCACTTTGAGTTCATTTTTGTGAGTGTTGTAAGGTCAGTGTCTAGATTCATTTTTTGAATGTGAATGTTTAGTTGTTTTAGCACCATTTGTTGCAGACTATTTTTTATTTTTCTCCATTATACTGCTTTTAGTCTTTCCCAAACATCAATTGACTACATTTACATGTCTACTAGAGGCCTAGTGCACAAAATTCGTGCACTGGAGCGGGGGGCGGGGGTCCCTATCCCGGCCTGCGCCCTCTTGCAGTCCGGGACCCCTCGGAGGATGTAGCAGTGCACCAAGTAGGCAGGCAGCCAGGGAGGAGCCCAAATCGAGTCCGGGCGCCACGCTGCTCGTGCTCATCTCGGCCCCCTGTGCCTGCTGTCACAGAGTCAGGAGAGGCTCCGACCCTGGCAGCTACACTCACTAGCCTTGAGCCCGGCTTCTGGCTGAGTGGTGCTCCCCCATGGGAGCGCACTGACCACCAGGGGGCAGCTCCTGCGTTGAGCATCTGCCCCCTGGTGGTCAGTGTGCATCATAGCAACCAGTTGTTCTGGTCATTCCGTCATAAGGGTCCCTTAGGCTTTCATTATATAGATTTCTGGGCTCTCTGTTTTATTTCATTGATCTATTTAATAATATCACTAATATCACACTACCTTTTTAATTAAAAATTTTTGATAGGTGTTTTGCTTCTCCATGTAAACTTTAGAATCAGTTTGTCACTATTCAGATAATAACTTGCTTGTTTTTTTAATTGGGATTGCATTGAACCTATAGATTACATTGGAAAAAACTGACATCTTTGCAATATTATGAACATGGAATATCTCTTTATTTTTTTATATCTTTTGAGTGCTAATGTAAATGGTATTGTTTTTTATTTCAAATACACTTGTTCATTGCTAGTATAAAGGAAAACAATTTACTTTTAAATATTAAACTTGGATCCTGTAATCATGCTATAATCATTTTTTAGTTTCTGAGAGGTGTTTTTTTTTTTGTTTTTTTTTTGTCACCTCATATATTCCATACATGGATGATCATTTTCCTTCCCATTTTATTTCATTTGTCTTATTGCATTAGCTAGGATGCAATGAAACCCAGTACAATGTTAAAAAGTAGTGGTGAGAGGAGACATCTTTGCCTTGTTCCTGATCTTTGTAGAAAAGCTTTGAGTTTCTCACCATTAAGCATGATGTTAGTGGTAGGGTTTTTGTAAATGGTGTTTATCAAAATGAGGAAGTTCCCTTCTATCTCTAGTGTATGCAAAATATTTTTGCCATGATTAGGTATTAGATTTGATAATGCTTTTCCTGCATCTATTGATAAGCTTATGTGATTTTTCATGTTTAGTCAATTGATGTGATGAATTACATTAGTTGATTTTCAAATGTTGAACCAATCTTGAATACTTGGGATAAAATCCACTTGATCATGGTGTGTAATTGTTTTTACACATTATTAGATTTTATAATTTTTGGAGGATTTTAAAAAATGTATTTTTATTGATTTCAGAGAGTAAGGTAGAGGGAGGGAGAGATAGAAACATCAATGATGAGAGAGAATCATTGATTTGCTGCCTCCTGCATGCCCCATACTGGGGATCAAGCCTGCAAGTGTGACCTCCTGGTTCATAGGCCAATGCTCAACCACTGAGCCACACAAGCCAGGCTTTTGGAGGATTTTTGTATCTGTGTATTTCATCTGTGTTTCTGGTCTGTATCTGTGTGTGTGTGTATGTGTGTGTGTGTGTGTGTGTGTGTGTGGTCTTTGTCTGTTTTTGGTATTAGGGTAAGTTCAGACATATAGACTACATGAGGAAAAACTTCTATCATGTGAAAGAGATTTCAGAGAATTACTATGATTTTTTTCTCTTAAGTGTTTGATAAATTTAAGTAGTTAACCCATCTGGGCATAGTGCTTTATGTTTTACAAGATGATTAATTATTAATTCAATTTCTCTATAGATACATGCTTGTATGCAGTGTCTAATCCTGTTAGAGTTTTGGCAAACTCTCTTTTGAGGAATTGATCTATTTCCTCTATATCATAAAATTTCTGAGCATAGAGTTATTCATAATATTATTTTATTATCCTTTTAATGTCCATGGGATATCTTGTGATCTCCCCTCTTTTGTTTGTCTTCTCTCTTTAGCTCTTAGTTAGCCTTGCTAGAGACGCAATAATTTTATTTCTCTTTTCAAATAATCAATTTTGTTGATTTTCTCTATTGATTTCCTATATTCAGTTTCATTGATTTCTGCTCTAATATTTATTATTTTTTTCTTCTGCTTACTTTATATTTAATTTGCTCTTACTTTTAGTTTCCTAAGGTGGACGTTAGACTATTGATTTTCAATCTTTTATTTTCTATTCTAATATATACATTCAATACTATAAATTTCCATTAAGCACTACTTTCACTACTTCCCACAAGTTTTATGTTGTAGTTTTGTTTTCATTTATTTAAATTTATTTAAAACTAGAGGCCTGGTGCACGAAATTCATGCATGGGGGGAGGGTCCCTCAGCCTGGCTTGCACCCTCTGGCTTGCACCCTTTCGCAGTCCAGGACCCCTCACTCCTGCAGAGGTGGGAGAGGCTCCTGCCACCGCTGCTGTGCTCACCAGCCGTGAGCCCAGCTTCTGGCTGAGTGGCACTTCCCCTGTGGGAATGCACTGACCACCAGGGGACAGCTCTTGTGTTGAGCATCTGCCCCTGGTGGTCAGTGCGCATCACAGAGACTGGTTGTTCTGGTCATTCTGCTGTAATGGTCACTTAGGCTTTTATTATATAGATGTTCTCTGGAGATTTCTTCTTTGAACCATATGTTACTTAAAAGCATGTTTAATCTCAATGTATTTGGGGTTTTCCAGTTATATTTCTGATATTGGTTTCTACTTTAATTCCATTATGGTTTGAGAACAGACATTAAATTATTTTTTACTTTGTTAACATGTGTTTTATGATGCAGAATGTGGTCTATCTTGGTGAGTGTTACATGATAACTTCAGCAGACTGTGTATTCTGTTGTTGCTGAGTGAAGTAGTCTATAGATGTCAATCATATCCACTTGGTGTTGTCCAGGTAAATTATATTCTGACTGATTTTCTGCTTGTTGAAACTGTCCATTTCTGATACAAATGTGATAAACTCTACAACAATAATAGTGGATTTATCTATATCCTCTTGCAGTTCTATCAGGTTTTTTCCTCATGTATTTTGACACTGGTGTTAGGTGCATACCTATTAAAGATTGTTATCTTCTTTAAGAATCCCTTTATCATTATTTAATGCCCTGTTTATCCCTAATAACCATCCTTACACTAAAGTTTGAACTGTCTAAAGTTAGTGTAGATACTCCCACTTTCTTTTGATTACTGTCAGTGTGCTATATCTTTTCCCATCCTTTTACCTTTAATCTATATGTATCTGTATAGTTAAAGTGGGTTTATCTTTGACAACATATTATATTTGGGTCTTCTTTTCTGATCCACTCTTTTACTTAGTATATTTAAGTCATTGATGTTTAAAGTGAATATTGAGATAATTAGAAAATCAAACATATTTGTTACTGTTTTTTTATTTATCATCCTTATTCTTTGTTCTTATTTTTGTGTTCCACACTTTTTTCTTTCTTTTGTGAATTTAATTGAGGATTTTATATGATATAAATTTTCCTCCTTTCTTAGTATATCTTATTTTACTCTTTTTAGTGGTTGCCTTAGAGTTTAAAATGTACATTTATAAGCAATCCAACCACAAAACTGATTTGGGGTACCTTTTTACTTTTAAAGTTATTTTCCCTAACTGCATCAAATAGAAGGTTTAATGACTATAATTTACCTCTATAATATAAAAAAATATTTGGCTCAAAATAATATTTTCAAATTCATAAACATATTAGGGAGGTTAAGGAAAAGGCAACATGAGATGTAGGAATTTAGCAGGGAACACCTGTGAAACACCTGTATGCACTCATAATTTTGAAAAAATGATGGAATTGTTCAAGATATAATAAAATGTTGTCAAACTTGTGTCTCACTTGTTTTATAATCTTACAGAAGCAGCCAAAAAAAATATATGAACATATGGGGCTTCAAAAATGTGAGGAAGTTGGTTTATTTGCTCACTTGGCAAATGATTATTGAAAGCCTAATAGTATAAGAAGTACTTCTCTTACAGGCATTATAATTTAAGAATTTAAAGGCTTCTATAAACTCATTTATCTAAATATGTTCATTTTTTAATTTAAAAAATGGACAAGAGATGAAAGGACTGAGAGAGAGAGGGAGGAAGAGAGAGGGAGAGAGGAGAGAGAGAGAGAGAGAGAGAGAGAGAGAGAGAGAGAGAGAGAGAGAGAGAGAGAGAGAGAGAGAGAGAGAGTGTTGGGGGTGGAGGGAGGGGGAAGCATTTCTCAAAATTACAAAATAAATAAGCCACAGAAGAAGAATGAAGATAAGGGTAGAGGAGAAACTTTGAAGTTGGGGTCTAGCAATCTGTGTTGTAATTGATCCCCCATAAGATTCTCATGTATGTGAAAGTTTGAGAAAGATTGATTAAAATTAAGGGGAAAACAAAATAGATATGTTGGCAAATTTAGATGATTTCCTAACTTTGACAAAAGAACATTGAAGTAATGATTGTCTGAAGGAAAACGACAACTGGAAAAAAATGCTTCAGGTCCCTCTGTGTAAAAAAAATTAAAAATCCCTGCTTTTTGTTAAAATAAAAGAATAAGAGTGTTGCAATATATATATATATATATATATATATATATATATATATATATATATATATATTTATTAATGAAAAATTCAATGATAATAAATGATCACATAAAGAAGAGGGTAGAAAAAGAACGAACAATTTGTTAACCACATGCTATGTACCAGACATTCACATGCATTATCCCTTTAATCTTCACAACCCTGTAGTCAATGGATGAGGACAGTGATACCTGCTCACCCAAACTTATGGTACCTCCGCATACAACCTTATGGGGACTCCATATACATGAACTTTTATACCATCATTTGAATTTGTACTCATGATTATCTAATAGCTTATCTGTGGAAAGAAAATATTACAGAATGCCTTTCAAGATATCATGCTATAAATTGGGGATGTTCATTATTAATATTAAAGTGAAATCCCATATAGCATTATTTGAAATAGCCCAAATTTGGATTTAAGTGCTTAGTCATTATTTCCAGTCTGCAGCAGGTTGATATAGGTCACTTCATTAATGCATAATAATACAATTCCCACATTAGTCCCCCACTTGATTATTTTAGACTCACTTATAGTGTGATGGTGGGATTTGCTGTGCTTAAAATTTCCTTGGCAGCAAGTCATAAAAACTCAATGTAAATTAATTGAAATGAAAGGAGAATCTACTGAAAGATCAGGAACAAACCCAGACGACTCAGGTGGATGGAGAAAGCAGAAGGAAACCCTGAGCCAAGGATTTGGGTACAAGTAATTTATGGAAAAACACTTCCAAGAGAAACCAATTAGGAGGTGGGAAAAGAACAGGGAAGCAGTTCATCCAAAGTGTGATTTCATGTGAAGCCCAGACTCAGACTGGTCCTTCAGGAAGCTGTGAAGTGTAAATTCTCCCTCAGAATTTGTTCCCCATCTATGAAAAGATTTGAGCTGTTGTATCCTCACATCATTCAGGCGTTGTACCAGGTGTCATGTGCTTTAACTATGTTTTCTTCAAGCTATCCAAATGGTCAGGCGTCTCCAGAGACCAAAGATAATTCTCTGAAGAAGGGTGCAAGTGTGAGCAATTAACAGCCAAGCACAAGAAGTTGGGAGGTGAGCCAGCAGAATTGGCTACAAAAGGATCTGAGTGCAAACCAATCGTGTCTGCTAAAGTGACATGTGCATCTGAGCCTTAGGAACAACTGTCACTTGCTGGTGGATTGTTTTGAGTGTGCCTCCCATTTCTACCCTGTGTGCTGGATTCCTTATTCCCTGCTTACAGAGTATCTTTTTTCTACAGCATGGCAAACATGACCGCAGTGTTTTATATATTGCAGGTTCAGTTGATGGAGAGAGACAAACTCTATTAATCCCAAGACCAGAAATCCCAGAAGAGGATACACTGACCTTATTTTTCAGAAGCCCATCTTTGACTCACCTTGTTCAACGGAAGGTCAAGCAGCGGGGTGATGGGTAAGAATGTGCCGACTCCCTCCAGGGTGACTAGAGCACATGTGAGCAGAGGCAGTTCCCAGGAGAAAGGGTTGATGCTGAGCAGTTGGTCCTATGGTGCTAAACTCCACTACCAAGTGTAAACGATGTAGACTCCATATGCCGAGTGGGACCTCCTCCTACTTAGCTCCTTTTCGGTACTTAAATTGAAAGAGAAAACACAATTAAAATCAAAATAAAGACTTAATTTCAGACGTAATAGCATTGTAAATGTAAATAGGAGGAAAGAAGGCAGAATTTGAATCTATATAATGCTACAGAATACAGAGGATAATTACAATTTTTATTATTTCAAAATAATACATGTGTATATATACATGCCCTGTAGATATTAATATTTTCAAAAATATCCCCTCACTTGGTTTTTAAATATTCTACTTTCTGGCATGTGAAATGGCTTGTTAAATAATTATGCATGCCTGTTTGCATACTTAATTATCAATACAAAATTTTAAAAAGCTCATTTCTTATTCTCTCAGTGGAAAGCAATGGTTCAAATTGCTCTTACTATAAGAAAGTAATGAAATGTAATTTCCACTCCAATGAAAAATAAACAGTGTCTTTCAAAGGCATATATATTTTGTTACTGAAAGAATGCTGTCACATTTTTATGGTAACTTAAATTCCTCTCGTAAAGTTTTAATATTTGTAAAATTTGAAGGCTAGAACTCTTTGAAACTAAACTTGTTTATTCTGTACTATTCTAAGCAAAACCCATCATTTAAACCATGCCCAGACAGTGACTGACAATTCAAATTGCCTTTCATAACTTAGATCAGTTGCAAAATAGGAATAAAATCAGAAACATATTTTGCAAAATGAGGAATGTTTTCATTATAATGTTCTTCCCTATGGCACTTCAAAAAAGAAAACCAAGCATTTCTGCACTTTAATATGAAGCATTACAAATAATAAATGACATACAATAGCTAGTAGACTCTATTCTATATGAATATTATATGCAATGAATTAATAATTCATCACCTATATTCTATCATGAATTAAACAGAAGGAGGTAGCTCTCTATGGATACAAGTCTGTCTAAGTGCATGGTTTTGTGTGTTTCCAAAGTTTGGTCAAGTGGCCAAGTCTGCTTATGATTATGCATATTATTACTTGATTTACATAGCAAATGTCTTCTTAAGACACTTTTATGCTTCAATGTTTATAAGATATAACTTAATTATTTCTTACTAGAGGCCTGGTGCATGAAAATTTGTTCATTTGGGGGCCTAGCAGGTCCCTCAGCCCAGCCTGTGCCCTCTTGCAGTCCAGGAACCCTTGGGGGATGTCCACCTTCCAGCTTAGGCCTGCTCACTGCGGGACCGGGCCTAAGCTGGCAGTCAGACATCCTTCTGGCAGCCCAGGAGCCCTCAGAGGATGTCCACCTGCCAGCTTAGGCCTGCTCCCCGGGGGACCGGGCCTAAGCTGGCAGTCAGATATCCTTCTGGCAGCCTAGGAGCCCTTGGGGGATGTCCAACTGATGGGGAGTGGGCCTAAGCCACAGTCGGATATCATTAGTGCTGCCACAGAGGTGGGAGAGGCTCCCACCACCACCACTGCACTCGCAGCGTCAGTCTGGCTTGTGCTGAGCGGAATTCCCCCTGTGGGAGAGCACTGACCACCAGGGGGCAGCTCCTGCATTGAACATCTGCCCCCTGGTGGTCAGTGCACGTCATAGTGACCAGTCGTTCCGCCATTAGGGTCAATTTGCATATTAGTCTTTTATTATATAGGATTAGAGATAGCCTCATAACCACAAAGATGTCTTCCAACTAAAGTTCAGGAACACCAATGACCTGAGTCTGTGGATTTCTGTGAAAAGATTCAGTGAACAACCAATAGGTTTTTCTTTTCTTTTTTCAAATATATTTTTATTAATTTCAAAGAGGAAGAGATGGGGGAGAGATAGAAACATCAGTGATGAGAGAGAATCATTGATTGGCTGCCTCCTACATGCCCCACACTGGGGATCAAGCACACAACCAGAGCATGTGCCCTGACGGGGAATTGAACTGTGACCTCCTGATTCATAGGTAGATACTTAACAACTGAGCCACACTGGCTGGGCAACAGGTTTTCTTTTATATAAACTTTATTTTTTAGAACAGTTTTAGAAATACAGAAAATTGTAGAGTCTCCATATATCCTGTACCCTGGTTCCTCTATTCTTAGAATTATTACCTAAGTTTTCCAAGTAATATTCTTTTCTCAGATATAGAACTAACTTTCAATCCTGGGGGTTACAGGTCTAGGTTTTCTCTCAGCCTCTTCCTGTTTTTTTGTTTTTTTTTACATACCTCAGTGGTTGTGAATTGTTCTTCTAAGTCAACACTTAGAAACTCATGTCTAACATTTATTGAGATCCAATATACTTTATATTTAGTAATTAATTAAGAATCAAAAATCCCATTTGAGAAATTGGGGATCTGAAACACAGTAGAAATTTCTGATAAGTACAACTGGAAGAGTTTCTTTTTTTATTTATTTCACATTTATGTTCTTTCCACTACACCATGGAACTTCAGGAATTTTTATATATTCTCTGCTGTGACTCTTACTATACCATAATTGTCGCTATTGCTAGAACAAAGAAGTGCTGACATTATAAAATGGAAATGAATGTTCACTTTAGAGATACTACCTATATAACAGTACCAATCCTGGCACTGTCCCATTTAGTAATATATTTGGCTACTTATTTAACCTTTCTTATTATAAGCCTGTTTTCTTTCTTAACACCTCATTGTTTAAATGGAAGTTGAAATATTTTCATAAAGGTCAGATAAGAAATATTGTAGGCTTTTAAGGGCAGATGATCTTTCTCATAATCCCTGAACTCTGCCATATGAGCAGAAAAGCAGCCATAAAAACATGTAAACAAACAGAGGGAATTTTGTGCCAATAAAATATTTTATACTGAAATAGATTATAGGCTGAATGCGGTTCATTGGCCATAGTTTGCCTAACCCTGCATTAAACAATGGTGTTGGACTAAATGAATTTAAAAATTCCATTTTATAACCTATTCTCTTTACTCAGAAAGATATATGAATAATGGACATGATTTTAAATCAATCAAACTGCCATATTACAGCAGAGTGGATACATAGACTATATTAATATTATCTAAAATGTCACTCTACAGAGTGTAGTTAAGAGTAAGTTCTCTGGATCCGAACTGCCTGGGTTGAAATCCTAGATCCTTGATTTATGAGTCATGCAAGCATTAGAAAGTACTTTAACTCTCAGTTTTCTCAAAACCCAGTAGGGAATTAAGGCAGTGTTTGTTTGTTTGTTTGTTTGTTTGTTTTCCAAAGCCTGTAAATCCTTTGGCACTTCTTCCATTGAGAATTGTGTCTATGTCTCTTACTCTGGACTTTGACCTCCCTTTATGATGCACTTGTGTTCCATGGAATACAGCAAACATATTGCTTCATAGGCCAAGGCTGAGTCAGAAAAGGCCATAGAGTCTCTACCTGCTTTTCTCTTGTGCCCTGAGGGAAGCCAGCCCGCAGGTACAAACACCAACTACCCTGAGATCCACATTCACTCCTGTCAACAACAGCCCCAGCTGATCTCCTAGCCAACAGCCAGCATCTACTGCCAGCTGTGTTGGAAATCCAGTCAGTTCAGGGAGCAGATGACTGTAGCCATAACTGTTATCTAACTATAATGCATGCAACTCTCCAAGCAAGATTTGCTTTAGTGAGCCCTTACCATATCCCTACCCACAAAATTGTAAACAAATAAAATATTTTTTTCATGAAAGAGCAGAAACCAAAAGAGGTGTGATATAAGTAATATTCCCTCTTATGCTTCTTATACAAACTCAATGAGCAAATAAGTGTAAAAGTACTTAGAACAATACCTGAGTAAGTATTGTATGGAGTAAGCACTTGTGCAAAAAATGCTAGCCACTATTAATATACTGGTCAATTTCAGCTTCCTAATAGAATGGGAAGCAGTGAATTTTGAGGATAAAATTTAAAACAATAAAAATCACTAAAGTAATGAGAAATGTATAATGGAGTGACTTATCCATCAGGCACAGTGCCTCAAGCCCATGATACTTTTAGGGACATGCAAAAATGTTTTAATTTTAATTTCTTTTAATATCAGAAATAAAAAATTTAGTAATAGTCATTGCATGATAATCAATACAGTCTGGATTATATTATTCCTTCTACCAATGCAGTCATAACATTTAAAATATTTTTTTACAAAGGAAGGAGCCTACAAAGGCAAGAATCCCCAGAGTTCACAAAAATCATATGTCTCTGAATATGCATAGATTAATCTAAGTATACAGTGCTCCCTTAGAGTGTCTGGCCCTGATGTTACTCTGAAAATTTTTCTTATAAATGTATAATTTTTTTTGAAAACTTATCTGCCTATTTGGGTCTTTCTTCAGTACCCCATCAAGCTAACCCTTTGTTATAGTGATTCATATGTGCAAGATAAACTGAAATTCTTATTGATTAAAAGTCAAATTCTTATCAAGTGAGAAAGGATAAGAATAGACCTGAGGAGAAGCATTTAGGGTTAATAATATATGATTGTTAAAAGATGTCATATTGCCCTAACCTGTTTGGCTCAGTGGATAGAGCATCGGCCTGCAGACTGAAGGGTCCCAGGTTCGATTCCGGTCAAGGGCATGTACCTTGGTTGCGGGCACATCCCCAGTAGGGAGTGTGCAAGAGGCAGCTGAATCAATGTTTCTCTCTCATGGCTGTTTCTAACTCTATCCCTTTCCTTTCCTCTCTGTAAAAATTCAATAAAATATATTTTAAAAAAGATGTCATATTTGTTGGTGTCATAATCTAAACCTACTCTTAATTTTGTGCTCACGATCAGGTTCACTGAAAGTAGATGCCTCTCAAAAGCTACCAGGTAAGATGGTCTCTTAGAACTGTTAGAAGTTTATCTTTTCATTGGCTCAGGTATATTTGGACATGCAGAGATTTCTAATTTTGAAAATATCTTTTAATCTATTCTGTGAGAGACAATGTCAAGAAATAAGAAAACAAGTCACAGACTTATCTCACAAAACACAATATTTTCAAAAGACACATCTGATAAATGATGACTCAAAATATAAAAAACTTTTAAAAACTCAACAATAAGAAAATAGATGACCCAATGAAACAGCAAGCTAAAGGCCTTCACAGACACTTCATTTAAGCAAATAAGCATATGAAAAGTGCTCAATAGCATATGTCTCCAAGGAAATGCCAATTAAAACAACAGTGAAATAACACTACACACTTATTAAAAAATCTGGAACACTGACAACACCAAATGCTGATAAGAGTGCAGAATAACAGGAACTCTCATTCATTAGTGGTGGGGATGCATAACAGTACAGCCACTTCAGAGAACAGTTGGGCAGTTTCGTACAAAACATGTTTTTTTACCATATGAACCAGCAATTATGCTCCTTGGTGTTTACCCAAAGGAGTTGGGAATTTATGCCCATACAAAAACCTACACATGGATGTTTATAGCCACTTTCATAATTGCCAAAGCCGGGAAATAACCAAGATGTCCTTCAGTAAGTGAATAGATAAATAAACTGTGGTTACATCCAGATAATGGGATATCATTAAGTGCTAAAAAGAAAGGAGCTATGCAGCCATGAAAAGACATGAAGGAAAAGTAAATGCATGCTACTAAGTGAAAAAAAAACTAATCTGAAAAGGCTATATACTGTATGATTCTAACTACATGACATTCTGGAAGAGCAAACCTACAGAGATAAGAAAAAGATAAGTGGTTACTAGAACTGAGCAGGGGGAGATGAATAGGTGGAGCACAGAGGGTATTTAGGGCATTGAAAATACTGTATGTGAGACCATAATAAAGGACTTATGCCATTATACATTTGTCCAAACCCAATGTACAACACTGAGTGAACCATAACGCAAACTGTGCATTTTGGGTGATTTTAAAGTATCAATGTAGGTTCATTAACTGTAACAAATGTACCACTCTGATGGGGGATGTTGATTATGGGTGAGGGAATGCATGTTTGGGGGTAAGGGTGCATGGAATATGTCATAACCTTTTCCTCAATTTTGCTGTGAACCTAAAAATGTCTTAATTTAAAAAAAAAAAAACTCTTTTAAAATGGCAAAATATATTTCCACCATTTTTGGTATGTTTAGTCTGCAATTTATGTAAAAGTATATTCCTCTCTCATTTTGTTGACATTGTATGTTGCATCAGCTTTTACAAAACACCTTTAGATTGTTAAGTGAGTTCTAGGATCCCTTTAGTACAGTGGTCGGCAAACTCATTAGTCAACAGAGCCAAATATCAACAGTACAACGACTGAAATTTCTTTTGAGAGCCAAATTTTTTAAATTTAAACTTCTTCTAATGCTTTTGTTCTTAGAACTCTTATTGATATTACTGTAGAGAACAAATTGGAAGAAGCCAGCACTGCAGCACAAATACTGGTTTGGAGTCTGTTGCAATAGTCCCAGTGACAGTGTGATGGTGTACTATGGAGGAAGTGGCTATGAAAAGAAGATAATGATAAGGATTGTAGGATATCTAGGAAACACTGAATGTGGGGTATCAGCATGTATTGAGGTATTTGTGAAGGAGCCAGAGAGTTTAAGTTGCACCCCAGATTTTTAATTCAATCATTCCATATACATTGATATAAACATTTCTAGATATTCAGAATGAATGAATTGGGGTGTACCGAAATGCATTTTTAAAAATATAACTCACTCCTTTGATCTCTGATATTCAAAGCAACAACTTGTGGTGACGGAACTAGTCCACAAGGTGGTAGAAATCAGGTCTAAAATGTCCATGTGACCCCTCCGTGAAATTAAAATGTCAGGTGGCAAAAACTTGCAGTACTTGCATTGTATTCCAAAGTTTTAAAGGAGAGGATATTGGCTTAGTCAACAATTGTTATGTGAAGTTTATTGATCTAAATGGATGGTTTTGTAATAAGGCCAACCTCTGTCAAAAATAAATGCAAGCACTGCTCAAAGTAAAACTCACTGACAGGAAGAAATATGCTAAAAGGCAGATTTAGTTAAGAAAATGATGAATAGAAGCTTCAAGTTCTGGTCTGGAAAATAACTTTTCAGCTTTGCAGATAGCAATGTTAACTGTAAAAAAGAAAAGGTCTTTGCATTTAAACTTGACTTTTATGTAATATTTTATGTTTGTCCATTCAAGCAATGAATTATAGCCTTAGTAATAGAATAAAAAGACTGAAATAAAGACATACTAGCTCTGCATTGGGCTGTCCATATAATATTACTGTCAGGCAGGTCAGTGGTGATACTGACATCATAATACACAATATATGATACAATAAGCTTAACCTACCTTATCTTAAAAACATGACTGGGAGCCTAAGCTTAAAAAGTTAACTGAATTCTCAGTTCCTAAAATAATTCCAAAACTCACTTCACAGTTAAAGATTTCTAAAATTCCTTAAAATAACATTTTTTGATCCATATGTATCCCAATTACATCATTGACTGAACAGGTTATTGATCCCGGGAAAGGGAGTAACTCTGCATTGGCACTATTAAGCTCAGTAGCCTTCTTAGGACTCCATAGAACAAGAAAGGATTCTAATTCCCTTGTATTAATTAATATCCAGAAGAGCTATCTGAGTTTAACAAAATATCTGTGCTGGCATTTCAACCAAATAGAAATGAACCAATACTCTGCATGTACCAGGATATAGCTGTAGTATTATCTTTCAATGAACAAGGGAGGACACTGACTTCTTATGCCCGAGCAATTGACAAAGCTATTACATCTGTTTTTAAGTAGGAAATGGCCACTTAAAGGGTAAAATGACATGACTTAGTTAGATGAATTGGCAGTTTCCAGTCCTTGGCTCATTTTTAATTAGGTCCTTCTTCTTTTTTTGTTTCGAGTTGTGAAAGTTGCTTAAATAGTCTGGATATTAACCCCTTACCAGACATATGATTTGCAAATATTTTCTTCCATTGACCATAGATTTTTAAGCAACCCAAAGTCTGTCCTTTTTATCACATTATACATCCCCAGTGGCTATCACACATTGCACTATTTATTCCTATGATTTCAATGAATCATGTTTATATTCTTTAATTTATAAGAAATAAAATTGAAAATAAAAACACAAAATATCAATGGATTATCTCTTGGTGGAGAAAATAATAATTTATATTTGCAGCTTGTTTTTCTGTATTTTCCAAATTCTTTATATTAAAATATACATTTTTACATCAGAGAGAGGTTAACCCTCCCCATAAATACCCAGTTTAGAGAAAAAAATTGCATAAAGAAGGTATATAGATTTTGAAGTTACTGTGAGACCTCCCTGTCCAATTTGTGGAACCTCCTTAATATTCCCGAGACTTTAAGTGCCAGATATAATGCTTAGTGTTTTGCATGAATTTGTACTTTTCTTCACAACAGGCTTTGATAGCAGGTACTATTATTATAGTACTATTTTATGTGTGTAGAAACTAAGTCTTAATGAGATTAAATAGAAAACACAAATAATAATTGGAGCTAGGATCAAATGTAGAAATTCCTATTAGAGAGCTTGCCTCCTACTATCATACTAAACCTAACTATCTTAAAATAAAATTTGTTCTATTATGCTATCAGTGGTGATCATACTTTTAAAAAATGTAGTAAGAGCATTTCTGAGTCAACTTTCAGATTAAACAGTCCTCATCATAAAACAAGCAGGTTAAACAGTAAGAACTAAATGATTGTATCCTTCAAAAGACATATATAAATTACAGTTAAGCAATCCATCAATGACATGTCAACTGCAAATGCTTAAGTAAAAGAAAGCTTCCAACTGATTATCACTTATTTTAAAATAATTTCCTTTTAACTTCAAAATTAGTGGTGATTTATAATGTTTAAATAAATATTACAGACAAGTAAAAATAAGTCATTCAAATATTTAACAGAAAAGCAAATAAATACAAAGTACCAACACTTTGGTCAAGTTATAGTTTTTTGTAAACAAAAGCAGAAAGGAAATATAGAAGTATATATTGCTATCATTGTCCAAACAACAAAACATGCCAATTATTTCTGGAAGAATATTCTTTACCCTGATACCAATTCCAGCATGTATTTTTCAAACAGATTTTAATATAAGGCTCAGTAAGTAACATAATTAGCAACTGCTTCCATTTGGACTTGGCAGAGAATAAAGGATTCTTCTGATGGACAGCGTTTAAGTTGCCTTTCTGGAAAAATGGAAATGCTTATAGTTAAACCTATATACACCGACAGTAATTACACAATGGCCCTAACTGCTATAATCTAGAAAAATCCAGATGATGTGACACTAAAAACGTAGAGTTTAAATAACTCGGAAGAATGTTTGATATAAGCTGTCCATAAGTATCAATTCCTTTTGTTGTTTTTTTATTTTTTAAATTTATTTTTCAATTACAGTTCATAGTCAATATTATTCTGTGTTAGCTTCAGGAGTACATCATACTGGTTAGTGTTTTGCATATACTCCATAGAGTGTTCTAATCATATACTCCATAGAGTGTTCCCCCTTGATATTTCTAGTCAAAATGTCATTGTTAACTTTTGGAGGATTTGAAGAAATCAACTAAATATTCCAAAAACTGATTACAGTAGAAATATTCTAAAAACTTAACTTTTCATATTTAACCCTCTTAATATTTTATTTTTAACAGTTGATAAAGTATTACTATTAATGTTAAAGAAACTCATATTTTTAAAACAATATATGCAGGTAACATTTGATATCCAGTTGTAAATTTAAGACAGAAATAATTTAAAAATTAAGAGAGAAACATTTGTTTCTACACAAATATGTGTATATTGGCCACTTAAAACAATAGGTCTGAATCTGCATAAGCACATGAACAAACATTACACTGAATTCCAACAGTTATACCAAATAGGAAAGAGATGTTGTGGCCCCAAAATACGTTAGGACAGGTGTTACCAATAAGCTAGCATGACGATAAAAGACTATTACTGTGGCTTCTATAAAATATATCGATAGTATTAAATATTATAACACCATTTTTGCACATGTTGTATTAATATCTCCATATCAAATAGTAATAATATTTTAATATCATGGCTACAAAGATCATAAAATAATCCTACTTTAACTGTGAGAATTTGGTTCTGGAATCCTTCATGGTAGCAAGCTTTTCTTGTTGAAGAAATAGAAACTCCATCCTATATAATAAAAGCCTAATATGCTAAGTCACCTGTTCAACCAATCAAAACATAGTATGCTAATGATATGCTAAGGCTGCTCAACCACTCACTATGACGTGCACTGACCACCACAGGGGCAGACAGTCGACTGGTGAACCAGTCGCTATGATGTGCACTGACCACCAGGTGGCAGACACTCAGACCAGTAGGTTAGCTTGCTGCTGGGATCTGGCTGATCAGGACTGAGCAAGATGGATTGGACACACCCTGGAGGCCTCCTCCCCGCAGTCCCTCCCCAGCTGGCAACCTCTCACGTCCCTCAATTGCCCCGATTGTGCACCAGTGGGGTCCCTTGGCCTGGCCTGCGTCTCTCGCAATCCGGGACCCCTTGGGGGATGTTGGAGAGCCAGTTTTGGCCTGATCCACAGGCCAGGCCGAAAGACCCCCCCCCCTGGTGCACGAATTTGTGAACCAGGCCTCTTGTAGGAAATAAAAATTCAGTGTTAAAATGTGGCCAATAAGCCTGTGAAAGCCATTAAAAATATGTTGTTCTTGCATTTAAATAAAGCCAGTATTTGCTGATGTAGGATATTTATGGTCATCCCCAACTTATCCCCTTATGTCATTGTAGAAATACTGGCACTCTGATGTTTAAGGGACTAAATAAAGCTCCCACATAATTAATTTAAATGCAATTATGCAATGCAGTGTGTTTAATTCGGACATATGACTTTAAAAAATTACCAACTCACAGTATTTCTAGCTTTCACCTAGAATGTAGAAAACTAGAAGTCACATCATTCTTACCTCTTAAACAACACTTTCGCCCAGAAGATGCTGGACAATCAGTAAATTCACAACTCTTCTTGCACTCACCAAGGAGCTAAGATCACAGCCCAGTGAACTAACCCAATCTATGAAAAGACAGTCACCAAAGTATTTTCTTACCTGGGACAGACACTGCTAGACACAAGTACAAATTCAGCTAAACTTTTTAAACAAATTCCTTTAAGTGGAGTATGGGCTGGTGACAAAACATGAAACCTTGGGAAGGAGGATGCAGACACAAGGAAAATAAATATCACAGGTTACTCTCAGGGACCTCTTCAAGTGCTCAACAAAAACACTGGCCACAGTGCTCAGAAAGCATCCCTTGAGGTACAGGCCTAGGGGAGGTGACCAGCAGCCATTGAGGAAATGTCTCCACTATCTCTACTTTAGAATGAAAGGCTTAAGCTTCTACAGAAGGGGCACACACACACACACAAAAAATAAAAATAAAGAAAAAAGAAAAGAAAAGAAAAAAGCATTTTACTTTAAAAAATTAATTTAATTTTTCATCACCATTTATTCCTTCTATGCCCTCTTCCACCTTCCACCCCCATTTTCCCTCTCCCCGCAATCACCACACTTGTCCATGCCAATGAGTTCTCCCTCTCTCTCCTTTTTTCCTCCGCTTTTTTTTTTCTCATGAAAACCCATTAGATCTGGGAAAGGAACAGGACAAAAAACAACTCACCTCTACGCTTGGGAGAGGGGCAGTCATTTATGCTGGGGCCAAACATATAGCTGGGAGTGCTATAGGATCACAGAAATACGGAGAGGGTCTCCCAACTCCACACACATGTCCCACCCCAACACGTGCCTGCCTAGGACTCAGGCTTATTCAGAAGGGGAAAAGGCCCCAGCTGTCACTTCTTTCCACCACTGAGTCAGTAAGCACTGGGTAGCAGGTGAAAGCTCTCTACTCTGGGAGAGGGACAAGAACATGGAGAAAGACCGTCTCTAAAGAATAAGTACCAAAGTAAGACCTGAAACTGAGAGTATGGCTGACATTGAGTAAGTGTGGGGAAAACAGACCTCTATCAAACACCCCTAAGCATAGAGTGACACTAGAGAAATCTGAAATCTGTGGTACACGGACATAGTCAAACCCAGCTCAACTCTGTGCTAAGACTCAACACCGCCCTTCAACACACACAGCTGTGGCCGGAGACAAGGAAGGTTAGCAGGAGTTAAAATTCTTCTGGTAACCAGAAAGTATACAGAAGTAAAGTCTTTTACACTTGATTGTTTAGTATGAGAACCTCATAGTTGAGGTGTGGAAAAACCGCTGTGGTTTTGACAATCACCAAAGCCGGTAATACATTTTCTTAATGAATATTTATTTTTGTGTGTGTGAATTCTACTGAATAAAAAGCAGGGATTGGTTTTGGTGCCCCCCTTTTCTCCCCTACAAATATATAAAACCTCCTTAGTAAGTTTAAAATTATTAAATAATGTGTATCAGTGTGTTGACTATTTTAAAAGCTGATATATAAATTTAAAAATAAATCCCAATAACACAGGGAAGATTTATAGATACTGATCAGGATTCACTTTATTGGACAATGGTCATTCTTATAGAGAGCATCTATTTGTGCTGGCTTGACTGATGTTTCACTTATACATCAACAATCTTCTCAGGGTTTGTTGAAAGAGATTATTTTATTGTTGTTGTTGCCTTAGATACACAATCTGAAAAACATAAGAATATATATCAGCTTGCTGGCATACAGGAGAAGTGGGTGGAATACCATTATAAGTGTAAAACAACAACGAAAAAATTCTCACCGAGTGTAGACCAGTTATCATATATCATTTTAACCTTTCTTTTTATCATCAAATTAATATTTATCATCTTCCCTAGTGACCTACTTCCTACCTTGAGGAGGTCATATAGTGGGGAAACACCTCCCCCCCCCCAGAGATACAGAGATAAATACTCATCATCATACCATGTGGGAAAGCACTGAGGGAGAAATGCACAAGATGTTTTGAAATAATAAAAATCAAGGCACTGATCCACCCTGGATTGAGGATAAAATAAGAAAGTAAGTTGTTTGAGAAGATTTTCTATTCAGGATATATGTTAAGTTGTGAGTTAATCTCTGAAAAGTGCATATTCAAAAAAAGAAAAAAAGAAAAGAAAAAATACTAAATTCTTTTCACTTTTCTCAAGCAGACCCCCAAAAGAAAGGGAAAGAAAGATGTAAATTCACACGTGCTTTTCTAAGGGTGGTTCATAAGAACAGAAAAATAATATGCTTGCTCCACACTTTGGTTCACGAATTTAGATTCCAGACTGAGATGGACACTGAACTGTATTTAGGCATTAAACATACTTAAAATGGAACTAAATATATCAAATTGTTCCTCTCAGGAAAATTAAGTATATATTGATTGTGAAATCCTTTTTATTCAGTGTTCATATGTGCATGTGTGTGTGCATGTGTGTGTATGCATCCAGATATAAATATGTATTTTTTACTAGATTTTCATTTTATTAAAGAGTTTGAAAACCATTGTTCCATCCTACCTTTGCTTCAGGCTTCAGGCATTGGGGGAAATGTTTTTCCCCCCAGTAGAGGCTCTTTTTTGAATCAGATGTTTTGCACTTGCCAGCAGAGGTTAAAATCAGAGATGAGGGATTTGGCCCCACCACCTTTAGGGTCTCCTTTGCTCTGAGATTAAGTATTAGCTTTACCAAAACTAAACTAAACAAAATTCCCTAGATTTCAAGTAGCTTATTAGAAATCATCAACGAATAGTAAAGCGATCTGTTGCTTATTTTGCCTTCATATCCTATGTATATCTTTGTTTTGGCTACTTCTCCAATGGAAGACTAGCTCAGAGAAGGCAAATATCTGGTATCTGCTCTCAGTACAGCTTCATAATGTAATGGTCAAACTGAGGGCATCAAAAAAGCAATGTTTTGTATTCTCTGGT
This sequence comes from Eptesicus fuscus, assembly GCF_027574615.1. Lineage (NCBI taxonomy): Eukaryota > Metazoa > Chordata > Mammalia > Chiroptera > Vespertilionidae > Eptesicus > Eptesicus fuscus. The sequence goes on along the minus strand of NC_072485.1, from coordinate 19,425,594 downwards.
TGAGAAATTTCTTTTTTTTAAATCCTCACTTAAGGCTATGTTTTCCATTGATTCTTAAAAAAAAGGGGGGGAGTGACAGAGGGTAAGAAAGGGAGAGAGAGAGAGGGAGAAAGAGAGAGACATCAATGTGAGAAAAACAGATTGGTTGCCTCCCACACACATCCCTGACTGGGGATGGAACGTAATTATGTTCTCCGATTGGAGACCCACAACCTGTTGGGGTGATGTTCCAACCAACTGACCTACCTTGGCCAAGGCTGGTTGAGAAATTTCTTAAAACTTTCCCCTGGTATAGGCTTATGTTCACAGATAATATATACATGCATCCCCTCCCCCCCAAAAAAAATTAATATCCTCAGCAGAGAAAATAAAAACAAAAGGATAAACCAAGTTATAGTTTCTACAAAGAAAACCAAAAAGAATTTTGTTAATAGTTACTGTTTATTGACCTGAATACATATTCATATTGTGACAATAACCCTGCAATAATGGGATTATTAGTCCTGTTTAAAAGGTGAAGATAGCCAGGCTTAGAAAGTTAAGTAATCAGGACTGAGTGAACCACTTATTATGACTCAGTAAAGGATTTTTAGATTTAACTGACTCCAAATCCTTGATGGCATGTTGTCTGCCTACTGATATTTCCTTTTGTAAGCTAAATATTTAAGATGACTGTTTGTTATTAATACCAATGCCTATTAATAAATAAAGGTGTTTATGATGTCATATGAATAATTACATTTCTGTAGATATTTTTTTTTACATTAAGGGAGTACAATTAAGTCTACTCTCTATGCTTTTATTTAATCAGGAAAAAAAAGTCCTTTGATGCAGTAAGCCTTGGTTACTCTCTGAGAGACACTATACATCCCTTGCCCCAAATACCACAACGTAGACCACTACAGCCAGGCTTGGCAGCTAGTTCCAAGCTCAGGCCAGATCTCCTTGCCCACTGTTTCTGGACCCATCCTCGTTGCAGATCCCACAATTCTTGCCTCTTGGATTAGGATTAGACAAATGCTTCTCCACTGTGTTCTGTTTCCCAAAATGCAGTAAAAAAGAAAGTAATTTTTCCAATAATACAATTTAACCCCCCTCTCTTCTCATGATTGCTTTTTGCTTAACATTTATTGAAGCAAGATGTGCAACTGGAGGATGAAATGCATGCCTTCCTGGCTTTTCTGGTAAGTCTCCCAGATCCTTTTATTTATAACCTGGTAAGTGATGGAAGAGAGATTCCCTAGACTCTTCCCTTTTTATCAGCACAAGTCAATTTCACACTTAATGAAAACTGCTTACTTCCTTCTGTTTTGTAAGTAAGCACTTGCTTTATCTACCTGCCTGAAGCCTACTGCAATTACTTCTTAAATGGATGAAAACTGCTTTTGGACAATTTTAAGTATTTCCCACATAGCTTTTAAGCAATTATGCATAACTCTGCACTTTCTCACACATAACTAAAATTATACTTGTGTATGTTATATTCCACCAAGTGTGTAAATATGTATGGCACTGCCCTGAAAACACTAGTATCACTGGAAATCAATTTTAAGATTTAAAACAGGAGGAAAGTTATAGCAAATAGGCAATAAGATTAATGTCTGGATTCCTGTCTTTTCAGTGTCTTTCAATGGAGTTAGTGCCATCATTTTGGATCCTCTTTGTCACATTGAATTAGAGTGTAGCTAGAAATAAAAAATGAACTGTTAATAAAAATATTATATTTGTTTAATTTTTTTAAAAACTCAGATTCCATGTGTTCCCACTTACTAACAAAAATGGCTTAATTAATATCAATGAGCAAATAATATCTATACTACTCCATTCCACTTACTGTTGAGGATGGGAGTAAATATCAAATTTCCAAAGCCTTTGATAGATCTTTTGCATGCAGAACAGTTAGATCCCCATTGTCAATGGCTGTAGCTTTGCTATTAATTAATTATTAGATATGCAAAAGAGACGTTGTGAGCCAAGAAGAAAATAAATGCTTAAATTTTCTTTATAAGAACATGGAATTGAGTTCTTGACATAAAGGTATTATGTCAAGGAAAAGGAGGCGAGAGAGAAAAAGGTGCAAAGGAGAAAATGAGAATAAGAAATTGGAACAACATGGGAAAAAGAGAAATTTATGGTGAAGGAAACAAGAATGACCAAAGGACTTTGAAAAACAACAATGTGGATTTTTTTTAAGTTTCTGCTATATAATATTGTTTTGTAACTATTGTCTTTATAGTTTGAATAAAGTAGCCTTATATAAACCTGTATTTCTTCTTCAGAATTATTGCAGGGCAGAGAGAAGGAACCAACCACAAGAAGTGAACTATAGTAAAATTTAACAATTACTTAGTAATTTGAGAGTAGTAACTAGGAAGCATATGAGAATTCTGGGAGATATGGAGGTAGAGAGGTTATGGGATTTCCCATGTGTCCTATGTGAATTTAAGTAATTTTCACTTAAACAAAATTGAATACATAAATTCTGTGGAACTGTGCATTTACAGGCCACTCTTGGGTATGTGGATTTAACAATACTTATCACAATACCCAACAGAGTTTGTTGTGCAGTTCAAATAATATATTATGTATGAATCTATGTAGGTCATACACAAATATATTTATAAAGCCATCCAATAACATAAAGACTCATGACTATAGTGAATGCAGAAAGTAAATTAGCGAATATGGGTTTGTTTGTTTTTCACAAAACAAATTCTAATCAATAAGTTGAGTTTCTTTTTTTTCTTGTTTTGTGATGTTAATAATTTTCTAATTAACTTGGAAAAAAATGTCATATATAGTAAGAGGGAAAGTACATAGGAAATTTTACAGAGCTGGCATGAGTTCAAGGAAGCTGCAATAACCACTGTTTTATGTTTAAAATCCAAAACAATCTTTAAACATCTCTAGAATCATAGTGATAGCTAAACTAAAATAAATTCATTTTCCGTGACTTAAAACAAGATATCAATCTTTTGCAGCTGCCATTTTGATTGACTGTATGTCCGATTGGATAGACAGGGCATGTACCATGACTTGAAATACATACACCCTCTTGACAGATCAGTCATCTTTAAAAATGGATATCAAGAGATTTCAAATGGACCAAAATAATTTCAAATATATGACTTTGCTAATGCACACTTATAGACTAAGTTATATATTGATGTTATCACAATAAAAGTGGTCTTCAAAAATATAATAAGCTTTTAGAATAAAATATTTAATTTCATAAAAATGTAAGTTAAAGGAGAGACATTTTTAAATAAATGTTTTGAATTCTCAGTACTATAATTTGAGAATAAGTGTAGAAGTGAGATTTATATAAAAGAAAGATATCTAACAAGCATGATTAAGCTGGTAAAGCTTATATATTTATTAGAGTTACTAAGATTAGTAATTTTAAAAAATTGAAAAGGTTCAAATTACCCTAAAACTGATATAAATTATGATAGAACAGACTTGAACTTAGAATTTAAGTCATAGCACTATGCAGTGAAGATAAAATTATAGTTTAAGTTACATTTACACATTTGAACATTTTATGTTCAATGGACTTTCTTGGCATGCTATGAACTTACAATGGTTTTATTGGTTTGTCCTTTCAACTTGTGATAACATTTCTATATCATGTATACATACAAACAGATTCAATGCTAGATATACAAATACTCAGGATTTAAATATGAAGATTTTCAACCTCCCCATCTTGTCACCTCAGATTAATGAACAATAATAACTGTAATATAGGTATAGCATCATTGTCAAGCTTAACAAGGAAAAGCTTACTCCAGTGCTGGAAATGTTTTTAAAATGTTGTTTTTTTCTACCTTAGATCATACTTTCAATGTTTGACAATGATTTGAAGGATACCCTACTTTTTATTAGATATATACCACAAGTATAAATGAGGTTAAATGTTAAACTCTTCTGCTGATCTCTCTAATAAAAAGCATTATATATTAAGATTGAAGGATATATGGAAAAGAATCATAGTGGTTAAAGCAAGACAGCCCTTTGTAGAAAACATCAGTCTAGTGTCTACTCTTCCTTAAAGATGCTTCTGATCCAGTTCAAACAACACTACTTTCCCCAGCTCCTGCTCCACTCTTCGTATCTATGAAAGGCAGAAGAGTGCAATGTTTAATAACATGGCCTCTTGCACCAGCTAGCCTGGCTTTAAACCCTGACTCTAGCCTCGTGAATGAAGCAAGATAATGAATTGTTCTGCACTTGACATAATGTCTGAAATTACTGAATTAATTTTTATTGAACATGTATTTAGAACTAGACTTTGAGATTAGGGAATGTGCATGTTTTTGTTTTTTTTTCATTTTTAATTTTTTAAAAAAATATATATTTTATTGATTTCAGAGAGGAAGGGAGAGGGAGAGAGAAATGGAAACATCAATGATGAGAGAGAATCATTGATCAGCTGCCTCCTGCATGCCCCACACTGGGGATCGAGCCTGCAACCAGGGCATGTGCCCTGACCAGGAATAGAACCGTGACCTCCTGGTTCATAGGTCAACGCTCAACCACTGAGCCACACCAGCAGGCTGTTTTTTTTTCTTCATTTTTATGTCTTCTGCATTTAACACAATGTATAAGCTATTTTTGTTGATGGACAAAAAGAAGAGAAAGAAGAGAGAGAAAGAGGGAGAGTGGTAAAGAACAGCCAAGCTAAGTTTGTTTTAATTATAAAAAATCTTCACTCTGGGTGCTGAAGAGATGGCATAAAAATTGGGTCAGAAGATAATTCTGGGTAAATTAGAATTAATGTAAATTTATGAATATTAAGACAGAATCCATATCCTCAATTTAGGATTCACATATTGACCTCTAGAACTAACAGACAGATGAAAGAGGGTGTTTAACTGTGCCTACGACATACTCAGAGCCTCAGGTTAGAAAAAAAACCTCACAGAATTAACTTTAGAGATGAAACTGACTTCAAAGTTTTAATTTTGTCAAGAAAATAGTGTATGGAGAATTCAATGGTTTCCATAGAAAAAACACACAAATTTCCTGTCAAGTAGTTCTTGAAAAGAGAGGGTAAGAGTCCCACAGAACGAATTGCCACGTGGAGAGGGGGGAAAGGGTCCCACTGAGTTCCTTTTTCCTATGGCTTATACAGTAAAGGCTACAGATCCTTGTGTTTTGATATGCCCTCTGATTGGTCACTATTCCCTTAGACTGGTTACTATAGTAACTCCTGAGCTCAAAGGTCAAACCTCACATGGGACATGTGAGGTTCTCCCCACCTCCTTCCTTATTGTTTTCCTATTCCCTTTGGGCTTTCTTATTCTCCTTCTGGATGAATGGCTTCTTTCCCTTTATTTGGTAAACTAGTGGCCCAGTGCACGAAATTCATGGATGAAGTGGGTGTCCCTCAGCCCGGCCAGCATCCTCTCCAATCTGGAACCCCTCAGGAGATCCCTGCAGGATTAGGCCTAAACCAGCAGTCGGACATCCCTCTTGCAATCTGGGGTCACTGATTCCTAACTGCTCACCTGCCTGCCTGATCTCCCCTAACCACTCTGTCTGCCAGCCTGATCACCCCCAATGCCTCCCCTTCTTCCCTGATCACCCCTAACTGACCTGCCCCACTGGCCTGATTGTCCTCAACCGCCCCCCCACACACACCAGCTTGCTTGCCCCCAACTGACCCCTCGCCAGCTGGCTCACCCCCAACTGACCCCCCCGATGGCCTGCTCGCCCCCAACTGCCCCTCCTGCTGGCATGCTCGCCCACAACTCCCCCCCCCCATGGGCCTGATCACCCCCAACTGCCCTCCCCTTCTGGCCTGATCGCTTCTAACCACCTCTGCCTTGGCCCCGCCACCATGACTTTGTCTGGAAGGACATCTGGAAGGTCTCCCAGAAGGTCTCCTGGTCTAATTAGCATATTATGCTTTTATTAGTATAGATATAGACCTTTTGCTGTTCCCAGCTCCCTCATTCTATGGAAATATACCTGTTGCAGCTTTTCAGCTTCCTTATTCTATGGAAATACATCTTCTGCTGCTCTGCAGCCCTGTGCTTCCTCCATGGTCCCCTTAATTTCCTAAAATCTATCTTTTTCACCCCCCAAAATTCCTATTTCACCAGGAGATCCAGAGAAGGATAATTGTCTTAGCAAGTGGAATATGGTCTTAGCAAATGGAATATGGTCTCAGGAAGTGGAATGTAGTCATATCAAGTGGAATGTGGACTAAGCAAAAGGGAATGCTGGTTGTGAGGTGGTCTAAAGGTGAGTTCCCAAGGGAAGGGTATCTATTCAATTATTTGATCAGACTTAACATGCGTTAGCCCCTACCCATGATTGCTTGTCTCTTTCTTACCCATTTTCCTAATTTCTCTGATTTCTTCTGTGTACAAAGTCTAAAGTTGTCCTTCATGTATATGGTCTTATGGCTTTCAGTGTTTTCCATAGGAAGAACAAAATTATTTCTAAAACCACAAATAAATGGAGGATAGAGAGAACTTCCTGTGCCAATAGGCCACTTGTGAATTAAAATCTGCACGGGAGAGTTCGATCTTGGACTCCTAGCATTCTGGTAACTGTTTCTGTTTAATTTGTGTGTGTGTGTGTGTGTGTGTGTGTGTGTGTGTGTGTGTGTGTGTGTGTTTATTTTCTTAGATTAATGGGAGCAAAGGTTATGTCATGAGGAAGTAAAAATTAGGCTAAAGAAGCCTTCTTCTTTTCTCTAAAAAAAAATCATTTTAAAGAGGTTATGGTAATTATGGGACAGAGAAGCACTCTAGTTCTGGAAATGTGACAAAATGGACTACCTTGGATATCATTTCAGGATTAAAAATTGTCAGATTTAGTCCAAAGGGGCATATCTTCTATAAGGAGAAAGTGCAATTCATTCAAATTATATAGTGCTTTTTGAAAAAGTTGGAGCAATTTAAAATTAACATGGAAGGTTATGGATCCCTTGAATATCTACACTAATAAAAGGGAAATATCAAATTGACCTAACTTCATGACGCCCACCAGCCAATCAGGAGTGAGTATGCAAATTACCCGACAAAGATGGCGGTGGTCCTGACCCCCAGCTGCTCCGGGCCTCGGGCAGCATGCATTCAGGCATGGAGTGGCCAGGCAGGGTGGGACGCCTGCTATGAGGAGGAGTGCGGGGGGTGGAGGGAGCTATAGGAGTGGCGCTCTGGCCTGAGCAAAGACTGAAGGCTCCAGTCAGAGTGAAGACTCTGCCCAGAGCGAAGATGGAAGGCGGCGGCCAGAGTGAAGGCCTGGGTCCCGGGTGCCAGAGGAAAACCGGTGCTGGCAGCCAGGGAAAGGAAGGCCTATTGCACAAATCTTTGTGCAATGGGCCTCTAGTCAATTTATATGTTTACTAGAGGCCCAGTACACAAAATTCATGGACGAGGGTGGGGGGTGTCCCTCAGCACAGCCTGCACCCTTTCCAATCTGGGATCCCTCTCACAATCCAGGACTGCTGGCTCCCAACCGCTCGCCTGCCCACCTGCCTGATTGCCCCTAACCACTTCTGCCTGCCAGCCTGATCACCCCCTAGCCACTCCCTTGCCAGCCTGATCAATGCCTAACTGCTCCCCTGTTGGCCCAATAGCACCTAACTGCCCTCCCCTGCAGACCTGGTTGCCCCCAACTGCCCTCCCCTGCTGGCCCAGTCACCCCTAACTTCCCTCCCTTGCCAGCCTAGTCTCCCCTAACTGCCTTCCCCTGCTGGCCTGATCACCACTAACTGCCCTCCCTTGCAGGCCTAATCCCTCCTAACTGCCCTCCCCTGCTGGCCAGAGCGCCCACAACTGCCCTCCCCTGCCAGCCATCTTGTGACAGCCATATTGTGTCCACAAGGGGGTGGCCATCTTGTGTGTTGGAGTGATGGTCAATTTGCATATTACCTCATTGTAATATAGGATTTCCTGTTTTTGTTTATTCATTTCTTTTTCATTTATTCTTTTATTCATTCTTCAGAAAACATGAACTAAGCATCTGTTGTCTACAAGTTACTATTCCAAGTTCAAAAGAAATAAAGATTAGCCAAAACCGGTTTGGCTCAGTGGATAGAGCATCGGTCTGTGGACTGAAGGGTCCCAGGTTCGATTCCGGTCAAGGACATGTACATTGGTTGTGGGCACATCTCCGGTGGGGGGTGTGCAGGAGGCAGCTGGTCGATGTTTCTCTCTCATCGATGTTTCTAGCTCTCTATACCTCTCCCTTCCTCTCTGTAAAAAATCAATAAAATATGTATTTTAAAAAAATAAATAAATAAAAAATAAAGATTAGAAACTATAAACAGGTCTTCAAAGAACACTGTTTAGTCAAGTGGGAAACATCCTCTCTAATAATAGACAAATATGCAAATTGAGCATAACTCCGACACACCCACAAGCCACGCCCATCATCCAATCAGAGAGAGCATGCAAATTAACCCAAACCAAGATGGCTACAGCCACAGAGAGCAAGGTTTCCTAGGTAACAGAGGAAGCCAAGCTTTCTGCCTGCCCTTGCCAGGCCTAAGCCTCCACTCAAGCTACAAAGTTTCAATTATAGAAGGTAAACAAATTCAAACAAATGGCGACAGAATGGAGCTTGAAAGAGCAGGCCAGGGTTGCCACCGGCAACAGGGGAAGCAAAGCTTTCCGCACACCCTGGCCGGGCCCACCCGCTTAAGGCAACAAAGTTTCAATTATAACCCCAACACAAATGGCTGCCGGCCGGCCTCAGAGGGATCCCTAGGCTTGGCTCCGCTCCAGGCTACAAAGTTTCAATTGTAGAAGGAGAATAAATTCCAGATACCAGGGCCTCCACTTGGGTTGCCAGAGGGCGTGGCCGGCCTGCAAACCACCACAGGCCCCTTGCTTAGGCCGCCCCACGCCCCAAGGGAACCCCCACCTGATCCGGGACACCCTTCAGGGCAAACCAGCTGGCCCCCACCCCTGTACCAGGCCTCTATCCTATCTAATAAAAGAGTAATATACAGATTGATCATCACTGCAACACACAATATAGCTTCACCCATATGGTCAAAGATCCTGCCCCCATGTGGACACAAGATGGCCACCACAAGATGGCCAGCAGGAGAGGGCAATTGGGAGGCACCCAGCCTGCAAGGGAGGGCAGTTGAGAAGGACCAGGCCTGCAAGGGAGGGCAGTTGGAGGTGATCAACCCTGCAGGAGAGGGCAGTTAGGGGTGACCAGGCCAGCAGAGGAGGGAAGTTGGGGGCAAACAGGCTGGCAGCAGAGTGGTTAGGGGCAATCAGGAAGGCAGGCAGGTAAGCAGTTGGGAGCCAGCAGTCCTGGATTGTGAGAGGGATGTCCGACTGCCTGTTTAGGCCCAAAACAGGCAGTCGGACATCCCTTGAGGGGTCCCATATTGGAGAGGGTACAGGTTGGGCTGAGGGACAACCCCCCTCCGTGCACGAATTTTGTGCACCGGGCCTCTAGTAATTACAATAAGTAGCTGTATGAACATAAAACAGTATAATTATTCAGTAAAGGCCAAATATGGGGATTCTTAAGCTTACTTGAATGAAAAGGAGGAATTTCACAACTAGAAAAACAAATGAAATCATTTTCACCATAGGAAACAGTATATTCTTTAAAAAGGAAGTAAGAAACCACATTATGAATCATATGCTTAGTCATTCATTTTTTAAAATCTTCAATGTAACTTAAATAAATATATCTATTTCTAAAGGGAGATAAGCTTTATCCTATCTCCTAAAGTTGAGTTGCTATTAATCACTTTCATGTAGCCTGTTTTTTTGTTTGTTTTGTTTTGTTTTTCTGATGGTTCTATTTCACTCTTCTCCTTTCTCCTAAGAGGCAGTGCCAGAATTAGAGAGGGGAAATTACTTTTAAGGTATTTCTCTTCCTTAAAGTTTGTGGCCTTATGGGTTTTCAACTAGAAGCCCACACTGTAACAGTTTATCCACATCAATATGGGATAAAGCACAACCTCACTTTCTAGAAATCTGTAGATTATGAAATCTCTCTTCAGCATTTTATTCCCCAGCTGCTGTGGTTTACTGGGTAACTTAAGGCTTTATTTTTTTTTTTTCATATGTACAGCTCAGGACTAAAAAAAAACAGTGATATTTGTATATAGATTTCCACGCTTTTGCTCTATAGTCCCTTCCTCTGTGGGTTGTGTTTCTTAAATCATAGTTATTTGAAGAAATTAAATTGCCATCTCTCCCAGCAGCAGTTAAGACTTTTGCTTTTTACTTGCACTCTACTGCCTTATGCCATGATTTGGAAGTGTCATCAAAGTAATATGAAAATCGCAACATATGTTTGCTTCTGTCAAGTACTATATAGCCCCTCAAGTCTCATGTGCATTGATTAATCATTTATGCCTTCAAAATGTGGTTTTGTGTAAGTTAACTTAGGTAATTTACTTTATAAATAATTACTTTATTAAGTCTGCAAAAGAACCAATCTATTAGCATGTTGATGGGAGTTGGAAAAGGATGGGCTGTTCTTTGACCTGATTAAGCTCACTCTTAGTTGAGCAATATGAACCTGAATTAGAAGGTGTGGACTTCACAAATATTTCTGAACTCCTTCAGTCATAAAGTTGGACCTAATACTGAAACAGGAATTTTTTTGGGGTGAAAAAGACAGGTTTAGGAAATTTTAGAAATTAAGGGGACCATGGAGGAAGCACAGGGCTGCAGAGCAGCAGAAGGTCTATTTCCATAGAATAGGGGAGCTGAAAAGCTGCAACAGGTATATTTCCATAGAATGAGGGAGCTGGGAACAGCAAAAGGTCTATATTTACAAAATAAAGGGAAGGAAGCCCTTCATCCAGAAGGAGAAGAAGAAAGCCCAAAGGGAATAAGAAAACAATAAGGAAGAAGGAGGGGAGAACCTCCCATGACCCAGGAGCTCAGGAGTTACTATAGTAACCAGTCTAGGGGAATAGTGACCAATCAGAGGGGATATAAGGCACCAGTATCTGCAGCCTATATAAGCCATAGTGTGAGAATAAACAAGTCATCTTTTCTGTCAAAGAACAGTTTAGACAGCCACCATTTTGGACTGTGTGACTTAGCAGCCGCCATGTTGGCCCCATGGCTTGCAGCTCCCCTGGGGGCCACCATCTTAAAACAGCAAAGGCCAACCCCTCCCTTTGAATTAGCCAATTGTGAAAGACTATGCGCCTGAGCTCCAATCAAGAGCAAGGGACAGGTCACATGCATAAGGGATTATAAAGCCGAGCAGCCCACCTGCTCAGTGTGCTCGTGCTTCCAGACCATGTGTGCACACCCTTCTACATAGAAGTAAAGATGTTTGTCTTGCTGCCTGGCTCCCGAGTATGTGTTGTATTCTACCAGAACCCCTGACTTGGGGGGCTTTCCTTATTCCTAACAATAGAGAAAAGGAACTTAGTAAGGCCCTTTCCCCCTCCCCACATGGGAGTCTGTACTTGTTCTTTAATAAATTTCCACCTTTTCTATACCATCTTCTGTCTGTGGTTATTCTTCAACTCCTAGCGAACAAAGAATCCGGGTTCTAGTCCAGAGGGACACCGCATGTTCCAGTCCAAAAATCTCCATATCAAAACATATCCTTGTCCTTCCTCCTTTTTATTTTCCATTCCCTTCTCCCAGCAGCTCTGGGTTTCCACCTCTGTCCTCAGGGAACACTGTCAGAGTGTATCCCCTGAAGAGGAAGGCTTCTGATAATTAGGAGAGATAAGCCTAGGTAGATTTTTAGGTGTTGGGTTCCAATCCCAACCCCAGTGGCAATGGGATTTTGCCAGTACCAACAAGGCTACAGGTTTTGATGTCTTTATATCAGGAGTCTTTTTGTTTTGTGTTGGAGACAAAAAAAAAAGTGAGTTAAAGCAGATTTCAGCAATGGCTGCTGTTCCCCTCCCCCAGTCACCAAAGGAGGTGAGGAGGGGGGCTTTTTCTGGATTGCCCTGATCCACTCTGTAAGGAAACAAGGAACTTCAGGGGAATATAGGCAGGCTTAGGGAATTTTTAGAATTGAAGTCCATGGAAAAACAAAGGGCTACAGACTGGGAGAAGGTACATTTACATAACACAAGGAAGCCAGGTGCAGCTACATTTCCATAAGACAAGGGAACTGGAAGTAGCCAAGAAAGGTCTATATTTACAAAATTAAGAAGGAGGAAGAAAGCCCAGAGGGAATAGGAGGACAATGAGGGAGGAGGACCTTAGGAGTTACTATAGTAACCAATTAGAAAGAGAATATTGACCAATCAGAGGGGATATCAGGACACAGGAACTGCAGCCTTCCTGTTTAGAAACAGGAAGTTGGTGGGACCCTTTCTCTCCTCCCCACATGGGAGTCCATTCTGTGGGACTCTTTCCCTTTCCCCATGTGGGAGTCTGTACTTGTTCTTCAATAAATCTCCACCTTTGCTATACTATTCTCTGTCTGTGGATTCATTCTTTGACTCTGGCGGACAATGAATCTGGGTTCCAGTCCAAAAATTTCTTTTCAGTAAGATTCCAGGGGGTCCCCAGAGGAGGAATGTCTAAAAGAGATTGAGAACCCCTATGTTTCTGTCAGCTCCGGAGTCTTTAGACTCTCATAGTAGCTCACACTTGGTCTTGAGAAATTCATTAAATTTCTAGTTTACTCATCCTACTGCTGGTTTGGCTTTAGATAGTATTTGCCTTGGGTAATTAAATGCTCAGGTCATTTTTTTTCCCTGAGGGTATCCTTCTCTTTCCAAAATGTTGTTTGTTTGCCTTGCAACTTTAGTTCTCTGATGAATTCAAGAAAAATTGTTATTTTGCAGTTTTTCCAGATTTTTAGTAGTTGTGAGGCTCTTTTCAGTTCTCTGCTTCTTTAAGGTGCAAACCAGAACTCAGAATATATTATTATTTTTGTTGTTGTTGTTAATCCTCACCGAGGATATTTTTCCCATTGATTTTTGGAGAGAATGGAAGGGAGGGGAAGAGATAGAAAGAGAAAAACATCAATTGGTTGTCTCCTGAAAGTGCCCCAACTGGGTGCAGGTGATGGAGTCTGCAGTTGAGTTTTGTGCCCTTGACTTGAATGGAACCCTTTACTCTGTGGGCTGACACTCTAACCACTGCACCAAACTGGCTAGGGCTATATTGTTCTTGTAAGTCCCTCCTAAATTGAAGTAAAGGTAGAATGTTTTTTCTTCCCTTTCAAAATATAGTAATAAAATGTATGTAAAATAAGATTTTGAAATATTTACTTGTTAGTAAAATGCATTCACATATGCCATTGCGATATTTGAAATTATCTTTAACTTTTAATCTATTTTTAAAAAATATTCTGCCCAAAATAAGCAATATTGATTTTTGGCTCACTTCAACCTTACTTACTGGAACACTTTATCCACCTTCCTTGACCCTAGTTTATTCGGACTATTGGGTTTGAAACTAAATAACACTATGCCTGGTTAGAGAGATATGGAATATTACGGATTGTAAGTTTCTTAGACAAAGATCAGAAGATCTTAAACAGGACAGAAATTAATTGCAAAATCATGTCTCTAGATATTTCTGAAATATTCTAAGAAATAACTTACCTTATTTTATTAAATTTATAAAGGTACTATTGGCCTAGGATTATGAAATTCCAGTTATGAAGCTCTATATGATATATTCCGTATTCTTGGAGAGATATATTCTGCTGCTCACCATTTTAATTCCTATACCTAACCTTTAGAACTCAGAATATCTTTTATATCCTTTAGAAATAATCCAAAGACAATAAAACATAGGGAAACAGGACTTTCTTTACCTGAAGTGCGTGTTAATACCAAAGTCCTCGGTATCTCCCTCAAAGAAAAGAATTGACCTCTCATGCTCCATCTCCTGGCTGTAGCTTTGATGGACCCTGGTAATGGCTTCTTAATAATAGCACATTAAATCAGCACTATTAATAATAATGATACATTTATGGAAGGTATTTGAGATAAATACCTTCCCTCAAGTCAAAGTTATATAATTGTGAGTACCTAATACTTATTCATCTTTTTATTTTATTAATATGATAAATAGCTGTATTATGGAGAAGCTTTTCAGTGCTTCTCAAGTGGCTATTTTAAGAGGACTTTTTGGCATTACAGAAAAATATTTAATAATATTAAAAATTAATAAATACTTGAAGCATTTGTTAGGAAGTATTGTTGGCTACACAATTTTTAAAAGAACCAGGAAATATGAATTAAGCATGCTAATGATAGTAAATATATATTGAAAAGTGCAAAAAAAAAAAACACCCACAAACCAACAATAACTCAAGGACAAGGACAACAGTGTATTGATTGCTGGAGGGGTAGGTGGTGAGGAGAGGTAGAAGAAGGTATCGAGGGGATAAATGGTATAGAGATTTGACTTGGGCAGTAAATGCATAATACAGTGTACAGATGATGTGTTGTAGAATTGTGCACCTGAAACCTGTATAATTTTATAACCAGTGTCACTCCAATAAATTAAATAAAAAAGGGAAGAAAAAGGAAAAGAAAACTGCAAATAGAAATAAGTTCTAAAATAAGGCTCTGAATTTAAAACATATAAAAATATTAAGTATGTACAAATTACAAAGAATATAATTATGATTAACTCATATAACTGGAAGAAATATCTACACTAATAAAAGCCTAGGTGGCCCTCACATGCAACATTGTCACAAGATGGCCACCACAAGATGGCCGCCACAAGATGGCTGCGCGCACAGCTGAGGTGGGGCCCTGTGGCTGCTCCATGCGGTGAGGCCTGGGGGTCCCACGGCTATGTGCTGTGGGGAGGAGGCATGTCCCAGAGGAAGAGGTGGGTCGCGGCAGTTGTGGATGATCAGGCCGGCAGGGGAGGGCAGTTGGGGGCAATTGGGCCGGCAGGGGAGGGCAGTTGGGGGCGATCAGGCCAGTAGGGGAGCAGTTAGGGGGATCGGGCCTAAACCGGCAGTCGGACATCCCCCGAAGAGTCCCAGATTGGAGAGGGTGCAGGGTGGGCTGAGGGACATCCCCCTCCCCGTGCACGAATTTTGTGCACTGGGCCTCTAGTACTAATATAAAATGTAACTTTCAATGAAGCTCAGCTACCTGGACTCAGATAGAATAAATGATTTTATTTTCAAAATTACTCTGTCCTCATTTGTTCATTCCTACACACACATTAAATTGTCCGATCCTATTGAGTTATGTAGCTATTTTAACCCTATTACCAAACCCAGTATATGGCATAAAATTGGTCCTTAATTTATACTTAGTCAATAGTTGGATGAATAATATCATACTGATATGGCTGAACTATCATTTGTACGGAAATGTGTCTTCTTAATAAGATTGAATAAATTATGTTTACTTATACAGTTGTGATCTGTAAGGCTTCTCTGTGCTACTAAAACTTAAATTTCTTCTATTTCATTTTCTCATTAGCTTTATTTTAGAAAAAAGGTCAATTAATTCAATACAAGATAGCAATGGTTGATTTTCATACCAATTTTTCAAGAGTACAGAAACCATAATTTACAGATCCTTGTTTCCCTAAAGAAATTTGGCTAAGAGTGGGAAATGGGGTGGGATGAAGTAGAAGGTTGACTTTCTAGTTCTGTGGACTATAGTGTATGAGTTATTGGTTGCATTCTATTTCACAACGTTGTCTGTTTATAGTTCCATTTTTGTCAAAGTTGAGATTGGTTGGTTTTCAACATGAATCTTACCTAATAATAGACAAACATGTAAATTGACCATACCTCCGCTACACTCACAGCCAATCAGTGCAGTATGCAAATTATAAGGCCAAAGATGGTGGCCGCCTGCAATGTGAGGGAGGGTGGAGGGCGAAGGGATCTACAGGAGTGGAGTGCCACAGAGAAGACGAGACTGCAGACTCCAGAGTCTGCAGCAAAGACGAAGATGGCAGTCTGCAGCTAAGATGGCAGACTCCGGCTGGAGTTTGCAGTGAAGACGAAGATGGCAGACTCTGGCTGGAGTGAAGGCCTGGGTCCCGGGTGCCAGAGGAAAACCAGTGCTGGAAGCCAAGGGAAGGAAGGCCTATTGCACGAATCTCTTTGTGCATCGAGCCTCTAGTATTTTTATAAAATTAGGGACTTTCTTATTTTATCCAATTGTTTAATTTTAAATGTTTAATTTTAAAACTTTTAAAGTTTATTTTAAACTAGAAGTCCATTTTAACATGGAATTTTCATTTTTGTTTTTTTTTTAATCCTTACCCAAGGATATTTTTCCATTGATTTTTAAAGAGAGTAGAAGAGAGAAAGACAGAGGGAAATATTGATGTGAGAGAAACACACTGATTGTTTGCCTCCTGCACTTGCCCCAACCAGGGCCCAGGCCAGAAAGGAGCCTGCAACCGAGATACATGCCCTTGACAAGGATATAACCTGGGACTCTATCCACTGAGCCAAACCAGCTAGTGCAGAATATTTTAATATTATGTATTCTGTATTCCATAATTAGAATAATTTACAATTGATTGCTGTTTCTTTTTAATCCTCACCAAAGGATATGTTGTTTTTAAAACTTATTTCTGATTTTTTAGAGAGAGAGAGAGTGAAAGAAACATTGATGTAGAGAGAAACATGGATGGGTTGCCTCCTGTAATTGCCAACTAGGGGATCAAACCCACAATCCAGATATGTGCCCTGACTGGGAATCAAACCTGAAAACTTCTGGAGTACAGGACAGTGCTCCAACCAACTGAGCCACCTGGTGAGGGCTACAATTTACTCTTGATTTATGTAGAAATTGTGTTCTCAAAAGTAATCCAATATTCTTGAGTTTCTTCAATTAATATTGTAATGCTATTTTTGTAATGAAGTTTTTACAATGTGCCAAATAATTTTCTATAATTAAGCATTTAAGAATTGGGTCATGGTGGCCATGGCCAGAGAGCTCAGTTGGTTAGAGCATCCTCCCCATACACAATGTTGGGGATTTGATCCCTGGTCAGGACACATACAAGAATCAACCAATGAATGCATACATAAGTGGAACAAAAATAAATGTTTTTATTTCTCTCTGTCTCTCTAAAATCAATTTTAAAAATTGGGCCATGTCTTCAATTTGTTAATTTTAATTCTTTTTCATCAAAGATGATAATATACTCACTTACATACTCTGGAAAATAATATTATATACTGATAAAAAACTCTTCAAGAAAAAATAAAATTAAATGTATCTAAATGATATTTTAAAAATTCTCACTGGAGGATATATTTTTTTATTAATTTTTAGAGAGAGAGAAAGAAACATCAATAGGTTGCCTCAAGTATGCACCCGGACTGAGGATCAAACCTGCAACCTTTTTGTGCACTGGACAAGGCTCCAGCCAACTGAGCCACGTGGCCAGGGCTGTATCTAAAGGATTTTAAATGTTCGTAGCTATTTAACTTATCAAGATTTACAGGTTCTGAGAATTCTCATTCTATAATTGAACAATTTTAAAAAACAGGAAATAATTATTTGAGAGTTATGAAAGCACTCAAGAAACAAGCTATGAAATTAAATATAAGTGGGAAATAATCCTCAGATAAATTATAATTTCCTTGAAGGTGTCTTCTACCTTTTCTTACAACTCAGAATAGTGGCACAGAACAGGTTGCTAATAAATCATTAAATAAATCATTATGTGGCAATTAAAGGTGACTATCTTAACTACTCATGCTCATAATAATTAAAAGTGAAATAAATCAAATAGAAGAGAGGTTAAAAGCCTTTTGATATACAAAATATATTTATTAACACAGCTCTATAAATCTCCTCTCACTGCTCCTCTGACAAAAAAATAAACTATCTAATTAAAATAAATTCATTATCATACTCTAAGTTACCTTAACCCAACTGTATAAATTCAATTTTGGAGGAAATTGTTACACATTTATTAATGGAAATGATTAGACACACATACACATGCCCTGATAATAGCTTATAAATATGTTCCAGACATTTTCTTAAGTATTCTATATATATCTACAGATTTAATTCTCACTATAAACTTACTAGAAGCCTGGTGCATGAATTCGTATACCAGTGGGGTCCCTTGGCCTGGCCTGCAGGATCGGGCTGAAACTGGCTCTCCAACATCCCCTGAGGAGTCCCGGGTTGTGAGAGGGCACAGGCCAGGCCGACGGACCCCACTGGTGCACTATCAGGGCTGGGGAAGGACATGGGTGGTTGGCCAGCCAAGGATGGACTGCAGAAGGGCTCCAGGGCATGTCCAGCCTGTCTTGCTCAGTCCCAAATGGCCAGACCTCAGCAGCAAGCTAACCTACCAGTTGGAGCATCTGCCCCCTAGTGGTCAGTGCATGTCATAGCCACTGGTCGACCGGCCGACTGTCTGCCCTCTGGTGGTCAGTGCACGTCATAGCGAGTGGTTGAGCAGTTTTAGCATATCATTAGCATATTACGCTTTGATTGGTTGAATGGCCGCGGATGACCAGAAACTTAACATATTAGACTTTTGTTGTATAGGAGGATAATTCTATATATTCTTATATCCCCCTTTTTCACATGAAGAAACTGAGATACAGGAGGGTTTTTTAACGTAGTTTACACAGCTAAAATTAAATCATAATTTTTTTTTTAAAAAAGGTTTGAATATACCAATCTGGTCCTGGAGTTTGAGTTCTAAATTACTTTTAATCCCATCTTGGATACCAAAGGAAACTCCGTAGGGAATCTTTGTGTCTCCATAACTTCTTCACATTACATAGGAAACACAATATAAACTAATTTGAACCAGAATTTTACTAGTTCTGGTAAGTCAAAATGTTTTACATGAATAAGTTCTTTAGTAACTAAAGGATTATGCTTCTAAATTAGGTTTTATATGGCAATCATAGACTTTTTACTCTATTTTTTTCAGTTCATTTCTTAGTTGCATGGTGGACTTAGGTAAATAAACCTTCAATTACTTCCCTAAGGGAAGATTAAGAAGCACTTCCAAGTAAAATTGTTAAACTCAATCAAAGTTTTAAAAAAAAATTTAAAAATATATTTTTATTTGTATTGATGCATGATATTGCTCTTGGTTTTCTGCTAACAAAAGACATACCTAGTCCTCTCTCCAGCTTACTGTTTGGGATGTAAAATTTAAGCTATAATAGTAGTAGTAATACAAACAATTACATAGTAATTTGGCAACACTATAATTGATACGATGTTAGTAACTACAGCAGATAATGATGGTGTCTAATAAATCTCTTTGCATTTATCACTTAAATGCACACAGTCCAAAATGCTTTCACTAGGACATGTATTTTTTTGCCTAAAGTCTTTTCCTATCCACTGAAATATACTTTTCCTTCTAGTGCTTCAGGCCAGAGAGTTGGGGACTCAATGCCACCTGAGAGAGGCCTCACCCAAATGATGGAAGTTGTACAAATCCCAATTATCTCAGTTTCTAGGAAGGACAGCTCTCAAGTGTATGTCCTACGCAAGTAGTTATTCTGCACATAGTAATAATTAGCTCAATAAGGAACTCATTGTTCTCCTCTCTCCTATTTGTCCAACTTCCTCACTCCCTATCCTCTATCTTTCACCTTCCAAATTAATTGCTTGCACTCAAATACTTGTCTCAGAGACTACTTCTAAAAGGACCTCTATTATCATCTTTGGGTTAGTCTGACAAACTTCACAACATTCAGCTTAGACTTGGGTTATTAAAGTTACACAAATAGTATGTCCCATTTGCTTCTAACAGCTTTGGCAGATCTGTAAATGTATAGGTATGATGTATTTTAATATACAAAATGTCTCAATTCAAAGCCTTACTCTGACATTTTAAGAATGACAATTTCCATGATAACGTATTAAAATAAATTAGTTTTCTTTCTTTCTTTTAAGTAGTAAGTTTAGAAATACTCATTGTCCTTAATTAAAAATTTGCCATCTTGCTTATACTCCTGTTTTAAAACTTTTTTGTGAGGAACTCAATAATGTGTCTAGTGATATTTCATCCAATTTTTTGGTTTGTTGTTTTTTTAATCTATGGAATCTTATTTATTCATTATAAATGGCAAAAATATGCCTTATTGGTCATCAGAGAAGGCCCTGGTACCCAATATTCTTACTTTTAATTCATCACAATACCAATAGACAAGACAGGAATTGAGATTACCTAGAAAATTTAACAAAAACAGGATGCAATTACTGCTTTGTTATAGGTATACTAGTACAATTGTTCAAGTAATCAAATCTTATCCAAGATAGTGACACTAATGATACATATTTGAACTCATAAAAATAAAATTACTTTAGTGATAAGATAAAAATGTTAGGCATTTAGCAGAAATATAAAATACATATTGAAACATGCACACATACACACATATGGCATATTTTTTCTTTGTATTGTGTATTTGTTGGTTTTTAGAGAAATGTTAGATATACTTAAAAGTTGTTCTGAAATTACAGCGTTTCCATCTTTTTGCACTCCACATATAGTTTCTCTTATAATTAACATCTTGCATTTATGTGATATATTTGTTATAACGAACCAATATTGATTGATACATTATGACTAACTAAAACGAGTACTTTACATTAAGATTTACTTTTTGTGTTGTACATTTCTGTGGGTTTTGACAAGTACATATGTCATGTATCCACCATTACAGTATCATACAGAATAGTTTTACTGCCCTAAATATGCCCTGGCTCCATCAATTCATTCATTTTTTTTTAACAAAGAAATTCAAGTTTTCTGTGTCCAAGGAGTTTTGTTAGTGACAATAAATAGTGAGAGCAGTTCAAGTGATCTGACAGTAGAAAAGCACAATTTTATTATTGTAGGACATGGTATCATCAAATTAACCCCAGGATTTCTCTGAAAGGACAGAGATGAAACTGTGCTCCATTTCATGGGACCAATGTTGATAAAATATTTGAAATAACTTCTTGAAATATTCTTTGGGAAATAATTTCCTAAAGACAGTATGCAGGACCTTCCAAATATACAAAAATTCAGCCACGGTTAAAAGGGAAAATCCTCAGTGAATTTACACCTGGATGAAGCATTTCAAAGTATGTCTGTCTACAAAATTAGATTATATGGCCAAATACTCAAATACATACTACTCTGAAAAAAAAGTTATACAGGTTTATTTATTACTGGTCTTTCACAAGCTTTAAAAAATGATTTTCACCATCAATGCTGAACAAATGAATATAATATGCAGCAATTCCCAACCAAGTTTCTCCTACTGGTCTTTGCTGCTTAACCATTTTTCTTGGTATTAGTGTTCCACGGGACACATTTTGAAAACATTACATAAAGACATTGTAAGTGCTGATATGCATTTCTATGACCCCTGCCCTTCTTATATGACTCAAGGATTGCCATAAAACAAATAGCTACTCTGCGACAGGCTAGATGGATTATATACATAATCTATTGAATCCTTATACAGCCCTACAAAAGAAGCATTTCCTTCTATTTTATAGACTAGGATATTGAGGCTAAACCCATGTTTAACTTGTCCAAGATACACACACACACACACAATCACACACAGTGTGTTATATTGTGGTAAAATCGATCTAACACAAAATTTAGCCTTTTAACCATTTTTCAATGTATAATTCAATTGTATTGGTACAGTTACAATGTTGTGTAAACATCACCACTACTTCCAGAAATTTTTCTTCATCCCAAACCAAAGCACTTACCTATTAAACAATAATACCACATTTCTCCTTTCCCCCAAAAACCCTAGTTAATAAATGTTAGCTGCTATTAGTAGCAATAATATGTCAAATTACCGGCATAAATGTTGGAACGGAATTTTTGGACTGGAACACGCGGTGTTCCCCTGGGCAGACTGGTTCCTGGGCTCTTTGTCCGCCGGAGTCAAAGAATGAATCCATGGATGGAAGATGGTATAGCCAAGGTGGAAATTTATTGAAGAACAAGTACAGACTCCCACGTGGGGAGGGGGAAAGAGTCCCACTGAGTCCCTGTTTCCATGGCTTATAAAAGCTGTAGATCTTTGTGCCTTGATATCCCCTCTGATTGGTCCCTATCCCCTTGGACATTTTACTATAGTAACTTCTGAGCTCAAAGGTCAAACCTCACATGGGACATATGAGGTTTTCCTCCCCTCTTTCCTTTTATTTTATAAATATAGGCCTTCTGCTGTCCCCAGCTCCCTCATTCTATGGAAATGTACCTGTTGCAGCTTTTCAGCTCCCCTATTCTATGGAAATACACCTTCTGCTGCTCTGCAGCCCTGTGCTTCCTCCATGGTCCCCTTAATTTCTAAGTTTTCCTAAACCTATCTTTTTCACCCCTAAAAGTTCCTGTTTCAAAGTCATTTCACAATATAGCAAAGAGATTAAATATTTAAACTCTAGACATGAATAGGCCTGAATCAAAATATTTATTGAGTCACTCCAAGCAGACATATTACGTAACCATTTTCCTGACATAAAATGTACAAATCACAGTCTGTTGGGAGTGCTTAAGAAGAAGGCCAATGTAAAGACTTAGCACAATGCCAAGTATGTGATAGACGTTGAATAAAGGTTAGTAGTTATTAGTATGTGATGTAATTAATAGGACTGCTAAGATTACCATGATTTACTAACACGATCTTTGTAATGCACCATATAAATTTAAACAGAGGTGATGCTTAATGTCTCAGCGCTTTTCCTGGATTTAGAGATGTGTTGTTCGAGAAACTTCCTATTTCTCAGCAACTCCATGTCTCAATTCTCTTTTAACTTGGGACTTTTTTAGATGTGATGCTATATCTTTCTGAACTTCTGGATCAGTGCATAAAATACAGGTAACAGAGAGTTAATATATAACAACTAGATTCAACAATATATTACTTCTTTGACTTAACATGCATAAAAGACAAGGTTGCTTATCATGCTAAAGTTAATACTGCGTGTGTCTGAAAGTAGAGGCTCAAACACTCAGCATTACCCAGAAGTATATCCCGGGGCTTATAAGCTAATTAAAATTCTGCCTAAACTTATATTTCAAATTACTATACTTAAACTATATTCATTTGAAAGGAAGAGGCATAATTCATTGTTTAACTAAAGCTCACTCTTGCATTTTCTCAAAGAAAAATCCATAATATAGTGTCCTTTAAAACAAATCCCTGGGTTTTACTACAGTGGTAAAGAAAGAAACACACACACACACACACACACACAAAAAAAAAACCCCAATATATGTGACAGTGGATTTTCTAAGAGAAAGGGTTTTTTCTCTCTCTCATGTGCTAATAAAAAATGAGGCATACAGCCGAAACCGGTTTGGCTCAATGGATAGAGCGTCGGTCTGCGGACTGAAAGGTCCCAGGTTCGATTCCGGTCAAGGGCATGTACATTGGCTGCGGGCACATCCCTGGTAGGGGGTGTGCAGGAGGCAGCTGGTCGATGATTCTCTCTCATCGATGTTTCTAGCTCTCTATCCCTCTCCCTTCCTCTCTGTAAAAAATCAATAAAATATATATAAAAAAAAAATGAGGCATACATATTTCTTGAAAGAGTTTGTGTTAAAGAAAAAAAAATCCCAACTCCTACAGTATATCTTATTTATACAGCTGCCAAATCTTTCCACCAGCTTTCTGTCTGACGGAAATGCTATGCCTGAATAAGGTTGGTTTTTAATTAAACATTCCATGTCTTTCAGCAAGTGAAAAATGAGCTAAGTATAACATACTCATATAAGAACATCACAGTTTTATTTCTAAAATCTGCTACTGATGATGGATTATTTGTGCTAATCATGTCCACAAAGGTTAAGAAAACGGATATTACAATTTACTTAGGTACATATATTCTATATTAATAATGGTTTTCAAAAACACACAGGACATTAAAAAATGTTATAGTCAAGCTAGAAGTTCAAGCATAGATTTCCAAGTCCCTGCCTATTAATTTTACTTTGATTTAACCCTATTAAAAGACAAATACAGAATGAAGAAGCACTTCCTTATTTTAGGAGATATACAGCATGTATGCCATGATCTTTTCTTAATGAATCCCTTGAGAATGCATCTATTTTTAAAAACATGCAGCCTGTCTATTAATCATAGTTTTACCATGTTCATAAAAGAAATATACAAAACACTTTTTGCTCTTGCTATAATAATACCCAATGAGAATTATATTTTTTGTTAACAATATAGCCTAAAATATTTTAAAAATTCAACTCATTACCACAAAAAGCATCTTTATTTCTTATTTCATTAAAATCATAATGCTTACAACTAACTTTAATGAATAAATCTGGAAGTTTAATAAACATACAAGAAATATTCCTGTGCATAAGTGAAACTCATCTCTACACTACATGATTTGTCCCTCACTGTCTTGTGCCTTATTTACTGCTTACAGGATATTAAGTAAGTGATCATATCTAAGGCCAAAATTTTCTATTTTTATGGCTCAGAGCTTCTCTTTTAGGAGAAAAATAGGTTATTCCCATTCCATCCCAATTCACAAGTTTATGCCAGGTATCTAAATATTACCTCATCTAACTTCTATAAAAGCAAGCCCAGAATACCCTTGCCTCTTTTCCTCCCTCTTTTCCTATTCCCCTTCTCCCTCTCTCCTTCCGTCCCTCCCTCCCTTCTTTCCTCCCTTCCTTCACCCCCACCCCCATCATTTCTATGATTCCATAGAATTTAAGAATGTCTTGCAGGGTGTGTCAAAAGTAGACTTAATTCATTTTGCAGTTACCATAAGGGAAAGCCCTACCAAACAGATACTCTACTGACTAGTTTGTATAAGTCAAATCAGAAGCTTACACATTGGACAAAGATCCAGTGGATTAAGTAGCTGCTTTGAAGGCAATCTTTGAGACAGACATATAATTAATAGTAATTTTAGTGCCTTATTCTTGGGGTAGTGCCATATTCTATTCAGCAGTAGTATTATTTGAAAAAAAAAAAAAAGTACTAATTTCAAAGCACCTCCCCTCCCCCCAATAATTTCTGTTTTCCATTCTCCTCTGGGGTTATGGGCAAGTGTCTCCTTCTGAATTCCCTTTTTTTGGCGACAATGTTATCTGTCAAGCCTTCTAAAGGATGCTAATCTCAACTCAAGAGGGAGTTATTTTTAGAAACTCAAGAGTTGATTTAAACCTTTATAGGACTTTTTATCAAGTTATTCCAATGGAATCTCCTTACCAAGGCATTAGATGTAATGTTTCCAAAGTGACTTTCTGGCATCTGCCTTTCAAAGAATAATCAAAAATCCAACCTGGCATCTCACTGCACACACATTCTCACCCTTCTCTTCATTACTCAACTACTTATTTATGTTGCTTTTTAAAAAATTGTATTGTCCAATTACAGTTTACATTTAATACTATTTTTATTAGTTTAAGCTGTATAGCATAGTGGTTAGACAATCAAATACTTTACAAATTGTTCCCCCTGATATTTCCAGTACCCACCTGACACCATACACAGTTATCACAATATTGACTATATCCCCTACTAGAGGTCTGGTACACAAAAATTCATGCACTGGAGGTGTTCTCTCAGCCCAGCCTGCCCCCTCTCACAGCCTGGAAGCGCTCAGGGGATGTCCTATTGATGGCTTAGGCCCGCTCCCCACGAAGAGCGGGCCTAAGCCGCAGTCTGGCCTCCCTTTGTGAGAGGCGACCAGGCTGATCAGGGGAAGGTGCCGCCCCATCACCCTGCTGCTGCTGCCACTGCCGGCCGCAGCAGCTGCAAGGCCTGAGCTCTGGGCCTTGCAGCCACCAGGGCTCAAGGCTGCCTGAGCCCAAGGCTGTCTGAGCCCTGGGCCTTGCAGCCACGATAGCTTTGTTCAGATGGACGTCTAGAAGATGTCCGCCCTAATTAGCATATTACCCTTTTATTGGTATAGATGCTGTACTTTACATTCCTGTGACTATTTTCTAACTACTAATTACTCTTCAACACAAAATTTTGGCATTTGCTTTTTGATGAGACATGGCACTAATAATTTCTGTATATCTGAACAAATATTTATGAAATAGGTACGTTGGGCTACTTACTAATAAAAAATCTCAGCACTCCTTGATGGTTTGACATTAATAATGTAGTACCTCCTTTTTAAAATTATTTTGAATATTGAGACAAAGAACATATGGTGGGCACAAATACACCTGCATATGTTTGGATTTACATGGGTGCATTATAAGACAGCTTAACAAAAATAAAAATAAAAACAAGCAGAAGTTTGCATACTTCTACTTCAAGTGGAAAAGATAAGACAAGGCACCCAATCTGCAGCAATGTAATTTGCAAAAGCAGGTTTTTAAAATATATATTTTTTATTTATTTCAGAGAGGAAAGGAAAGCGAGAGAGAGAAAGAAACATCAATGATGAGAGAGAATCATTTATTGGCTGCCTCCTGCATGTGCCCTGACAGGGAATGGGACTGTGACCGCCTGGTTCATAGTTCAACATCCAACCACTGAGCTACACTGGCAAGATTTGATATTTTAATATAATTTCTACTTGCAAAACAAAAAAGGGAGTTTCATTATATAAAATATTGAAAGTAAAATACTTTAAAATTACCTTGATAAATGAGGACAAATGGAGTGTAATGATTTACGATGCTATAAGTGGTCGGATGTTGTTTCATTTCTACAAAACATGGATACATGTTCTTATATTCTGAGGCTTTATCTGTCTTTTAATAGTCCTCTCCAGCTTCCTATCCAGCCATTAGTGCTCTGCCTATGTATGTATGTGTGTATGTATGTATGTATGTGTGTACCTTCCAACTGACTGACTCCCAGTCATCAGAAAGCTACTCCACCTACACAGACACCACTGGCAAGGAGAGATGTAAGGAAGAACATAGGGGTTATCTTTCCTCATCCTAGCTGAGCTGTCACATGGAAAAGGAG
Organism: Eptesicus fuscus; assembly: GCF_027574615.1. NCBI lineage: Eukaryota > Metazoa > Chordata > Mammalia > Chiroptera > Vespertilionidae > Eptesicus > Eptesicus fuscus. The sequence continues at coordinate 19,398,747 of NC_072485.1, read as the reverse complement.
AATCAAGACTAAGGTATAGCCAAAACCGGTTTGGCTCAGTGGATAGAGTGTCAGCCTGCGGACTGAAAGGTCCCAGGTTCGATTCCGGTCAAGGGCATGTACCTTGGTTGCGGGCACATCCCCAGTAGGGGGTGTGCAGAAGGCAGATGATGGATGTTTCTCTCTCATCGATGTCTCTAACTATCTATCTCTCTCCCTTCCTTCTCTGTGGAAAATCAATAAAATATATTTTTAAAAAAAGACTAAGGTATATTTAGAGTTATAGTTAGGAAAATTGATCTCTCATTCAAAGCCTGGTGACAAAAGAGGCTATTTCAGAGGAGAGATTGCTTGATATTTTCATTGCCTGATCACGCCTGTACTAATTGATTCCTATTTGAGAATGTGTTGCTTCTTGTGGGCATCTCTTTAATTTGTCAGTCATACATAATCTGACACCATAGTTTGAAGACTTCCTCACAGATATAGCTTCATATTTTTCCAAACTCTACTTTCTTGCTTATTATTTATGCAGAATAGAAAACAAAATCAAAGTGTATCATGGGCTGCTGAAGGGAAATATTATGTCTATAAACTCTTAAGAGGATGCACATTTAATTAAATATGTTAAGTGACTAAAGTAACATGAAATAAAATTTTAGACTCTAAGAATCTATGCTCATATTATCCAGAGGATTATTGCCATCCAATTAAGGCTATTTAACATTCATATTGAAATGTTGGTGTTATGTTAGAAATGCATTTTGGAAATATTGGTCATATGTGTCATGAATAAAATTTTTAGGAGTAGTGTAACGTATCAAATACCCTAGAAATGTAACATCAAAAGTGAATTTATGAAAGAAAAAGATATTCCATAAAAATGCGCCAGTCATTTCCTCTTCTAAATGAGTAGCATTTCAGGAGGCTAGAGAGCAGATTAACTGATTATCTACCTTTATCCTCAGCTAAGCTGTGTGGTGTTCATCTCTAGGAGTAACAAGTATTCTCTGGATATCCTAGAAAAGGACAAATATTTGTTTACTTAATTGCAGATTTAGAATGTTCTTTCCATCTCCAAAACCTGAAATATGTAGGCTTAAAAAAACATGAAATCATGTTCTTACTAATTAGAAGAGATATACGGACCCCTATGTTCATAGTAGTACTATTTACAAGAGCCAAGATTTGTAAGTAACCTAAGTGTCCAAAAGAATATGTCTCTCTCTCTCTCTCTCTCTCTCTCTCTCACACACACACACACACACACACACACACACACACACACAAATATTATTCAGTCATAAATAAATAAAGAAATCTTGTCATTTGTTCATTTGTAACAACATGGGTGAACCTAGAGGGTATTATGCCAAGAGAAATAAGTCAGACAGAGAAAAACACATATCATATGATTTCACTTATATGTGGAATCTAAAAAACAAAACAAATGAACAAACCAACAAAACAGAAACAGACTCATAGACATACGAAACCAACTGGTGGCTACCAGATGAGGGAGGGGTCGAGGGCAGAAAAACAGGTGAAGGGGATTAAGAAGTACAAACTTCCTGTTATAAAATAAATAAGTCATGGGGCTGTAGTGTACAGCATAAAAATCTAGTTAATTACAGTATATTGTCATGACTATGTGGTGACAGATGGTAACTAGACTTACTGTGGTAATCATTTTGTAATGTATATAAATGTTGAATCACAATGATGTATGCCTGAAACTAATATGATATTGCATGCCATATACATCAATTAAAAAATCATATCCTTCGGATTAGGGAAATGCTGTTAAGGTTAAAAGATATATACCTCAAAGTTTTTTTAAATTAAAATAATAAACGTTTATTAACTCACTTTTTGAGGATCAAGATTCTGGGAGTGGCTTAGTTGGGTGGTGCTGGTCCATGGAGTTTTATGAGGTTGCAGTCAAATTGCGGGTCTAGACAGCAGACTTTTTATTTGAAGCTTGTTGGATCTGCTTCTGAGTTCATTAATGTGGCCAGAAGTTTTGTTCTTTTAGCACATAGCAACCAGGGCTTCTCAACAGGGATACTGAAGATACGGAATTTCCCCACTGAGAGACAGATTTCTTAAAAATACATTTTTGTTGATTTTAGAGCAGAAGGGAAAGGGAGAGAGAGATAGAAACATTAATGATGAGAGAGAATCATTGGCTGGCTGCCTCCTGTACACCCCACACTGGGGACTGAGCTCACAACCCAGCAATGGAACCTGGGACCCTTCAGTCTGCAGGCTGACACTCTAGCCACTGAGCCAAAACGGCCAGGAATGAGAGACAGATTTTCAAAAAAGATAAAGAACCCCCAAGATGTGAAGCCACAATATTTCTATAACCTAAGCTTGGAGTGACATGTTTTTTTTTTTCATTTCTACTACATTTATTTTATCTATTAGAAATGAACAATTATGTGCTGTACATACTTAAGGGAAGGAAAATTAAGCTCCACCTCTTTAAATGAGAAGTGTTGAAGAACTTTTGGATATATATTAAAAACCACCACAGCCGGGGCTTAGTTTAAATTCTATAGGAATGAAATTTGAGTCACCCTACCAGCTAGGCCTCATAACTAGCCTAGATATATGCTGAGAAAAAAAAGGGGTATAAAATAAAGAAAAATACGTATACTTTTATAAATACTAGTTATGATCCCATAATCGAAATTGCACAAACACAGATTGTATTTGTTATGAGTATTTCTTTCTTATTTTGATGTGAATGTATTTGGTAAGCATTGACCACTTATTTTTCTTTTTCTGCCCTCTCTCATCCCCTTACTGTATAACATAAGTTGTATTAATGTTTAACTTAATATCTCAGTAGATAAATTGTAAGATTTCAGAGAGGGATATGATTGGCCTAGAAGAGGAAAGATATTACTCAAAAAATAGATGAAATGATATTTAGATCTTTCTTTGTCCTTTGGGGAAAGCGACAGTATGTCTTAAATTGTACGAGGTGATACTTGCTTTACATAACATGAAACATAGTTTACTGTTATCTTTATTAGGAATTTAAATATAGTTTAAGAAATTATGTATGGATTCCAGGTTGACAAGAGATGGAAGGTGGTGATTTTGTAACATTCCTTAACTAAGTCGGAACAAAGTGTTCCAGCATTGCTTGTTAAGGATCAGGTTGATCACAAATAAAATAGCAAATAATTTTTAAGGTGTAAGTGAAGTGGTAGCCATTATGCTTCTGCACCAGAAGTCACAGTCATTGATCAGCTGACTCAACTTATTGGTGCCTGACTGAATCCAGGCCTGAAGGTCCTTCACTTCCCATTGGATTTTCCTCCTCATGTTCTCCAAGTCCTGGGCCAGGTGCAAGTGTAATTCAGTAAAAAAAAAAAAAAGAAAGAAAGAAAAAGAAAAAAGCACTAGCTTATTCTATAGTTTACCTGTGTTAAGGAGTGAGACGCTGTCACACATCCAATTTATCCTCACTCTCTCCTGCTGCACACCAACATTTTCTTCTTACTTGTTGATCCTGATGACCCCTGATGATCTATTGCAATTCCAGACTCATCACCTGATACACAGGTAGCATATTTTCACAGATTTCTTTACCAGCTCCCACAATTATGTTAGGTCTAATTCTTACAAAAGTTCCTTCTATGTATACCATGTTAGGAATTCTACTTTCCAAATAAAGCCAACATGACAGAGAAGATCAGTCTTACAGTCTTTTTACTAAAAAAAATATATGTCAAGATATTTTCTGGACATATAAATGCCATGCAGTTCTTATAAATGAAGAAAATGCTATTAATCCTCCAGACATAGGGTTGCAAATTTGAATCACTTGCATTCTCTTGTCTCTTCTGGTTCAAGAGCAACAATTTGAAAAAACATCAATGAATTAAACTATCTGGTTTAGTCACTTCCCATTTAAAAGAAAATCTCATGTCTTCTAAATTAACTTCAAAGTACAATCTAAATGATAAACCAAAAAGACTCATCTGTCACCAGTAACTGCCACGTGTGTATATTTATACTCACCCAAACCACTCACTTTCATTTCTTCAGAGACATCATGTTTGTTAAGGCACACTGTCCTTATATATGTTTTTTTCTCTGCCTGAAATTACGATTGATTGGTCTTTTCCTAGCTAATATTTTAGAATATATCAAGAATCTATGTATATAAAAGCCTAATATGCAAAGTGTCCCCTCGGGAGTTTGACTGACTGCAAGTTTGATTGCTTGCTATGGCATGGGCTGACCACCAGGGGCGGCGCGGAACAAAGGAAGGTCCCAGCTGGCAGCTGGCAACCGCTAGGGACCCTACCTGTGCATGAATTTCATGCACTGGGCCTCTAATAATTTAATAAAGCCTTAATTACCTGTTATTCTCTCTCCCTTCTTACCATAGTATTTAGTTTTGTTTTATTGATTTGAGAAAGATGGAGAAAGAGAGAAACATCAATTTGTTGTTACACTTATGTATGCATTCATTGGTTGATTCTTATATGTACCCTCCAGGGATCAAACCTGCAACCTTGGCATATGAGGAAGATGCACTAACCAAGTAAGCTACCCAACCAGGGCCCACATAGTATTTACTGCTTGCATTTTACTTCTCTGTCTTCCTTATTATATTCTGCATAGAGGCTTGGTGCACAAATTTGTGCACCAGTGGGGTCCATCAGCCTGGCCTGTGGGATCAGGCTGAAACTGGCTCTCTGATATCGCCCAAAAGGGCACAGGCCAGGCCCAGGGACCCCACCAGTGCACAATCAGGGCCGGGGAGGGACATGGGAGGTTAGCCAACCGTGGAGGGGCACCAGGGCGTGTCTGGCCCATCTCACTCAGTCCCAATCAGCAGGACCCCAGCATCAAGCTAATCTACCAGTCAGAGCATCTGCCCCCTGGTGGTCAGTGCATGTCATAGTGACTGGTCAACCGGTCAACTGTCTGCCTCCTGGTGGTCAGTGCATGTCATAGCGAGCAGTTGAGCAGCCTTAGCATATCATTAGCATATTACGCTTTGATTGGTTGAACGGCTGACTGGACAACCGGATACTTAGCATATTAGGCTTTTATTATATAGGATTGCTAAATGAATAAATTAGTGGAATTAATTTATGTGGAATTATCTATAAAGATAAAATATTAGTTGACAAATAAGACCTTGGCAGCTTAGACACCATAACTTACATAGTCAGAGACGATGGTCTTCATGCACTGCCTTCCTAAGAGAGGTAGCACTCTACCTTTAGCAATTGAGCATTGTATGGATTTGCCCTAATACTTAGAATGTTGCAGGCATTCAGTAAATATAAAAAACAAGTTACGATTTTGTCATCAACAACAATGAGAATGAACATTTAGACAATAAAATTACCCTATAGCACTGAAAATGAAACTAAGAAAAGTAAAATGCTTAGGACATGCAATGTAACAATTTTCTTTATTATCTGAAATGTGTCGGGAAGGCTATTGATATTTTGGTTTTGGTAAAATAGAAAGGCAGAGAAAGACATTAAAACAAAAGAAATGACGAAATGTGTTTGCTGCAAATACTTAATAATGATTATGTGCAATTCTCTTTGTAATGCCAGACATTTTGTGATTTACAGTCTATGAGTAAGCACATAATATGGATTCTTCTCTCACAAAGCTATACCTTTGAGAAGGTATAGACAGACATAACTCAGTGTGTGCTTTTGGTGCATTAAAAGGTTTTATTTTCTCAGACATATACCATCACCATCACTAATAGAAACATCCTAATTAGATGCATCCTAATGAGGCAGCTGGTATGGAGGATTTGGAAAAACTTAAGCTTAATTTTCCATACCCATTATTTGTTACAGAGGTTATGAGTAGAATGATTGAAACAGTAATTGCATTTAGTATAATTACATTTAGTATAAAGGTTAGAATAAGTAAGAGTTTTGTTTACTTAAGTACATGCTTATACTAGCAATGTTACAGTCATGCTAAAACTACCTTTACAACTATATTCAAGTGATATTTTGAGGATAGTAGAAAGCCTCTAATCCCCCAAGTATTTTATCATATGCTCACTGATTGATGAATCAAAAAATTTATACAAAATTATCCTATTAAAATATATATAATGCTATCATCTACTTCATAAAGTTATTGTGAGGAATAAAAACATAAAGTATATGAAGTGCTAGGTAATTCTACCTAATAATATACTTCAGGTACTATATCCTCTTTTATATCAGATTATTCTAGAAAATAAGTTTGAACTAGATTGAAGGGGAGTGAAAATTGAGAACTTTGAAAAGGTAGAAGAGAGGGGTAGGTAATGCATAGATAGAGTCACATTAAGAGTTGAATAAAAGAAGCCTCGCACTGAGACAAAGTTTGAAACCATCAAAGTTGGCTTGGAACTGCTAGGACCTCAAGTGATTTTGCTTGTTACACAGTTTTATTCTGGTGAGTTCATTAAGCACTTAGAAATATCAATTTTATCATTTGTACAATGGAATAACATATATTTCACTGAACTGATACAGCCTGTCCCAACGCCTCCATCAAAAAATTATAGTTTATTGAGTTTCTTTCATAATGAAGGTAAAATTCTTATCAAAGAATCAGGTTCACTACTCCAAGCCAATTCTTCAATCACCATTTATTTCACCCATACCCTATTCTACTTCCTTGCACCCCCCTTTTCTTCTGGTAATCACCATGCTGTTGTCTGTGTCTGTGAGTTCTCCTCCTCCTCCTCCTTCTTTTTTGCTTAATCCCTTTACCTTTTTCACCTAGCCCAGCAACCCTTCCCCTCTCTGAAAGCTGTCAGTCTGTACTCTATCTATATTTGTTTCTATTTTGTTTGTTAGTTTATTTTGTTCATTATGTTCCGCATATGAGTGAGATCATATGGTACATTCTCTGATTGGCTTATTTCACTTAGCATAATGTTTTCCACGTCCATCCATGCTGTTGCAAAGGGTAAGATTTCCTTATTTTTTAAGGCCAAATAATATTTCATTATATAAATGCACTACAGCTTTTTTTATCCATACAGATAATGTATTGCAGAATTGTACACCTGAAACCTGTGTAATTTTATTAACCAATGGCACCCCAATAAATTCCATAAAAAAGAATCAGGGTCATAACTAAAGAAAAGATTAACAGATAAATTATAATGCAAGTAAGCTTTAGCAACATCCTGTTCAAGACGAAGAAACTTGTTCAGAAAGTTGATATGCTGACAGTATATTGTCATTTTAAGGCAGAAATAATTCTCAGCCAGTTCTTTTATACCCTTATTTTCTAAGATTGTGAGTGGCACCTGGATGGGGGGTCTGTAACTACTGAATGATTTTATGAATAAATAAATGCTTTACACATGGTCAAGTGGAAATTGAGTTGCTAAGCAACTATTCATACCCATGATCCTGTGGCATCAGTCCACCCTCACTGGGTTTTTAATTATTCCTACCCTCCACTTTTTTCTCTCTAATTTCCTTATATCCTCCCATTCTCTAACCACCACCTCTCTCCTATGATAATATGAGTAGAAAATTGATCAGAAAAGTTAAGAAGAAAAAATACGACTAGAGGAAAAGACCAAACAAAGCAGACTGAGTGGAGGGCTACTGACATCCAGGTGGTAATACAGAATGTGGGTTTCAGTGAAAAATCAAAGAGGTGGCCTGTTCACCAATATGTGCCTCCCTAACTTTAAGTCTATCCTTGAGTAGAACGTGGAATCATAACACAGTAAAAATGTCTTAAATAAAAGGTAAGGACCAGTGCTTTTAAAGTATAAAAAGAAGCTAAAATAAATACTTTTAGTAAATATCTAATAGAATAGAATAACAAATTCAGAAGTTCCATTTAGCAAATATATCCTACTTCAGCAACGTTCCATGCCTATTTATGACCACTTTTTATTCATCTAAGGAGTACTTTCTCCAAATGTCTATGTTTCTTTCTATATTTTGAAAAATCAATTTTTTAAAATCTAACATTTCCCAGGAAATACTCTAGTTGTTTATAGAAGTTAGCACATTTATCTTTAGAACCTGGTAAAATTAACTATGAACTACCCATAACCTTTATGGATTTTATGACTCTATTCTGAACAGAATATCAAGCATGTTGTAATTTCCTACCCAGAAAGTGAAATATGAAAAGAATGCTTAATTAATCTGACACAATTCTAAAGTAACCTGGAATGAATGTATACATGTTTTACTAATGCCCTCCGTAGCAAGTAACGGTAATTCTGCTTTGACTCAAAGGTTTGAAATGCTCTTAAAGACTTTCGGAGAGATGACCTTTGGGTACCCAGGATGTAATCAACCATCGACAAGCAAATGCATATTTTTAATAGTGCTATCCATTCTACATTTTACTTCACATTTCTAGACTTCATATTACCATTACATGAACAATAAAGACAACATAATTTGTCTAGGTCTTCCCTAAATTTGTCCATGATTTGATCTGAATTTAATATCTTTTTCTTCCTTAGTTTAACTACTTGTTTTGATAAAATACATGCTCAAAAAAAATCCTAAAATTATTTTATCAGAGACAAACCTTGAGTCCTTAAAAATAAAAATAGTTTCATATTGCCCTCACATTTTTGATACTTTAATTAAATATATAAATTATAGGTAGGAAATTATGTTTCTCTTGAACGTTGAAGACCTTCTATGCTGTCTTACTAGCTATGTCTTGCTTTATTCTTAATTTTAAAATCTCATTAACATTTGTTTGCTTATTTGGGATATTTCTTGACTTTCTCATCAAACTATTTTCTTGCTCACTTTTTGACTCTCAGCATGTAATAGTCTTTGGGCTAAGTATGCTCTGAACTAATATTTATTGATCTTTTACTAACTGGATTTTATGTGTTTTAAATATATCCTCATTATTTTAATACTTTATTCTGCAAAATAATTTTTTTTTTAATTAGAGAAAAGCAGTATCCTTATGTAATTACTAAGTTATCTGTATTTTCTTCCATTTTGCTTATTTTCTTAATTCATTAGGACATCCATTTGGAGCTACTCTCCTTACAACAACATCTTGTTTGACCACACCACTCTGAGAAGATTCTTTTTAGAGTTTTAGTTAATTTAATTCCTCATTTTTAGCTTTTGTGATTACTCTGATCAATACCTAACAACACAGGCTTATAGTCAAAGGCTATATTTTGTAGAACATAATATACTATAATAAACTGGTTTTTTTTATTTTCCTTAGTATGATATCATTAGGTAAAAAGTGTGTTTTAAATAAATTTAAAAAGTCTAAATTCTACATGTATAATCTCAACAAATAGATACAAATAATGTATTTACTCATTCACTCAATAAATATTTAATAGTGCACAATCCACATAATATATAGGCACCAGGGGTACAAAGATGAATAAGATATAACTATTAGTTATATTGTATTACTACCTACAGGTATAATCATATTAAGTTATAGAAGTACAGATAGATATACAAGGTGTCCCAAAAATGCACTGAGTGGCCAGATTATTATGACCACCCCATCAGTACTTCGTTGGGCCACCTTTTGCCTTCAATACTGTGGAAATTCTTCTTGGCATTGACTCCACGAGATGTTGAAAGGTGATGCAAGGAGTCTAACACCATGCCTGATGAATAGCACTGTCCAGTTCTGTGAGATTTGATGGTTGTGGAACCAGCTGCCTGATGGCTCTTTTAACTTCGTCCCACAAAGGCTCAATTGGATTGAGATCTGGTGATTGTGGGGCCACCTAAGCAAGATAAAGTCTCCCTTATGTTCTTGAAACCACTCCTGCACAATATGAGACCGTGGCATGGCGCATTGTCTTGTTGGAAGAAGCCATCTCCATTGGGATACGCCATCAACAGGATAGAATGAACTTAATCAACAACGGTACTTAGGTATGTTGTACTATTCAGACGTTGTTCCACACGAATTAAAAGGCCCAAATCATGCCAGGAAAACATGCCCCAAACCATAACACTGCCCCCACCAGCTTGAAGGGTTGTACTCATGCATGCGGGGTGCATGCTTTCATGCTGTTTCCGCGAAATTCTCCCTCTGCCATCTGCATGATGCAACTGGAAACGTGATTCATCGGACCACATGACTTTTTTCCAATGCTCGACTGTCAAATCCTTGTGTTCCTGTGCGAATTGGAGACGTTTTATCTTGGTAACTGCAGACAGCAAAGGTGTTCGAACAGCCCTTCAGCTTCCATATCCCATACGATGCAGTGTATGGCTAATTTGCCTACAAACATCAGGTGGTCATAATAATCTGGCCACTCAGTGTATATAAACACCTATTATAGGTTAGTAATTGCAGTGGGTTAAATATGAAAAGAAAGAAACATCAATTGAGTGATCAGCTCTTAAGAGTGTATATACATTTTTTGGAACACCCTGTGAATAAGTTTACATAACTTATATTAACACATATATTATTAGGTTTTAGTACAGCAAAAATATTTAATTTAAACATGGTCATTGTAATTTTCTCAAAGAAGGAAACTTCAATGACTTCTAAAGCCCTTTACCAAAACAAAAAGTTTGATGGTTAGAATGGCAGAAGCATAAAAGTTGAAATAGTGTATCACATTATTTGAGTAGCCAATTTAAAGTATTATACCATTAGAATTCATCATGCAAGGTGGTAAAAGTGTTCAGAGAGCAAACCATTTAAATTCCATTACTTCAGATAAGACTTGGAATTGCAGATTCAGCCTTATGTCTTTTTTATGACTATAATTTATAACCAAATAAAATTTGAACAAAAGAAAAACCCTCTTGCCTATAAATATATTGTTATTTAAGTAGATGCTGCACACGTAGTAGGCGCTCTCTAAATAGCCAATGAATTATTAAATTAAGAAGTTAGATACAAAAGAAATTTAGTTGCATAGAAAAGATGCCTGGGGAATTAAAAGTAATCGACATACATAAAAATACATATTAAGTATTTGTAAATCAAATTCAGATATTCAACAGCAAATTAAATTTCTTGTCACTGACCAGAAATGTTTTACTCTATGTGTGTGGTTATACAGAATACTAAAATAGTTTTTTAGATAATTACCTATTATTAAAAATAATGTTTATTTGTAATTAAGGCATTTCCTAGAACATTTAGTGATGGTAATAAAAATCTACTCTCATTCAATACTCAGGTGAAGTAGAGTTTATGGAAGAAAAATAACTCAGCTTATGAACTTATTTTCTAATGTGTTATGTATTATACAGCTCTATCACAACATATTGGATTATTAAATGTCAGTTTTATTTTTAGTGATGTATTAGAAAATATTTTATAATAGTAATAAAAACTACTCTTTTAACCTTTTGCACTCGGATGTCGAGTGTGACTCAACATGGTTAGCATTAGAATAAAGGAATCGAGAAAAAAGCAAGGGAGTGCAAAGGGTTAAATGTATGTATAAAGTTGTATCATCCCATTTTTTCCCCTGAAAACTAAGATTAAAATAACCTGATTACAGTTACGATAGTATGTTTACAGTTATGGAGGTAGTATAATAACACGCCCACTAAAATCAAGTTAAAAGGCTGAAAATTTAAAAAGAAATAATCTAGTGAAACCTGTGGAATAAAGTTAAAGCAACCAAAACAGAGACAAATTCCCAGAAAAAGGAGAAACGCTCAAAAAGATAAGCTGAAATTATGCAGCCACTGTTTCCTTCAGGGCTTTTGTCAATTCTGGACAACGGTAAAGAAGTTGAGGTTCTGGAAAAGGGCCCAGGCATGAGCTGCCACTAAGAAGCAGGAAAATCAACAGAAATATGATACTCTCCCTAGAAAGAAGACAGCTAAAGACAAGGGATTGCTAGGATTCCAGGGAGAAGTCTGGCTGAGAAACTGAGTTCACTACACCTAAGGTTTTCATACGAAGGCATTCACTTAATGCCGTGCTGGAGGCAGAAAGGGACAGGAAGGCTGATTAATAGAAGAAGGTATTCATACTGAAGCTCACAGAGAAATAATGGTCAAGATTATAAAAAGATCATAAGTAATGTATGCAACAAAGTGAATATGTCTAACTTATTTTTAGAGTTAAAGGAGTCCAGAAGGAGATAAAATAGAGCAAAGAAACATTTGAAGAAATATTGGCTGAGAATTTTCTAAAACCAAAAACTAACACAAGCCACACAGGCAATAAAGTCTGTGTACTCCAAGCAGGATGAATGCAAAGAAATCTACATCTTGGCACATCATAGAAAAGCAAGCTAAAACCAAAGATAAAGAGAAAACTTCAATAGCAGCTATAAAAAGTGACATAACTTTGCAGAAGCAGAAATATCACTGATGGCTGAATGTTCATAGATATATAGAAACCAGAAAACAATAAAAATATTACCAAATGCAGAGAAAACACATTTCTGAGAGTTCTATATTCAGCAAAAATATAACTATAAATGGAAAAATTATAAAGATGATTTCAGAAAGGAAAAACTAAGAAATATATTATTATATCTAAGGTTAAAGAAATACAAAAGAGTTTTATTCAGACATAAAGATAATCATTCTATATGGAAGTACAAGAAGCAGGAAGGAGGGCAAGAAGAAAAGACTGTAGCCGCAAGGATAAGTATACTGGATACTGGCTATAAAAGTAAAAATTATAATGTAAAATTAAATATATGTAGACTAAAAATGCACAGAAACAGAAAGTTGGGAAGATTTTACATCACTGAGCACTGCTTAAAGAAATTATTTATATTAGATAAAATAAGTCCATCTCAATGTTAATTTTCTATTGCAACCACTTAGTAAAACAATCCTTTATAATAGTTAATATGCAAATTGACCCTCAAGTTCTTGCACAAGATGGCCGCCCCCATGTGGTCAAAGATGGCCACCACAAGATGGCCAACAGGGGAGGGTAGTTATGGGCGATCAGGCCAGCAGGGGAGGGGATTTAGGGGTGACTGGGCTGGCAGGGGAGGGCAGTTGGGGATGACCAGGCCAGCAGGGAAGAGCAGTTGGGGGGGACCAGGCCTGCAGGGGAGGGCAGTTGAGGGGACCAGGCCAGTAGGGGAGGAAAGTTGGGGGGGACTCGGCCTGCAGGGGAGGGCAGTTGGGGGTGACCAGGCCTGAAAAGGGGGCCAGTTACGGGGCACCAGTTAGGGGCAACCAGGCTGGCAGGGGAGGGCAGTTGGGGGCAATCGGGCCAGCAGGGGAGGGCAGCTGGGGGCAATCGGACTGGCAGGGGAGCAGTTAGGCGTTGATCAGGCTGGCAGGGGAGTGATTAGGGGGTGATCAGGCTGGCAGATAGGCGAGTGGTTGGGAGCCAGCAGTCCCGGATTGTGAGAGGGATATCAGACTGCCCCTGAGGAGTCCCAGATTGGAGAGGGTGCAGGCTGGGCTGAGGGACACCCCCCAGCAAGTGCACGAATTTTGTGCACTGGGCCTCTAGTGTACATATAATAAGTTTATCAAATATTTTAAAAAGTAATTCATAGGAAGGCAAGAAAACAGAGTATTTACCAAAACAAATAATAAGATGGTAGATAAAAGCCTTATATATATTATGAGAAGTTGACATATGTGAAGACATTTTAAAATAGCGGTAGGGCAGCCATTCCAGAGGAAATAGCTTGCAAATCTTACTCCTCAAACCTTTGGAATGTTGAACTGGAAAAAAAAAAAAAAAAAACAATTTTGGATTGGGCCAAACAAACCGGTATTTCAAACAACTACTCTGTAGAAAGCTAACAGGAAAGAAGGCATCCTGACTACTGGACTGAACATTAAGGAGAGTTTTCAGAATCAGCACCACCATGTACAGCTAAAGGATAAGTTTGTTTACACCTATAGAAATTCCTTCCTTGACTTAACATGAGTAGAAATTCCTTCTTTCTATTAATGTAATTTATTCCTTTCCCTTTGTTATAAAAACCCCTTGCCTTTACACCCAATCTGTACACTATTTGGGTTTCTGCTTGACTCAGTGATTCCGAAATAGTATTTTTTTTTTTTAATCTCAAATAAATGCTTGTTGCCTCACTTTGGCATTTTATTTTTTGGTTAACAATATACATACAGGGATTGGCAAAAGTAGGTTTATAGTTGTGAGTACATGAAATGCAGTTTATTCTTGTATTATTATTAATTATTGTAACTGTAAACATATTTTTTGCCAACCCATATGTATTAAGTATTAAATGTCAAAAAACTAAATACTAAATAAAGGCTAAGACTGTGAGACCAGCATTTTAAAGAGGACTATATATTCCTTACTAGAAACAGGAGGTTCGCAGAGGGAAGGGGGTGTGGGGTAGTATAGGGTAAAGGGAGGCAAATATATGGTGACAGAAGATTATTTGACTTTGGGTGGTGTGCACACAATAAAATATACAGATCATTTATCATAGAAATGTGCACTTGAAACCTATATGATCCCATTTCTTTTGTAAGATATGCAAATATTCTAAACCAATATTACTCAGTAGAATATGGCAATATGTTAAAAAGGATAATGCCTCATAACGAAGCAGAGTTAATACTGGAATAAAAATTTGGTATAAAGGTCATAGGTCAGGCAATATAACTGGCTAAATTAGTAGAGCAAATAAAAAAGAGGAGAAAAATTACATGATTATGCTAATACAGGAAGGCGTTGAGAAAATTTAACATCCATTTAAGTTAAAACCATTCAGCAAACTGGTAATGGAAAGAACATCTGAATCTGATAAAGAGTTTTGTGTTCGTCTGCTTCTAAAATAGCCGCCAATGATCTCTGCAGACTGCTATTCATGGCCGTGTGTAACCTTTCCCTGGTGTGACAGCCTGAACTAGTACTTTCTAGGTAACAGGACATGGTAAATTCGAGGGAATGCTACTTCCAAGATTAAGCTTTATGGCACTGTGACATGACGTCCATCTTTCTCACTCCGAGTCATTTTGCTTTCTCACTTTGATGAAGCCCCTCACCATTTTGTGAGTTGCCGTGTAAAGAGGTCCAAGTGTTGAAGAAAGGTGTGCCCTCCAGCCGACATCCGAGGAGGAACTGAAGTCCTCAGTCCAACACCCA
Organism: Eptesicus fuscus; assembly: GCF_027574615.1. Taxonomy (NCBI): domain Eukaryota; kingdom Metazoa; phylum Chordata; class Mammalia; order Chiroptera; family Vespertilionidae; genus Eptesicus; species Eptesicus fuscus. Next base: position 19,383,705 of record NC_072485.1, on the reverse strand, counting down.
ATGAAGAACTGGAGTCTGCCAACAACACGGAGTGAGCTTGGAAGTGGAGCCTGCCTAGGCTGACATTTTGAGTGCAGACTGGAGATGCCTGAGCCAGAGGATCTAGCTAAACCACACCCAGATTCCCGACACCAGAAACTGAGAAGAAATCATGTTTTAAAGCCATTAAGTTATGAACATAATTCTTAAATGACAATACTAATTCAAGGTTCTAAAAACTGTCTACAGCAACTTCAATAATTAGTTAAGTTTTATCTCTAAGGCTGAGAAAAAGTGATCTCTAAAAGAATACTTGTTATGACTACTTCTTTTAGAGATCACTTTTACTGGAGATTCTAGGTACATAATAAACTATTTTAAAAGTTAATATTTATACCAGTTTCAAAAACATCAAGATCTTAATAATGAATACAATAAAAGGTGTTCAAAATCTCTACTGTGACAATTACAAAACATTGTTGAAAGGAATTAAAATGCTAAAGAAATGATAGGATAGACATTGCTCATAGATTTTAAGAATCAATCTTTTAAGAATAATAATTCTTCCTAAGTTGAACTATAAATTCATTGAAATAACAATCAAAGGTCCAGGTGGACTTTTGAGACACTGACATGCCACATTTTTTTTAATATATTTTTATTGATTCCAGAGAGGAAGGGAGAGATAGAAACATCAATGATCAGAGAGAATCATAGACTGGCTGCCTCCTGCACGCCCCCTACTGGGAATGGAGCCTGCAACCCAAGCATGTGCCCTTGACTGGAATTGAACCTGGGACCTTCCAGTCCACAGTCCAATGCTCTATCCACTGAGCCAAACAAGCTAGGGCCATGCCAGATATTCTTGTCATCTTACAAAAGCCCTCTCAGCTCATGTTCTTTTATTTTCCTTTGTCTTTTTTTTTAGGAAGGCCTTCTGCAGAGGCCTGTGCTGCCCCAACAATTTCTTAAGATCACCCACAGTGATTACTGCTTCAACTGGCACTCATTCTTAAATGCTCTCAAGCTTCCCCACTGTGTGAAAGCCACCACGCTGTGACAAGCCAACCATGCCTGACTCTCCTCCGATGTACGAGGGTCCAGGGGATGTCAGTGCTCCTGTCATTTTTACAGATACCCAGTCTGGATCTGTACCATGATTCAGAAACTTACCATTTAGATTTATGGCAAATATTTAAAATGTACATGGACAGAAATCTCGAGATTTAAAAATACTACTTCAAAACCAAAAATAAGCAACAATAACAAGGCAAAACAAAAAATACCTCCAGCACATACAGTCATCCCTTGGTATTCATGGAGAATTGGTTCCAAGATCCCAAATATACCAAAATCCAGGACTGCTCAAGTCCTTTATTTAAAACTAGAGGCCCGGTGCATAAAATTCGTGCATGGGGGGGGGGGTGTCCCTCAGCCCAGCCTGCACCCTCTCCAATCTGGGACCCCTCGAGGGATGTCCAACTGCCCGTTTAGGCCCGATCCTGGTGGGGATGCAAGGGGTGGGGATGCAGCCTTCTGATCGGTCATTACGTGATGGTGTACCGACCAATTTGCATATTATCCTATTATTAGATAGATGGTATTATATTTGCATGTAACCTGTGCATATATTTCTATATATTTTAAATCATCTCTAGATTACTTATAATACCTAACACAATGTGAATAGTATGTAAACAGTTGTTATACTGTATTGTTTAGGTCCATGGTCAGCAAACTGCGGCTCGTGAGCCACATGCAGCTCTTTGGCCCTTGAGTGTGGCTCTTCCACAAAATACCATGGCCTGGGTGAGTCTATTTTGAAGAAGTGGCATTAGAAGAAGTTTAAGTTTAAAAAATTTGGCTCTCAAAAGAAATTTCAATCGTTGTTCTGTTGATATTTGGCTCTGTTGACTAATGAGTTTGCCGATCACTGGTTTAGGGAATAATGACAAGAAAAGAAAATCTGTACATGTTCAGTATAGATTTAACCATGACATCATAGTACACCTCAACCACAATGTAACTATTTTTTCATAAAAGATAGCTTGCGCCATCTTTTACATGAACAACATAAAGGGACAAACAAAAATAGAAACAGAGATAGAGAAGCCTGAAAGAGACTTTCAAACTTCAGAGGGAAGGCTGGGGAGGGCAGGGGGCGGGGAGGTAAGAGATCAACCAAAGGACTTGTATGTATGCATGTAAGCAAAACCAATGAACACAGACACTAGGGGTGAGGGAATATGCTGGGGAGTGCGGGTGGCTGGGGAGAGGTCAATGGGGGAAAAAGAGACATATGTAATATTACATGTAATACTTTAAACAATAAAGAATTTTAAAAACTGTGGAAGGAATCACAGTAAGTAAAACTTTTGGAGGATATTTCATTGGCAATACAAACTCTCATTATTTAATTCTGAGTAAATCCAGCCATTCCAGGAAATTCAACAACTAAGATGACTTCAGAGCTAGAAGACGGTCAGAAGTTGCTTCACTGAGGGTGACTCATGAGGAGAGTGAATTTGAGCTGAAATTAAGCTTTTCACACCTCCCACATAGCTACATTGACAGGGGTAGGCATGCTTCCACAGGAAAGTGGAATTAGCTCCAAGGTACAGAGTAGGGGTGGCTCTGGGGATATGGGGTGTCTGTGTATGCGATGAATAATTAGGGATAAATTTAATAAATTGCAAGGTCTACTTCAAATATCTACCATATACATAAAAAAGTAATAAAGAGCCTGGCTTGAGTGGCTCAGTAGTTGAGCATCAACCTGTGAACCAGGAATTCACAGTTCCTTTCCATCAGGGCACATGCCCAGGTTGCGGGCTCTGTCCCTATGTAGGGGGAATGCAGAAGGCAGCCTATCAATGATTCTCTCTCATAATTGATGTTTCTATCTCTCCCTCTTCCCTCCTCTCTCTGGAATCAATAAAAACATTTTTTAAAAAGTAGTAAAGAATATATTAGTATCTACTAAACTAGGAAAAAAAAATACCTTGATGATTTTCACTTCTAAGAGACAGAAGGGTAAATATTTCATCAAATGATAATTCACAGAGTTGTATATTTCAGTTAACTTCCCATTCTCTCCCAAGCCTCATTCTGACACCTGCAAAGGTTACAAATGACATTATCTTAATAAAAACATTCCGTATTGTCCAACAAATTGCAAACTTAACCTCTGTCTTCTGTTTTCAAGATGAACATATATGAATTATTATTCAAATTGTTTTTATAACAAAAGCAATCTGCTCTGTGCCATGTTTATAGGAGCAGAAGAAATTCAGTTGTGATACCTGCATCCACATTTTTATATCCTGAAAAGATGTTCAGAAGCCTTTCACTACTGAAGTCTTCATGAAGGTCTCTGGTCTTCTATCTGCAATGTTTATACCGATACATTCACTGTCCATGCTACCGGGACTTCAGAAGGCATAGTCAGATCTATAGCTGTCTGGCAATGTAAATCTTGGCCAAGTCAAGGGTTCCTTTTCCATATAGTCATTCTCCTCTGAAGTCCTACCATATCATTGAGGACCTCCAAAGTTATGGGACACTTTAACTTCTCACGTTTCCAGACCAGGGAATGCATTTCTTCCCTAAGTACAATGGCTGCTGTCTTTGTGGCCCCAAATACTTATTCCTCCGCCTTTCCCCTCTGAAAACAAGTTGTGCTTAATCTTCCCAGTGCAGAGTCGAGAAAACAAATACTAAAAGGAAACTTCATCTTCAGGAAGATTCATTTTTCAAAAGGATGCAAATGTGTCCTAAATCAAAGGAAAAGACATAACTTGCTATATTCTCTCAATCAGGTGGGCGCATAATAAAACGAACTAAGAACACAAAACAGCATTTTAATAAATTATCTTGTCATTTCCTACAGTAAACTTTAATGCAAAGACAATTTATCATTCTGAGAGTCTTCTGTAGTTCTTTGCTTTTTTTTTTTTTTAAGAGCAGGAAATAAGGTAGATTTCCTGGGTCAATACCAGTTATAGTTTTTAACCACTTCAGTGTTGTTTTCATCTGTTTTCCTTATTTCATTGAGTATAAGCCTCCAACAGCAAGCAGTGATATTTGGTCTGTAACCCCAATGCCTCCAACCAATTCCTTCCTTAGAGTCACAGAACTCTTCTTAGTGTTGAGCCTACAAATTGGAGGATTGTGTGTTATTTAAATTTGAGATTCTTTTTTCTAATCCTTCCATGTAGACCACCCTATTGTTAGAATGCAGAGCAAGTAAGTCCTGCCATAATCATGATTAGGATTTCCCAACAGTAGCATTCACCATTCAGTGAGTGACTCACCATTTCTCTCTCCCCTCTGAGGACTGACATTGATGAATTAGGAACTCCACAACAGTGATGGCACCTTGACCCTTCTTTTGATGTCTGACGAGGCTGCCCCTTATTGTAGACCTGTTGTAGAGGTTAGTGAATACATGATTGGATGGTTGGTTGTGTGGATGGCCCAGGATTTTAAAATATGCTGGTTACTTACTGTAAAGAGACTAAGCAATCATTCTCATCAGCATGAATGTGCCAAAAAATGTACCAACATTCTAGAGAGAAAATAACTCAAACCCAAGACTCCACAGGCAAAACCTTTCATTAGAGTTATGTACCAAGCATATGTAAAGCACAACTGGCATGTGATTTATTGCTGAAGGATGGATTATGCCACTTTATTTATATTATTTTTCAGATGTAATATAACAAATTAAGAGAGAGGCTTTCTTGAAACTCCCCTTATTTGCCTGAAGACAGATCCTCCAAAAGGTGTTCAGTTGTCACAAATCTCTTACTGGTGTTTCATTAACCAGAAAGATTAATGAGAACACTGGCAGTTGATGCCACACCTAGACACACTGTCATGAACTATCATACCTTCCATCTATTCTTATAAAAGTTCATTCAGTTTTCCTAAAATTAACTTAGTCTCCCTTAGATACCTGCATTCTCCCTTCCCTTTTCCTATTAAGATGGCGTTGAATCCTGAATTCTAACATCATCTATTTATCATTTTTCCTGAGTATCTCCAAAGCATACATGAGGTATACATGTTAATAACCTTTGCTTTGTTTTCTCTTGTGAATCTATTATTCCAGGAGTCTCAGCTGAAAACTCAAATGGGCATAGAAAAATTTTCCTCCCTCTCCTGTTTTAAATTCATCCAGAGTAAATTGGTGTCTGTTTAGCATCAATTAAGCATCTACCTTTTCTTGCTAGAAATTTATTTAGCTACCCAAGTGGCTCAAATTGGAAGGCGTGGAGGAAAGACTATTCCAGGAAGTGACCACTGCCAGACCCACCTTCTATATCCAGTTAGATTCAAGGCAAAAGAGAGATTGGTTCACAAAAATCCCCTCAGAGACTGTCTCATTGACACCTCCCCTGTGCCTCACATCGTGGTGGTCTGGTTCCTGAGCAGGCAAGCATGATAGGCACTTTCCCCTCATCTGGTGTAGATGCCCTGTCTTTTATAACCCTTTAGCACCTGCCCCATGGCACAGATGATATTCATGGTGTCTTGCAGCAAGCCTGGGACACGCCTCGATCCATGGGTCAGCTGCCAGGATCAGGCCTGCAACCTGGGCATGTGCCCTGACTGAGAATTGAACTGTTGACCTTTTGGTGCAAGGGGCAATGCTCTACTAACTGAGCCATACCAGCCAGGGCTACATAAAACATCTTTATAACAAAAAAAAAATAAAAATGCTTGGGTATGTAAGAAAGGGCAAAGAAAAAGCCTTCATAATTATTAAACTTGTGAATCAATTTATAAAATAACAGCAACTTGTTATTATTTATATCATTACTAGAGGCTCGATGCACGAAATTCATGCAAGGGGCTCGGCCCTCACAGCCCCGGCTGCCTTGGCCCTAGCATCCCCGTCTTTGGAAGGTCACCTGGACAGTGGTTTTGCCGTTCGGTCTAATTAGCATATTAGCTCATTATATAAGATATATAATGAAATGTTATACACACATGTGAAGAAACAAAGCAAAAAATGTAAAATAAAGTAGTAAATATGTATATCGTATCTGATTCAATTTAAGCGTACAGCAAGAAAAAAGATAGGACACGAATTATGGATAGAAATGATAAATACCAGCATTATAAATGATATATTATGATGGTGTGATGGGTTGTTTGTTTTATTTTTATTTGTCTATGTGGGAAGCAATAGGCTGCCACCATTCAGAGAAAAGTTTTCAAAACCATTCAGACATGATTTACAATTCATTTTCTGCCACTTGGAACTCTATGGCTTTGGGCATGTTATTTGAAATCCTTGTGCCTTAGGGCACTTAATTATACAATGGGTATCATAATACTCTCCATTTCATATCTTTGTGAGGATTAAAAGATGCAATTGTTTGGACTATAGTATACAGTCAACAAATAACTGTGGATAATAATACAATAAAATAATAATAATAAAAATAGAGCACAGTGAATTTCAAGCTAATAAGTAGGAAGAAAAATATAGACATTTAAGTATTTATAACTTTAAGCACTATAAGTAAAAGTTTATTGTCCCGGGCGTTCTAAAAAGCAAAGACTCAGAGTTTAGTAAGTTCAATTAAAGAAGAGCAATAACTATCATAATAAAACAGTTGGATAGAGGTAGCATTATTAAAATGCCTATGCTGATATTAATAGAACAGTCATAAGTATAAGTTGACCAACATTAATGCATTTGCACTGTTTTTACATATCTTAACATTATTGAGACTTTAGAACTCTTTTTGAGACTACCTTTTCACTCCCTTCCATTTCAAATATGTTATTTAAAAAATGAAAAACACTGCTTCCTAAGGAATAAAAACCTAAACATTAAAAACCATGATTTCAGTAAAATAGTACCTTTTGGTATATTTTCTATCTTTAACCTTGACAATAATTAATGCCTCTGTCGGGAATAGAAAAAGTTACTTTCAGTGGAACCATTATTGATTTTCCTAGAAGATTCAGAATGTTATTTTCAAGGGCTCAATTGTCTTTTTTCCAAAAATTACATTGAGGTATAGTTTAAATTGATGCTCCTTAGCTTTCTGTTTCTCTTTTGCTGTTTAGTGCCTGATTGATAACTAAGAGTGGACTTTGTTTCAGTAAGAAAACTGTTCCTCAGATTTTCATCGAAGCTACTTCTAAAAATGTGTGACTATGGTTTCCCGTCTTATGTTTAAGTCCTTTATCCATTTTGAGTTTATTTTTGTGTATGGTGTAAGATAGTGGTCTAGTTTCATTTTTTTGCATGTATCCGTCCAATTCTCCCCAACACCATTTATTGAAGAGACTGTCTTGACTCCATTGTACGTTCTTGCCTCCTTTGTCAAATATTAATTGAGCATAGTGGTGTGGGTCAATTTCTGGGTTCTCTATTCTGTTCCATTGGTCTATATGTCTGTTCTTGTGCCAGTATCAGGCAGTTTTGAGAATAGTGGCTTTGTAATATAGCTTGAAATCTGGTATTGTGATCCCTCCTATTTTGTTCTTTCTCAGAATCACTGCAGCTATTCGGGATCTTTTTTTATTTCAGATGAATTTTTGGAGAGTTCTTTCTAGGTCTGTGAAATATGCTGTTGGTATTTTAATTGGGAGTGCATTGAATCTATAGATTGCTTTGGGTAGTATGGACATTTTAATGATGTTGATTCTATCAATCCATGAACACGGTATGTTCTTCCATCTGTTTGGTGTGATGGTAAATGGGATTTTTTAAAACTCTTTCTGTAAGTTCACTATTGGTGTATAAAAATGCCATAGATTTCTTGGCGTTAATTTTGTACCATAAAATATATTAATATTTTAATATTAGAGGGATCCACAGGCATCAAAATCTCATTGATACAGCTCCTATGGCAATGGAAACTAAAGAGAAAATAAACAAATGGGAATACATAAAAATAAAAAGGTTCTGCACAGCAAAAGAAACCATCAACAAAACAACAAGAAAGCCCACTGCATAGGAGAACATATTTGCCAATGTTGTCACCAATATGGGTTTAATCTCCAACATTTATAGGGAACTCATACAATTTAGCAAAAGAAAGATAAACAACCCAATCAAAAAATGGGCAACAGACCTAAATAGATACTTTTCGAAAGAAGACAGAAGGAAGGCCAAGAGACATATGAAAACATGCTCAAAGTCACTAATTATCCGAGAGATGCAAATCAAAACGACAATGCAGTACCATCTCACACCTGTCAGAATGGCTATCATCAACAAATCAAAAAATGACAAGTGCTGGCGAGGATGTGGAGAAAAAGGAACCCTTGTGCACTGCTGGTGGGAATGCAGACTGGTGCAGCCACTGTGGAGAACAGTATTGAGTTTCCTCAAAAAACTAAAAATGGAACTCCCATTTGACCCAGCGATCCCACTTCTAGGAATATATCCCAAGAAACTAGGAACACCAATCAGAAAGGATATATGCACCCCTATGTTCACAGAGGCACAATTTACCATAGCTAAGATTTGGAAACAACCTAAGTGCCCATCAGCAGATGAGTGGATTAAAAACTGTGGTACATCTACACAATGAAATACTACACTGCTGTAAAAAAGAAGGAATTCTTACTATTTGCAACAGCATGGATGGAACTGGAGAGCATTATGCTAAGTGAAGTAAGCTAGTCGGAGAAAGATAAATATCACATGATCTCACCATTTGTGGAATATAATGATCAACATAAACTAATGAACAAAAATAGAACCAGAGACAGAGAAGCATTGAACAGACTGTCCAACCTATGAAGGAAGATAGGGAAGGTGGGGGTAAAGGGGAGAGATCAACCAAAGGACTTGTATGTATGCATATAAGCCTAACCAATGGACACAGACACCAGGGGGATGAGGGCATGAGTGGGTGGGGGGGCGGTCAATGGGGGATAAGGATGCATTAGTAATACCTTAATCAATAAAGAAAAAAAAAGTGTGACTACAGGGTGGTATCAAAGGTACGTAACACTTATTTGCTCTTAGAATAGTTTAATATACTACAAAAATATTGCTATATTGAAAGAGAACCGCACATTGGCATTTTAATTGTTAAAGAATATTCAGATCCTGGCTGGTTTGGCTCAGTGGATAGAGTATCGACCTGGGGACTGAAGGGTCCCAGGTTCGATTCTGGTCAAGGGCACATGCGCGGCTTGTGTGCTTGATCCCCAGAGGGCGGCGTTCAGGAGGCAGCCAATCGGTGATTTTCTCTCATCACTGATGTTTCTATCTCTCTCTCCCTCTCGCTTTCTCTCTAAAATATATAAAAAATAAAAAAAATATATTAAAAAAAAAGAATATTCAGAATTATGGTCAATGTTTTAAACTGAGCTGGTTGTCTTTCAATTCTTCATTTAAACATAAAAATTGAAAAAAAATACAGTAAACACTAATTTAAAATAAGAATTAAGAGAAAATACCAAGAAGGAACTATCTCAGGTTCCAACCATGGAGAGGAACAATTTTGTTACCACCAACCAAACTATCAATATTTAATAATTCATATCAAACGGCAGGTAATAAACAAGCCAGACTGGGAAGGAGATGCATTGCTCTTCTGCAATATAGATTTGGAATAGAATCCTATAAATCTAGAAGTTAGAAAAGGCTGTACCATTGTCAAATAGAGCTTAAAAGTAAATGGCACATTAGCTCAGGGATATTAAATACACATAGGCCACTGATCTAGGATTATAAATGAATAAGAGGCATCTGAAAGCAGAGTCCCTAGTCCCAATTCCCATGCGATGCAAAATATCCAAGCAAACAAATTACCACAAAACTGGTCTAAAACATACACAATATAAAGCTGAAAAATTACATATTTAGTACTCCACATTACATACTGAAAGGTGAATGTTTCTTCATTCATGGATATACTGTATATTTCTTTACATTAAAAAATGACACAACAAAAAACTGATATTATGTTAGAAGCCTGCACACTTGTAGCATGAGACATATATGAGAATGTTTATAGTAGCATTTTTATTAATAGAAAAAAACTAGATACAATTCAAAAGTAATCAAAAGTAGAATACATAAATTATGATCTTCATAGAAGAGATTATTTATAGAAACAAAAAAATATAAGCAACAACTTCAAGTAAAAACAGATTTACAAAACAATTTTGAAGAAATAAATTTATAATATTGAGGAAAGTCTGTATATTGCATGAATCTAATTGTATACATTTAAAAAAATTATCTTTATTGTTGAAAGTATTACAAATATCCACCTTTCCCCCCATTGACTGTCCCCCATGCCTTCAATGCACCATTGTCTGTGTCCATGGGTTATGCATATATGCATGTAAATTCTTTGTTTAATCTCTCTATCCCCACCCCACCCCTGCCTTCCCTCTGAGATTCATCAGTGGCAAAGCTAAACAATAAATTTTAGAGAGGCAGAGTTATGAGGTAAATATTAAAGAAAATAAATAAGATTGTTACCATACATGTGGTATCTCAGAAGAAACGGATATGGATATTGTGATTGGGTTGCAATAAATTTAAATGATAGTAAGCTAGAGCTTTTAAAGGCAGTGATAAAAACTCTCATTACTGGGAGGATGAAGCAGGCATACCCTTCCCTATTTCTCTTGCTAAGTACCACTGAAAGCCCTGACCATTACATATACAACAAACATAAGGATAATCTTGAAAGATGGAAAAAAGAAGGCATATTGTTAGTGACATGGGCACAGGAGGAAAAAAAAGTTAACTCCCTGTATTTTCATGTTTCATGTATTCTGGACGTGCAGTTAAGAAGCCTGCAGCCTGCAAATACCAATAGACACAGACAAAAAAGTTGTCCAGCAAGAAGTACTCTCTCTAACCAAAGGAGCAAGATAGGACAAACGTAGCAAGACAGGACACTTTTAGATAATAACCACTCTACTCCAGTCTCATGCCATAGGAAAAACTCTGGCCCTATTCCCACTTAATATGACAAAGGCCAAGTGGGGTATCTTCTGTAATAATCACCTCAATGTCTGTGGTGATGATAGAGGTCAAATTTGGGGCTGTGAATTTCTTCCCTGCCAGCTGATAACAAGCCCTACTATCCATCCATCCTATGGTGCCATTGAAACTGAAATGCGGTGGCTGGGTACCAGTTCTTTGTCTTGAGAAACCAAAGAATGGATTCAAGGACAAAAATGGTTGGTAGAAACAAAGTATTGGGGGACAGACAGACAGGACAGACAGACATCCCGCCGCAAGAGGGCAGCAGGAAGGGAGCACAAAGAGGGTTACCTCTTAAGCTCTTTGTTTAGGGATATTCACATACCCTTCTGGTTTCTGACCGGTCCCTTCAAAGAATTCTGGCAATATCCAATTATTTCAAAGCTCAAGTTCCCTCCTGTAGAGGGACCTGATCGAGGACTGCTGCTTCAGGTCTGAGGTGATGTTACTCTTCCCACCTAATAGGGTCAGGTTTTCCCCTCTCATCCTGGTTCCCTCCTAGCTGGGTCTAGTTCTAGGTCCTTTGTCTCCATGTCTGCAGAGCTCTACTTCCCTGCCTCCCAACCTTACACCCCCGTGGTCCCTGTCCCTGACTGACTTTCTGACCCTCTTTTTCTATCTCCTGATCATGAAAATCATATAGGGAACCTAGATTTCACTCCCAGCAGTCTTGAGGAGTGATCTGCCTTAGGCATCAAGAGAAGGTGAATGGAGAACCTGAACTTCTGTCTCTGTCGGGTGGTTTCTCCTATTCTTTCATCAGAGCATTGTCAGAGAAAGCCAGTTTTAAAAGAAAGGCTCAATAAGTTAAAATATCTAAAAACATAATGTGAATGTCCAAGTTTTAATTGAAAATCATTCATCATACCAAGAACCAGAAAGATCTAAAACTGAATAAAGAAGTACAATAAATAGAAGCCAACATTGATATAATGGAGATGTTAGAATTACAAAGACTTTAAAGCAGCAAGGATTGCAATGCTTCAGTAAGCTTTTATGAAGATGCTTGAAACCAATGAAAAAATAAAAGGACTCAGAAAATACAGAAAAGATCTCAGCTATAAATAGAAGATATGAAGAAGAATTGAATAAAATTTTTAAAATTAAAAAAATAGAGAAATTAGAATATACAGTTGAGAGGATTAGAGAAATGGGATACAAAAAAATAGAAAGTAACTAATCTTAACAAGAGAGAAACCAGACTCAAAAAAACAAACAAAAAACAGGTACTCCCAGGACTAAGGACTTTCTTGTGAGTTCAGTAACTTAAGAAGATATAAGAAAATATACAAAAATCCATTGTATTTCTAAATATTAGCAATAAGTACATGGACACCGACATTAAAAGTAAAGTGGAATTTGTAACTGTTACATCAGAAGAAGAGTTCAAAATATAATTTAAAAAATTGAAGCGTAAGAGCAAAATAAGTACAAAGGTAACCAGGGGGAAAAAAATCACACATGTATAAAGAGGTATTGTGGAGAAAAGTTTCAAACTTTCTTTTTTTTTTTTTTCCTACCTTTGGCCCCTTTCAGCCTTTTTTTTTTTTTTTTTTTATTGTTTGAAGTATTACAAATAGTAGTACTTATGTCTCCTTTTTTCCCCCCATTAACCTCCCCAGGCATCCCCTACCCCCCAGTACATGCCCTCACCTGCCCTCCCCCCAGTGTCTTGTTTCCATTGGTTATGCTTATATGCATGCGTACAAGTCCTTTGGTTGATCTCTTACAGCTCCCCGCCCCCCCCCAACTACCCCTACCTTCCCGCTCTAGTTTGACAGTCTGTTCAATACTTCTTTGCCTCTGTATCTATTTTTTTCCCATTTCTTTCCTTTAAAAAAATCTTGCCTCTGCAGACTAGAAATAAACATATAATAACAAAAAATGTTTGAGTCCCAATTTCAATGTCCAACAGTTCTGAGTCCCCGTTTCAATGACAAACAGATCCTTAGTGTATATGTCAGCCATGATATCTGGATGGTGGGCACATGGTGGCAATGCAGGTCCGACCCTCTCTGGTTTGGTCCTAGACAACCTGCAGCGACGCACAGCTGCTGACTGCTAGCGTGGCAAGGCGTTGTCAACGTCTTCCATATCTGGACTGTTTCTCCTCTTGTCTTCGTGGTTGGAGCAGACCTGTCAATTCCTCTCTGTTGCAGGAATCCACATGGTCTTGGAGTTGTTTTCTGAAAATATACAAACATATTCTCAACCAAAAGTTAATAAAGGGATCTTTTCTATATAATTGATTTGGGATCCTTTTTATTTTTGCCCAAACGATTTTCCTTTGTCTTATTTAGACACCATGTGTGTTTTTCATGGGTGTCTTGTTGTTAGCATTACAAATGCTAGGCTGGATTTAGATATAGGGCAGCTGCTGTCGGCCAAGTCTCTGTCTGTTACCTGGGTCACGATCTGAGCTGGGCCAAGTTTCTGTCTATCACCTGTGTCCCGATCTGAGCTGGGCGTGGGAAGTGAAGCAGCCATGGGGGCAAGAGACCTCCCTCAGAAGGGGTGAGGGTTCAGGCCCATGTAAGGTTGGGGGGTGAGGGTCTGTGCCCCACCTCTGTTGACCCCCAAGTTCTCTCCTGAGGGCCCCTCTGCGACTGTGCCTGTCTTAAGTTGTTCCTTCCCTGAGGAATCTTAACCGTCTCTGGCTAACCAGTCACCCTCCGGGGCCAAGCAGGGTGATGTGAGGTTCAGTTGTTCAGTTCTGTCTCCTTGGTAGCCTATGCCCCCATGGCCTCCACACCCAGCACTTGTCTTGGGATTCCCTGGCCTGCTGGTGGGGCCCCAGCACTGATCACATATCTTGTGGAACTCAGGTTTCTTCTCCAGGGAGGGCCCAGTTCACACGATTGTGCGAGAGAGAGATCCATGGTACCAGCCACCATGAGGCTTCAAGCTCAGCATGAACAGAAAGCTCAGGCAACAGCTGAGGGCAATTGGATTGTGAGAAGAGGGTCCCTCTTGGCACAAAAGGCAAGAGGGGCCAATATAGAATGCTCAAGTGCCTTCCCAGTGCCTTAATTCCTTCTGAAAGGGATTAAATCCTTTCATGTCCTTTTTTAAATTGCTGCCAAACATTCAAAGAATTAATTTGTAAGTTTGTTTGGGATAATTGTACAATATGCTATTGTAAAATATCTAAAATTATAATGACATTGTAGAATAATATCATGTAAGGATATTCTTTGCTCTAGGCCATGGCAATTCAATTTCAAACTGGCTGTCAATTTCTTTTTGTAACTTTATATAAACTTTGTCAGGGAGGCAAAAACACAAATTACTTACTTTAGTTCAAGAGGCCAAATCAAACTTTCTTATCATCAAAACCACCATAAGGTGTTTCCTGGAACTTGATCTATATAATAAAGAGGTAATATGCTAATTGGTCCTAACGGTGTCACAGTCATGACCATTCAATAGGCTGCGCGTGCACAGGAGTTGGTGGGCGGAGACTTACGCCACTGGGCAGAGGTGTGCGCAGGCCTGCGGCGCTGCCCCAGTGGAGGGGGCATCAGGACGGGCTGCAGAGGCCCCCCTGCCCCTGGCAGAAGTGTGCGCTGGCCTGTGGCACCGCCCGGCACGGGGGGGGGGGGGTGTCAGGGTGGGGGTGGGGCCTCAGCGGGAAGCTCTCAGCACTCCTGCACCGGGGTGTGAAGGCATGGAGAGGAAGGGGCACATAGGCAGTTAGGGGGATCAGGCCAGTAGGGGAGAGCAGTTAGGGCCATCAGGCCAGCAGGGGAGCAGTTAGGGGCATCAGGAAGGCAGGCAGGTGAGTGCTTAGGAGCCAGTGGTTCTGGATTGTGAGAGGGATCCCAGATTGGAGAGGGTGCATGCCAGGGTGCGGGACCCCCCCCCTCCCCCCCCGCCCCGTGCACAAATTTCGGGCACTGGGCCACTAGTATTAATATAAAGTGTATAAGAATTACAGGGAGTATGAGTGAAATAAAAAACAAATCTAAAAAGTACAAATGAAAAATAAGGAAGACACTTCTGATAAAGAAAATTAACATGTAAATATTTGTCTATTGGATATCAAAGTGTTTTATAAAGTTTTAATAATTAAGATAATGTGGTATTGGCTGAAAAAATTGCCAAATGATTAGCAGAATAGAATAGAGAGCCCAGAAATAGTCACAGGTGTCCATACTTGGTATATGTGAGAAATTGTATTACTTACAGAGCAATTGTATTGATGAGCTTCTCAAAACATTTAGAGTGGTAAAACTAATCCTCTACATGAAAAAAAAAATGGGTAAAATACAGACCTAAATGTGAAAAACAGACCAAAACAATAACCCACAAACAAATAAAACCCACAATGATTTATAGGACAACATGAAAAGTCTATTACAATGTTTCAGTATAAGAATCACTTGTCAATGAATAAATTTTAAAATGTTAGCATTAACAGAAAGTCATGAAAAATTCAATTACAGTAAACTGCATTTATCAAATAATACTATAGAGAGGAAATGGGGGGGTAAATTTTCTGAGGGAAGGTATTTGCAACATATGTAAGTTCATAAATAATCTAGGTCTAAAAAATGTAAGGACTGTCTATACTGGGCAAGCCTATAAAAATAGACAAACATGAATTGGCTTCCTCTATAGTGAGATATTATTTCATACCTGATAGATTGATAGAAACAAAGAAGTATGACTCTGCCATGTCCAGCAAAAATGAGCAACAAGGAATCACTTGTACCACAGACATTCCAAGAGGCACCATTCATTCGGTCTAGCAGGGGGTAGAGTGCTTCTCTGAATGCAAAGAAGTAGGACTGGTAGAGAGAGGTGGTGGCCAAATCATGGGTAGCTCTGAATTACACTGAATTGTACCCAAAGGCAATGAGGGGTATTTTAAGAAAAGTGACTTATCAGTTTTATGTTTAAAAAAACAGGAGGTGGCTTAAAGGTTAAATTAAAGAAGGGCAAGAAAAGAGGAAATAGTGAGCATTCCAGTAATAGTGGATGTTTAAAATTGAATAACAGTGTTAGTATAAAAACATTGTTTTCTAATCTTAAAGTTTTGACATAGTTGCAAGTATTTTAGTACTAATTATGAACTTATATTATTATGTAACAGGAGTAAAGAAAAACTCGTGAAGCAGCTTTTAATCATGTCCTTGTTTTCCAAAAATAAATTATTTGATTAGAGCTTTGCTACTAACTTAAGAATTTTTAATTGATGACTTATGGCCTAAAGGAAAATTTACCCAGCTACACAGTAAAACAATTGTGTAATTAGTAATAATTTAATAATTGAAGTAACAATTTTCCAATTATATTTAAAAGGTTTCTTAGATTAAGTTTATTATATTTTAAATAATTTAAAAATTTTCTTAACTATAAAAGCTTTATAATATATAGGAAACAATATAATTGCCTCCTTTTCATTAGTCATAAAATTCAGTAGTTATTTTCTCTAATTAGTATTCATGTACTTTTATATTTCATATAAATACCATTTAAATATAACATTTTGGCAATATATTAGAGACTGTATAAAAAGATAACTGAATACAGAAAAAATGCAAATTGTTAGAAAATCTTATCTCCATATTTCTGTTCTCTATTGCACCATGTTAAGGCATTTCACCCTCTTAGGCATTTTGGTTTTGTCCTTTTGCTTATTGTTTGATAGGTGGAAGATGACTGTCATAGATAGAGCGATCATGTTTTCAACGACTGTCCTAACTTTGGGGAATGGTGAGGAGACACAAAATGACATTCTCCTCATGCCACTCTTGCCTGTATCAGGAAGGGAAATCTTTTCAAACTTCTGTAGCAGACTTTATTTACATCCTTACCCACCTCTGACCAATCTCTGGCACAGAAATAGGGTCACAATGATTGGCTCAGGCAAATCATGACATGTTCCTTGGAGCTGGACACACTATTTCTCAAACAAAATTAACAGTGTGAAAGAATAATGTTATCTGCAATAGAAATGGTGCTGGCCTATGGAAGAGAGGATAACTAACATTTCTTGAAGGTGCATTCATACTGCTATACATTTTGCTTTTTCTATTCCTTTAAATGTTAACACCTTTAAAAGTTTTAATATATTTAAATGCTGAAATGTTAATTCATTTAAAATTGGAATTCAATAAAAAATTTTGTCAGAAGTTCGTTGAAAGAACAGAAGGTATAGGCAGCAATTTAGAAGCTTTTGGATTTAAAAATGATTCGATTGTCATTTTAGTTTGCAGAGTATGGCTGCAGGTACAAATTAAAAGTTTCAAGAAATATACATGAGAGGTGTACATCTTTTGAGGGAACAATTTCAAAATACAACTTTCAGTACAAACAAAAAGAATAATAAAAAATAAATTTGGAAATAGTAGTGTGAACTTAGATAAAACAAACACTGATTAAATAATTTTTCATTGTATTTATTGTTTCCTTTCTGATCTTTAGATGCAGAGTTTATACTCCTTTGTACTCCTCAGCTTACTGCACACTACATTTATATATTCATTCAAAGCTATGCCTTTTGTATTTAACTTACTTTGTTTTATATTATTTAATTACATTTAATTTTATGTTATTTACCATTTTATTCTGGTCTGCTACCCTGAACACTTCCATTCCCTATGTACCTACTCTCTTTATTTAATATACTCTGAAATACACATGAAACCTTATCAAATACGGAGTGCTGCTGAGTGCATATGTTGTAATATACAGATATATTTACTTGAGTTATATTACTTTACTCCTCTTTCATTCTCAACACTAACGTTTTGAGATATACCCATGCTTCTTTGTGTGTTTCTATGTTTTTGCTTCTTACTGCTCAAAAGCAGTCCACATACATATATTACTTATTAGTGGCCCAGTACACAGATTCATGCACATTGAAAATAAATTAATTAGAAGAAATATTTTAATATCACTATTCGCCCTTTCTCTATAATACAAGTGTCAACCAAATTCATGATCAACAATGAAAGATCAAAACACACGTGTGTGATTGGCGTCAGAAAGAGCTTTATATGTACCGCGGATGCATGAGTCAA
The DNA here is from genome assembly GCF_027574615.1 of Eptesicus fuscus. Classification (NCBI taxonomy): domain Eukaryota; kingdom Metazoa; phylum Chordata; class Mammalia; order Chiroptera; family Vespertilionidae; genus Eptesicus; species Eptesicus fuscus. Next base: position 19,365,711 of record NC_072485.1, on the reverse strand, counting down.
CTTAGCCTTTAATATATACATAGAATAAACTTGCTTAATTAGACCTGCTTTCTGATTTAGCTGAACTTTTTCCAGCTCAGTAAGCACCCCAACTTCTCTTTCAGGTAATTGTCAGCAACACAGCAGTAAATATCAACATGAAGATTATTATTGTAGATCACGCAGGGAGAACAAAGGGTGAAATATTTAACTGCTGCAGTATTTCACTATATTCTGCACAATGAGAGAACCTGAAATCATTTTCAAGGTCTACCACTTCTTACTTCTTTTCAGTCAGGTCAAGTTTCTAAATCTCCATTTTCTGGCTAATGAAGAGAAAATAGGATTCCACTGAGTCTCCTATCTACCTACTCCAGGACTTCTGTGAGGATCAAATGAGATGAGGCACGGGAAAACACTTCACAGACATTTTGTTAAAGAGTAAAATGTTTCCACCTGGCAATAAAGCAAGTTGTGTTCCTGGGCTGAAGAAACTGCAAGGAGGCTAGTTGCTAGGGAGAGGAAGCTGGGCGTTGCTACGTGACGTCATTACCCGGTGCCCACAGCGACCGTTTCTGGGCTGGGCTGAGCTGGGCTGTGGACTGCATTTTATGCCATGAGGTCTTCGGCAGTGTTGGCTGCGATTTGGTGGGTGTCGCTCTGGGGTGGTGGCAGGGCCTGTGTCCCACTTTGGAGAAGCTGAGTGTTGCTTTTTGGGCACCAGGTCCGCGATGCCATTTCTCTGTAAATGGCCAATGCGCATCATGGCAGCTCCTGTGTTGAGCGCCTGCCCCTGGTGGTCATAGCGACAGGACGGACACTTAGCATATTAGCCTTTTATATATATAGATGCATTCTCCTTGTAATGCTAACTTTTGAAGCCTCTAACTACCCATTGTTATTAAGAATGATGAAGTAATTACCCTTACACAAGGGTGAAGTTTCAGTTGTTGTTGTTTTTGTTTAAGTGGGATAATTTACTGATGCGTGGGATTAGTTTTGTATCAGTCAGTATAGGGTGAGACACCACTATGTGAATTTAGAAGATGGTTTCTAATACAGAGAATTAGGTTAACAAAACCCTTCAGGGCTTGATATATAATATCAGGAAAGACTGATGTTAGCTCTCCTATGCCCTCCTAGCTTCCATGGCATCAGAAATGGAAGGAGCTGAAAGAAACCACCTCCAGTGTTCCTGGAAGACATCGCAAGGCTGTTGGAAAAACTTCACATCTGCTGGGTTCCATACCTTTGTCTTTGGCAGTCACAACAGCCCCTTCTACCTTCAAAATTACATGTCACTTCTCCTTGTTGAAGAAATCTAAACAACAAATAAGATAGAAATGAAATTTGAAAAAAATATTCCCATATTCCATCTTCTGTGATATAGGGGAGAATACAGAAGAGAATGAAGATTACAATGTATTTCCAAAACACAATATTAGGCTTAAGCATTCATAATTTAATAAATATTCTTTTATTGAAATCTACAAGTGGCTGGCCATTTTAGATATTCTTGGTAAAGCCTAAAATTTACTTTCCCGTGACCTTGCCATTTACTGGAAATGAAAGCTATTTTTGCCATTCAAGGTAGATGAAAAGTAGGATATAACAATTTTATGTTATCTCTGTTTCTCTAATTTCTTGCTATCGTATCAATTCAAATGCTTGTTAGATATTGAAGCTTATATTTCTAACTGATCATTCATATGTATTCATTCAAGATTCTCTTCTATTGGTCTTCCTAATTATTTTTAATAGATGATTAAGTTTTAGATATTAATGTCTTGGCCATTTTAGATGTCATAAATATCTTCCCCAGTCACATTTGTCTCTTAACATCAATTAACACCTATTTAATAGAAATCATTATTAATCATAAGGTTTGTAACTTTTGTGTCCTTTTAAAAAATTACTTCTCTAGCCTTTGATATATAGTCTCCCACATTTTCTTCCATTAGCCTCTGATGCTTGTCTTTTAGGAGCTTCCATTAATGTGTTGCTTGATATTTTGAATTAGAAAAAAATGCAAATGAAATTGGCCCCTTACTCTGCCCAGCAATAATGTGACCATCTATTTTATGTAACTGAATTTGTAGACATCATTAACAGCATGTCGGTAGAATTTTACTGTACTTTCTGATCTCTGCTTATCAATTTATTTAAAGTTTGTTATGGCATCTGCTTATTAATCTGGAAATGGATCTGCTATGCTACAAACTGATCGAGTGAGTGTACTCCTCTCAAAACGGAGGGTCCTTTCTCTGCATTCTGCATGTCCTTTCCTTTCTTAGTCCACAAAGGAGGGAAACACCCATCAAACTTCTTTTGGCTGGAGGACAGTAACTTTATGAGGGAGGTATGAGCTAAAAATAAACTTTCCCCAAGTGGAAAGAAATATAGATGCCCTGTCATGCCTTGGTTGTACCAAGAAAACACTCCTCCACTCCCCACTCCTTCATAAATACAGAATCTTGGGGTGGGGCGAGGATTCAGTTACTGTTTAAAGTACCTGCATTCTCAGTTACACACTGATCAGTCTTTCAGAATGGCTATGAATCTAGAAATAAAATAAAAATAATTACTCTAAGAAGAGTCAAAACCACAATCATGTATTATATTCCACGGACAGACATTTGAAATAACATCTTTTATTTTGTATTTTGGAATGTATTATTTTGCATTTGTAAAAAGAACAAAAACTGTATTTATTCACAGCCTCTTCCCTACCTCCCACACTCACTACAGAGTTTGTCTAGCTTGCTCAGCGCCTTGGCATTTGCTGTCCCCATCTTTAGTAATGAGAGGGAAGTAGAACCAGAGATAGGAGGTCTACGATGAGTCATACGGTGAAGGCAGAATTGCTGCAAGAAGAGTAATTAAGAGAATGATGGGAAGGTGGAAAAAAAAGAGTAATCAAGCTAAAACAAACAGGAACATGTGTGATCGAGACTGGGAGTATTTGGGAAACCAGCGCTATGGAAGGTGCCTGTTGGGTTTTGGAACTACTGGCAGAGGACCTGTGGGAAGGTAATGGGAGAGAACTGGAAAGAGTCAATATTAAAAATGTCTGTGTCTAAGGAGGATATTTGCTCCTTTAATGTCTTACAGAAGCTTAAATAATACAGTGCCTTTCAATATTCTAACTGAGTCTGGTGATTATTTTTCATGGCTGGTAGAATTAACATCATTAAAATGTCCATACTCCCCAAGGCAATCTACAGATTCAATGCAATCCCTATTAAAATACCAACAAGCATCTTTCACAAATCTAGTACAAAATCTCCAATAATTTATATGGAATCAAAAAAGACCCCGAACAACTACAGCAATCTTGAGAAAGAACGAAGTTAGAGAAATCACAATAACAGATACCAAGTTATATTAATGTGACCAGCAATAATGTGATCACTGTAATGAAAACAGCCTGGAACTGGCACAAGAACAGGCATATAGATCAATGGAACAGAACAAAGACCCCAGAAATTGACCCAAGCTATTACGTTCAATTAATATTTGACAAAGGAGGCAAGAGCATACAATGGAATCAAGACAGTCTCTTCAATAAATGGTGTTGGGAAAATTGGACAGATACATACAAAAAAAGGAAGATAGACCACCAACATACAGCATACACGAGAATAGACTCAAAATAGATAAAAAACTTAAACGTAAGTCGGGAAACCATAAAAACCCCAGAAGAAACCATAGGCAGTGAAATCTCAGACATCTCTCAAAGCAATATGTTTACGGATACATCTCCTAGGGAAAAGGAAACTAAGGAGAAAATAGAACAAATGGGACTATCCTAATATATAAAGAGCCAGGGGCCGTCACGTCCTAAATGACTGGACGGACGACTAAACACCAGGCTAGGGTCCCACGGCCCCATCCCTCCCCATGAGGTGGCATTGACTGGCGAGCGGGATGAAATGCTGACCTCTTGGTCCCTCCCCCTCCCGCCTCCCATAGTCTCTGATCACAGCATGGTGAATGGGGAACCTCATCGAACAAAGCAGAAGGGCGGGACTGGCAAGTGGGCGGAACCATGACCCTTGCCTGGCCCCAGGCTGGCCCCACCCCCCAGGGAGCGGTTAGGGGCACCCCTAGACAATGTGATAGGGGGAAAGTCAAAGAAATAGGGGGAAGGTCTTAAAGGTCTGTGGGGTTGGAGTGGTCAGCCCGGGGTAGGTTTGGAGTGTGCTGGGGAAGGAAGAGGAAGGTCAAATTGGAAAATGGCTCAGCACAGTACCTTTCTCATTGCAAACCAGGACGGTGCCAGCAGTGGACTGAATGGGCGGTTGTTTCATGAGTTCGCTTGGGACCAGCATGTTCATGGCAGCAGCAGTACTCCCGAAACTTCACTGATTCCAATAGTTCCAACGTCAAAGAACAGAAAAATCCTTTCCAACTAGAGGCCTTGGACGTTGCAACGCGAATGAAAGAAACACCACTTAAGGAGGAGCTAGAAAAACCGGAAGTTTGCGACCAGAGGACTGTGGGATTGTGGAGGATGCCTGGGCGCCTAGGGCTAGAACGTGAGCCTGTTACTGTGCATGTACATAGTCAGCCCTATAGTCCACAGTCTCACAGTATATGCACGTGACTTCTGGCGAGAAATTATTTGTTTGTTACCTTGGTTTGAAGACGAGGACAAGAGCCACCAGTACGACCAGGTCTACGAGGAGTACACACACACCTCCCAGGAATTGCAGATGAAGCTCACCGCAATTGAAGCCTTCAATGAAACCATCAAGATCTTCGAAGAGCAGGGCCAGACTCAAGAGAAGTGCAGCAAGGAGTATCTGGAGCGCTTCCGGCGTGAGGGCGATGAAAACGAGATGCAGAGGTTCCTGCTGAACTCAGAACAGCTCAAGTCTCGCATCGCTGAGATCCACGAGAGCTGCATGAAGCTGGAACTGGAGCTGCGGACACAGGCCTTGGATAACCAAGATCAGCGCATGAATAGCCTGAAGCCAGACCTCATGCAGCTGCACAAGATCCGGGACCAGTACCTGGTATGGCTCACCCAGAAAGGCGCCCGGCAGAAGAAAATCAATAAGGGGTTGGGAATCAAAAAGGAGACTGAAGACCAGTATGCACTGCTGGAGGATGAGGATGACCTCCCTGACAATGAGGAATGAACCTGGTATGTGGGCAAGATCACCGCATGCAGGCTGAGGAAAGGCTGAACGACAAGCGGGATGGTACCTTCCTCATCCGTGAGAGCAGCCAGCGGGGCTGCTATGCCTGCTCTGAGGTGGTGGATGGCGATACCAAGCACTGTGTCATCTACCGCATGGCCACTGGCTTGGGTTTTGCAGTGCCCTACAACCTGTGCGGGTCTCTGAAGGAGCTGTGCTGCATTACCAGCACATCTCCCTCGTGCAACACAACGATGCACTTAGCATCACACTGGCACATCCCATGCAAACCAGGCCCCCCTCTCCACCCCCGCACCCCCTGCAGCCGGCTGACTCATACAGAGCAGGACTCCATCTTTCTGTCTGTCTTCTTTGTGAATCTTTCTCTGTCTCAATCTCTCTCTTGCTTTCTCTGAGTCTCTCGCTTCCTGTCACTCTTTCTATCCCCATCTCTGTCCTCTCTGTCTCTCTTAAGTCTCTGTACCTCTAAGTCTCTGTTAGAGGAGCATACCTCCTCTACCCCATGCCCCCTTTCCCCATGGGCACTGCCCTCCCCTGGCTCTGGCTGCCCCTACCAGTTCCTACAGTTCCCCCAAACTCCCCCTGTCTGTACCTGCCATGTTTACAAAGGCCCCTGGGGTGCTCAGACCCATCCTGGTGCCCTGATTTTTAAGCCATAGACCTGGAGTCAGGAAAGGAACTTTGCTGGGCCACTTCCAAGAACCTCAGCTGTGACATGTGGGGCCGGGCGGGTCCTGCCCCACAGACCCAACTTCCCCTCCAAACCCTGAAGTGAAACCCGCACCAGTTACCCCCACATGGAGGTGCTGCCCAGAAGCCCTCCTCCCACAAAAGCAAAATTATTAAAAACTAGAGGCCCGGTGCACGAAATTCGTGCACGGAGGGGGGTTGTCCCTCAGCCCAGCCTATACCCTCTCCAATATGGGACCCCTCAAGGGATGTCCTCAAGGGATGTCCTATTGCCCATTTAGGCCCGATCCCACCGGTGGGATTGGGCCTAAACGGGCAGTCCGACATCCCTCTCACAATCCAGGACTGCTGGCTCCCAACTGCTTGCCTGCCTGCCTTCCTGATGTCCCCTAACCACTTCTGCCTGCCAGCCTGATCACCCCCTAACCACTCTGCTGCCAGCCTATTTGCCCACAACTTCCCTCCTCTGCCGGCCTGGTCACCCCTAACTGCCCTCTCCTGCTGGCCATCTTTGGTGGCCATCTTGTGTCCACATGGGGGCAGGATCTTTGACCACATGGGGACAGCTATATTGTGTGTTGCAGTGATGATCAATCTGCATAGTACTCTTTTATTAGATAGGATAGAGGCCTGGTACAGGGGTGGGGGCCAGCTGGTTTGCCCTGAAGGGTGTCCCGGATCAGGTGGGGGTTCCCTTGGGGCGTGGAGTGGCCTGATCGAGGGGCCTGTGGTGGTTTGCAGGCCAGCCACACCCCCTGGCAACTCAAGCAGAGGCCCTGGTATCTGGAATTTATTTTCCTTCTACAATTGAAACTTTGCAGCCTGGAGCAGAGCCAAGCCTGGGGCTCCCTTCGAGGCCAGCAGCCATTTGTGTTGGGGTTATAATTGAAACTTTGTTGCCTTAAGCGGGTGGGCCCGGCCAGGGTGTTCGGAAAGCTTTGCTTCCCCTGTTGCTGGCGGCAACCCTGGCCTGCTCTCTCAAGCTCCATTCTGCCGCCATTTGTTTGAATTTGTTTATCTTCTATAATTGAAACTTTGTAGCTTGAGTGGAGGCTTAAGCCTGGCAAGGGCAGGCGGAAAGCTTGGCTTCCTCTGTTACCTAGGAAACCTTGCTCTCTGTGGCTGTAGCCATCTTGGTTTGGGTTAATTTGCATGCTCCCTCTGATTGGATGATGGGCGTGGCTTGTGGGTGTGTCGGAGGTATGGTCAATTTGCATATTTGTCTATTATTAGGTAGGATAACCTCAAGAGCCGGGCCCTATCTGAACCCAGGATTCCCAGGAACCGAGGCTGTTACAGGTACTGCTGGGCCAGCCGAGATGCACTGCTGCCCACAGCACCTCCACTCGATGCAGTTTCAAGGCTTCTCCTTGACCATGTTGGGTTATGATTTTGTTTCCTTGACTGTAAACCCATTTTCTCCTCTTTTGGGACAAGAACCCCGGTTTTCTATGCTGCCATGGACCCACCTTCTGCATGCTCAGCTAGACTGGCAGGTGGGTTTTTTATGGTACGTTGATACTAATGTGGATATAAAACATTGAACTAAAAAAAAAAAAAAAGAAAGGAAAATGGGATAGTGATGAATAAGAAACTTTGGGGACAGTGAAGGGCAGTTTATCCAGACTGTTGAGAGCTAAGAATTAGAGTTTAATTGGGATAGACATCCTGCTAATAGCACCTGATGCCTGAAATCTGAGCACTCTACTTTTAGGTTTTCCAATTCAAGTTTCTGGAGACTGCCTATTAAAACATTCCTGGTTGGAAAGTGTTTGTATAGAATCCCATAAGTATTAAATATTTGCTGTGTTTACCATGCTTAGCTCTCTGTAAAGAATATGGAATAACGTTAAATGCCTCATGTTCTCAAGAAGCTTGACTTAAAAAAACACAGAAGAAATATAAATATTAAAAATAAAAAAAGAAGAAGCTTGAGTTTTAGGGGCAATCAGGCAGGCAGGCGAGCAGTTAGGAGCCAGTGGTCCCGGATTGCGAGAGGGATGTCTGACTGCTGGTTTAGGCCCGATCTATGGGATCGGGCCTAAATCAGCAGTCAGACATCCCCCAAAAGATCCCGGATTGCAAGAGGGTGCAGGCCAGGCAGATGGATCCCTCCCCCCCCACCCATGCACAAATTTCATGCACTGGGCCTCTAGTATCAAAATAAAAAGCTTCTGCAAAAGAAACCATCAAAAAAACGAAAAGGAAGCCCAGTGTATGGGAGAACATATTTGGCAATGATACATCTGATAAAGGGTTAATATCCAAAATATATAAGGAACTCATACAATTTAACAAAAGGAAGACATAAAATACAATTAACAAATGGGCAAAGGACCTAAATAGGCACTTCTCCAAAGAGGACATACAAATGGCCAAGAGACATATGAATAAATGCTCAAATCACTGATCATCAGAGAGATGCAAATTAAAACAACAATGAGGTATCACCCCACACCTTTCAGAATGGCTACATCAACAAATCAACAAATGACTACTATGCAGCAGTAAAAAGAAGAATATTTTACCCTTTGAGACAGCATGGAGGAACCTGGAGAGTATCATGCTAAGTGACATAAGTCAGTCAGAGAAACACAAGTATCACATTATCTCACTCATATTTGGAATCTAATTAACAAAATAAACTGATGAACTGAGTGGATGCAGAGACATGGAAGCATGGAACAGAGTGCAGCATCTCAGAGGGAAGGCAGGGGAGGGTGGGGGGGGTGGGTGGGAGATAATCAACCAAAGATCTTGTATGCATATATGCATAACCCATGGACACAGACAATAGGGTAGTGAGGGTCTGGAGCAGGTGGGGGCAGGCTGGAGGGGGTCAATAGGGGAAAAAAGGAGGACATAGGTTAAAAAAAATAGCCTGGTGATGATCTATACTAATAAAAGAGAAACATGCAAATTGACCATAACTCCTCTACACCCACCAGCCAATCAGGACCAAGTATGCAAATTAACCCAACAAAGATGGCAGCGGCCACGGAGCTGGAGCAAGCAGGAGGCTTGGGTTGCCCCTGGTGATGGAGGAAGCCAAGCTTCCCGCCCACCCTGGTCGGCCCTGGCCTCTGCTCAAGGCTACAAAGTTTCAATTATAGAAGATAAATAAATCCCAGGTACCTGCTTCCAGCCAGCCCTGGCCTCTGCTCAAGGAGATGCTGAAAAAAAGAAAAAAAAAGAAAAAAAAAGGAGAGCCTGGGAGGTTGGGTCACCGGGGGGTGTGGCCAGCCTGCAAACAGCCCTCAGCCCCTCACCCAGGCTTGCCAGGCACCCCATCGGGACCCCCACCCTGCAGGGGCTGTGGCCATCCTACAAACAGCCATCAGCCACCCCTCACCTAGGCTGGCCAGGCACCCCTGCAGGGACCCCCACCCTGAAGGGGGTGTGGCCAGCCTGAAAATAGCCCTCAGCCCCTCACCCAGGCTGGCCACATCCCAATGGCCTGATCCCTGTAAATGGGCAGTCGAACATCCCTCGAGGGGTCCCAGATTGAAGAGGGTGCAGGCTGGGCTGAGGGATACGCCCCCATGCACAAATTTCGTGCACCGGGCCCCTAGTCTATATCATAAAAGGCCTGTGGTCATGATGCCGTAATGGCATTACGAGCAAATGAGCAGCTGCTCTTGCAGAGGGTGGGGCATGAACTACTTGCGATAGAGAGCTACCAGCGGCGATGGGCAGGGCGGCCAGCTGAGGCAAGTGGAAGCGAGCTACTTGCGCACAATTTCGTGCATGCTAGGCCTCTAGTTTAATTATAACTGTGCTCAGACTAGTTCAAGGTACCTCAAATTTATATGGCTTTAATTGATTCATTTAACCCTTAAAAGAAAAATTTCTGATGTTAATGTCATTAGGTTATATTCCCTTGACTTATTAAGACTGTATGTGTGCATGGGTGTGTGTTATTTTAGAAGACTTTAAATTCTAATGATAATTCCCCTATTGATTGTATAGAATTCTGTATTAAACTGCTGAACCATATGCTTGATAAGTCATGGAAAAGGTCCTTCTAGAAAATGCTAGAGCAAAAAGGTTACCACTAGAGTCTGTGTTCCTACAATGTAGGTAGCTAAAGGTTTTCTATACAATGAATTGTTATTAGGTATTTAAATGGATATAAGTGAAGAATCCAATGTAGATTGTAAATATACGGAGATAGTAATGTTTTAATCATATCAGCACAATTAGCTAAATCATTCTAATTTATAAAAATGACATTGCCACAAAATAGCAGTTTCTAAAAAGTGGGACCAAAACACCCTTTCATTAGGTACATAAAATCAAACTATATTAATAAAAATGCTAAAATGATATTTGCTTTTTTAACTTTCTTTCTCTTGCATGTATATAGTGGAGTTTTTTCAGCAGCTACATCCCATGTGAAACTGCAATGGATTAAATACAGAAGCTGACATGAGAATTTGTCTTCTGTTAAGGAAGATATGTACAATGTTTTGACAAACATAAAATGATCCTAATCCCACTATTTCTGTTTTAAGAATGTAATTTTTCATAAGATAGCTTATTTATCCTAGCTTAGGGTTTTTTTTATTTCCAGTTTTAAATGAATTATAAATGACTGTTTTTAAGTTTCTCATTTTAAATTTCTTATATGGTGAATGTCAATAGATATAATCAACAACCACCATCAAAACACTTTTGGACCTTAAAGGGGAGAGAAAAAAAGAACACACTGCAAACAGAACTGAAGAAAGTGTGAGGCTTATAACACCCTGCTTATATGTCAAATAGACAACACTGACTCTTCCATAGAAATAAACAAACCACAGGAAAGATCAGAAGTCCAATGCCTCTACCCTCAAAACCACATTCCTGTTCAACCCATTGGACAATACTATATAATAAAAGGCTAATATGCAAATTGACCATCACTCCAACACACAAGATGGCTGCCCCATGTGGTCAAAGATGGCCAATCCCATGTGGACACAAGATGGCCAGCAGGGGAGGCAGTTGTGGGAGGGACCAGGCCTGCAGGGGAGGGCAGTTATTGGGCGATCAGGCCAGCAGGGGAGGGCAGTTGGGAGGGACCAGGCCTGCAAGGGAGGGCAGTTGAGGGTGATCAGGCCTGGAGGGGAGGGCAGTTGGGAGGAACCAGGCCTGAAGGAAAGGGCAGTAAGGTGCGACCAGGCCTGCAGGGGAGGGCAGTTAGGGGTGACCAGGCTGGCAGGGGAGGGTAGTTAGGAGCAATCGGGCTGGCAGGGGAGAGAGTTAGGCATCGATCAGGTGGGCAGGGGAGTGGTTAGGGGGTGATTAGGCTGGCAGGCAGAAGCGGTTAGGGGCAATCAGGCAGGCAGGCAGGCAGGCAGGCTAGCGGTTGGGAGCCAGCAGTCCTGTATTATGAGAGGGATGTCTGACTGTCCCTAGTCAGACATCCCTTGAGGGGTCTCAGATTGGAGCGGGTGCAGGCTGGGCTGAGGGACAACGCCCCCACCCCCCGTGCATGAATTTCGTGCACCGGGCCTCTAGTATGAAGTATAAAAAGTAAAATAATAGACCTTTAAGGTAAAAAAGTAATAATTAGTACTAAATGTTCTCCATTTTTGGAGTCTTTAGGGCATAGCACCTTTATTTCATGACAGTTTCAAGAGCTTTATTAATAAAAAAATTAACGGAATAAGATAATTGATTAAAACTCTTAAAAGTTATTGAGTAATTTTAAGAGTGTGACATACAGGCCTCGTACCTATGGCAGAATAAGCATGATTTATCTTTCAAAGACATGGAAAGCTAAATGTCGTTGTGAAACCAAATTTCCCCAGTGTATACATAAGTCATGAAAAAAGTTAATAAGCTCATCACTGTGCCAATCTGATACCAAATCAGTAAGTCTATTTAGTGCTTATAATATAGTGTTACATAGATTTAATGAAGCTATTAGTGATATTTGCCGTGATTGGACTGGCATAAACAATTAGTATTTAGGATACTGTTTCTCGGTAGAAAAACACCTAATTCCACTAATTGCCTCTAGTTCTGCTTCTATTAACTGCACACTTTGTACATGCTAATAATCTTATTATCAGCTGTTGCCGAGTTAATTAAAATTCATGCCTGCAAGCATAAGCCAAAATAAAAATATGTATTTCCTTGGCTTTTTGTATAATAGATTATATAATAAAAATTTTTGAGAGACCAAATTTAAACACTCATCTCCAGAAAATGCAAGAGAATTAAAAAGATGCATATACCAAATTAACTTATGACAAACTCAAAAAAAGTTGTAAAAATAATTCTGTATTCTGCTTATAAGATAATAGTGAATAATTATGCCAGTCCATTTGTTAGTATGGAAAATACCTGCTATATTTTCAGAAAAAAATTCATTCTTTGAGTAAATAAATGTATCCTAAAAGACAGTTTTGATTTGCTTTTCTTTTTCTGAAAATAGCAAAGATATATAGTTTGTTCTGCAGGTTCCAAAATCAACTTGAAATATATTTTCTTTTTGTTGGTATTTTACTATTTCAGATTGTACTAAATCACTTCTAAGTGAATGGCACAGATTGCATGGAGAGCTCTTCTGCTTCTTTTTTGTTGTTGTTAGAGGGAAATTATACATGATAACCCTATTTTATTTCATAAAAGAGGCTTGAGTTTTAAAATTGTATTATTTATAATTCACCATTAATGACAGTGAGCATATATTGGACAGTATTTTACAATTAAGAATGTCACAGCATATTTTAGTTTTATTCTCTTGTGTTATTGATAAAGAGAGATATTAGTTATGAATAATCTTAACTGGCTTTTATTCAAGGAGAATCACTCTAATCGGAACCAATCTAAATGAGTAAGTTTCCTATGCCTAGATTCTCTCAACTCTGAATGGCGAGTGTTGTGTTAATAAAAAAATGATACACATGCTGCATTAAGGGCTCTATGTTACAGTGTGCTTTTTGTTTTAGTAACAAATGATTTTCAAAATGTGAGCGTAAAATGATATGGAGATATCCTATATAACAAAAAACTAATATGTAAATTGTCCCCTCAGGAGTTCGACCAACCAGAAGTTTGATCGCTCTCTATGAAGTGCGCTGACCACCAGGGGGTGGCTTAGAATGAAGGAAGGCCTTGGCCAGCAGCTAGGGGAAGATAGGCCCTGGCCTCAAGCTGGGGAAGGAAGGCCCCAGTTGGCCCTGATCGCTGGCCAGGCCTACGGACCCTACCCATACGGGCATGAATTTTGTGCACTAGGCCTCTAGTTTTATATATATATATATATACACACACACACACACACACATATATATATATATATATAGAATATACAATCTATATATGTTTTGTATATGAATTAGTCTCCAGAAACCAAATTCCTAAGATCTAATCTTCTTTTTAACAACAACAGTAACAATAATAGGAATGATAAGATGATATATGTTTGAAAATTCTCTCTTCAGGAAAAAAAGTATTAGTACTATTGACCCCAAGTTAAATTCAGCCAAATAAAGTTACACCGAATGAAACTTTTTAAATCTTTCCTTAATGCTCTATTTCATTAAAACAAATATATTAGAATTTTGAAGATCTTTTTGTGTTATCCATTGCTTTGGGGGAAATTTTCATAACTGCAACACACCTGTGTATACTCCTAAAGACAAATCAAAACTCAGTTTTGCATTCTGATCTTCTTTTTCTTCTTTGAAGGATGCATATACACCTGTCCCTTTTCTTAAAATCACCAGTTTTAGCTTCCTTGACATCTTCTTTACATGATTCTCCTCCTACATATTCAACATTCCCTCTCCAGTGTCTAGCATTGGTTCTTATTTCTCTATGACTCTAAACTGTTGTGTTCCCCAAGGTTTCATCGTTGTCCCTGACCTCTTCTCATGTCATTATTTGCAATAATAGCACATTGATTTAGTCTACGAATTGGCTACCAACTGTAACTGCTTACCTTCAAAACAGTTTTTTTTTTTAAAGCAAGCAGATAAAAATGTATATATGACCTCTACATATAGGTAGTCAGTATTATTCAGCACAACTTCCTTAAGTATTACACAATTGAATCTTGTCACCATCTCCAAAACTAAACTCATATGTGTCCCTAAATATATTCTGCATTTCAGTTATACCCACTAATTTTGAGCAACTAGAGTTTCCCGTTTATTATGCTCAGCATAATAGGTTCAGTGTAATGTTTTGTTTACTTGTTTATATCTACCAATAAAATCTAAATTCTGGGAGGGTGAAGTCCATTTCTAGTCTATTTTGTTCACCAAGGTCTGTCTAGATCTGCTCCCCTAGAAGCAGTGAGTTAACGCGGAGGGAATCTTCTCTGTTGCCTGCCTGCATGCCCAGTCAGTCCACAAGTTCTCCCAATTCCTCATCCGTAAGTGTCTGGAATCCACTGACCTGCCACAATCTTACTTTCTTTCTTTATGATTTATGGCTATAAATATTATAAACCCTCTGATTTATCTGCTTCAAGACTATTCATCTACAGAATTATCTCCTCCTGATTAAAACTTTGCAATAAATTCAAGTTCCTTAAGATGATTATGTCTTTTCTTAATTGAGCTGCTATCTACTCCAATATCACCTTCTCTCACCTCTCAGCATCTACCCATACATAGACATTTTTATCACCTCTGGCCAGTTCTTCTACTCATTCTTCTGAGCCAGTTAAAGGGCATGTCTTTGGTGAAGAACGCCCTTCAAAGCTCAAGAGGTGTTCTCCCCATCTTCCCACATGCTAGGAATATCTCAATTAAAACACTTTGGACATTCTATAAGCTCCTTGAGAGTGGAGATGATATACCATGGTGTATGATGCAGTGTCACATAATTGATAACACAAACATTTGTTAAAGAAATGTGTGAATTAAAAATGACAATATGTATTAATTATCATATTAATCTATCATATGAAGAGACAGAAATCTAATTTTAAATATATCTATCCAAGCAGCAGTAGAACAAAGAACCTCAATTTAGGAATGCTGCAAACAAAAATTTATTTCAGAACTCTTTTTTTAAAAATCTAAGGCCAATCCAGGGGAGGGAGGGGATTAGAGATCAACCAAAGGATTTGTATACATGCATATAAGCATAACCAATGGACAGATACTAGGGGGATAAGGGCATGTGCAGGGGATGGGGGTGGCTGGGGAGAGGTCAATGGAGGAAAAAGGAGACCTATGTAATACTATATGTAATACTTTAAGTAATAAAGAATTAAAAAATATAGATGTATAAGGCCAATCAATAATACTTAACCTAAGAAAAATATATCCCGATAGGAAGTAGAAGAAATAAATATTTACTTATGCTATTTTACTTAGCCTATTCATCTATAGAATTATCCCCAGATAGGAAATCTTAAATAGTAAGTATCCTATATAATAAAAGCCTAATATGCAAATTGACCGAACGGCAGAATGACCGGTCGCTATGACGCACACTGACCACCAATGGGCAGACGCTCAATGCAGGAGCTATCCCCTGGTGGTCAGTGCCGCTCAGCCAGAAGCTGGGCTTACGGCTGGTGAGTGCAGAGGCAGTGGTGGGAGCCTCTCCCGCCTCCACTGCAGGCGGGCGGTAAGGTGAGAGGGGTCCTGGACTCTGAAAGCCCTGGACTGCGAGAGGGATTGGGCCTAAGCTGGCAGGCGGACATCCTCTGAAGGCACAGGCCAGGCTGAGGGACCCTCCCTCCCCACTCCCCCCAGTGCATGAATCTCGTGCACCAGGCCTCTAGTATTATAGGTTAAGAAGGCTTTATGGTCAAGAATTAGATTTCTGTTAAAATCCAAATTGCTCAGAGATTTTAACAATAAACTGTTTTCAGTTTGTACTTTTGATTAAGAGTTGGAGATACTTATTTGGAAACTTATTTTCACAGTTTTTGACTGAAGCAAAGAATGTAACCTCAAATTTAATTATGTAGGGAAAGACCAGCTTAACGTACTTGGCTATTTCTCCTATATTCATCTCTGTCCTCAATGAGCAAGGCAGTTACCCCACTAAGAATACAAGTCCAACTGAGATATCAGAAAGAACGCCTCCTAACTTTTTAATGGCATGTTAACTTTTTTTAACATTAAAAAATATTTTCTGCGCTTTCATTAAAAACAAACAAAAAACTGTGAGCACAATATGCAGTCAAGAGTTAATGAAAAATGAGGCACAAATGTGTATTACTCAATATCAAAAATATACCAAAGTCAATAATTTAGACTTTAAAATGAAAATAAGTGTATTTCCCATCTCTTCAGAGAGAGTATATTTTCATTTTGAAGTAACTAACACAATTTAAAACAAATCAGGATAAAACTGAGTTTCTATAAAAGCGAATCAGAGAAGTTGGAACTCTAATTCAGGTCATATGGAAACAGAGGTAAAGAAAATGAAAGGGAAGGGGGAAACATGCAATCCTGCTTTGGGTGTGCAGAAGACAGGATAGCTGTAGTTTGCTCAGCTTAAATCCAGGGTGGTCACGTGTGTCTTCTGCTTTGCCTGGAGAACACATGCAAAGGGTGACCAACAGGCAAAGCTGACCTGGGAAACAGATGGTGGCCTGGAGTGGAACATGGCTAGAGAAGCTCAATCCTCCCACGTAGTTTTCTCTGAATCTAGAAATTGGGTTTTTTCCCTCATTAAAAGAGTAATTCTTTAGTCAGAAAACTGAAAAAAATTCCCATTATTTATCTAATATGGAAAAAGTTCTAATTTAATAACTTTGCTAGTGAAGTTATTTTCAACTTCTAGTCAAACATGCTGTTTTTACCAAACACGCTAATAGCTCATTACACATCGATTGTGCTGATCCACCCGGTAAAACCACCATACCCCCTCCCCTGTAGGGCTTGTCACTGCTGGTTCCATTGTCCTTAAGACTCACTACGAGTGTAGAACACCTATTGCTGTCATTTTTTCAGCAACCATTGTCTTTTTTTATTTTTTTTTCTTGCCTCATATTGTTCTTCAGTGGGCCTTGATATTTCTTTTGCTGCTGGGTTCTTACCTGCTCCCTCATTAGCGACCATCCTTTTGCATAAGCCTGAGCCAACGTGATGTCATCTTGTTCAGTCCTTTGGCTTCCCTCATTCCCTCAGGACTATCCAACACAGACTCCTTTCTTTTCCCTACAACAAGACGGTCAGCCCTTTGTGAGCTAATAACTAATAATCAATTAATGTTTGATAGTACAGTTGCATTATATTGTGCTTTGGCACCTGAAGTAATTTATTTTCATCTCATTAGGAACACTTCTTCACCAGTTGCCACTGAAAGCGGGTTTACAATGTATGAGTCCTTCATTTCACACACAGTTTGTGTCTGCACACAGACGACGTGGCCCAGGAAGTAATGAGCGGTGTATGAAAGTGATGTCATGTAGCTCTGCTATACTGATTAATTTTGTTGCCAAATTAAATGGGCTTGGGATCCTTACAAGAAATGTGCTATTGAAGCATAAAACATTGGTGTTGTATCTGTACTGGCACAGCTTATAAATTATATCTCAAAACTTCCCAGACACAAAGCATGTTTCTACCACTGTCAGCAAGCAAAGCCACTAGCACTATTCCAGAGGGGGGCCTCCTCCGTTATCGAAACAGTTGTCAGTGTTGTCCCGCTCCCTTCATTGTTACCAGGTGCCAGGAGCAATGGTTGGCGGTGGGTCAGGTAGAAAGAACACAGCCCAGTTTCCATGTGCCAGGCAAACCTGGCATGGAGGCAGGACAATGATTTTTTTTTTAATTTATAAATAAAGCAAATCAGATATAAGTAGGATTGATGGCAAAGAAATTTAAAACACCAATATGTAATCTATTCCGAACAATTATTGCTAAGCTATGTATTTTTCTCAGAAATGGTGGGCTATATGGGTCAATTAGCATGTTGAATCAAGGTATTCAGGCAAAACAGTACAATGAGAGAGTATATAGTATTCCCTTTAAAGTATGTGAAAAAAAGTTTGGCTAAAACCTCACATTTAAATTCATTTAACTCTGTACAGTGCTTA
This sequence comes from Eptesicus fuscus, assembly GCF_027574615.1. Classification (NCBI taxonomy): domain Eukaryota; kingdom Metazoa; phylum Chordata; class Mammalia; order Chiroptera; family Vespertilionidae; genus Eptesicus; species Eptesicus fuscus. The sequence continues at coordinate 19,347,870 of NC_072485.1, read as the reverse complement.
GAGTAGTAAGTTCCTAATGAATGAAACATGTCCCTGAGAATATACAAAAATGTCATAAACTGCCAACTAATAGGTTTAATGTGGCATTTTATCTTGTTGTGTACTCGTGCTAAAATTATTTTCCATTCATCGGATTCTCTATATATGAGGTCTGTTCTCTGCCTGTGCTATCAACAACTTGTTTTGTGGTGATTTGATTAATTTACTCTAATCAAAATAGGGAGTGGTTCCGTGAATGGTTAAGAACACGCCGTGGAAGCCAACTGTTGAGTTAGACTTCCAACTGGACACTTAGGGTAAAACGGAACAGTTCATATAAAGCATACCTACTTTAATGCCTAGTGTACAGTTAGCCCTCAACAAATGTTAACAGCTTTTATTTTGCCTCCAAGTACAAGATCACCTATTAAGCATTTTGCCACTTTATAACTTGATGTGTTTTTTAGATATTTTATGTTAAATTATATGTATAACTCTTCTTTATAGTTCTAGTTGCTAATTCGGGGGTTCCTCTAAATTCCCTAAAAAAAAAAAAAAAAAAAAAGTCAGAAAATCCCTAGGAAACAGCTAAATGACATTCCTAATTAGAACACGTATGCCATCTAGTGGTCACAATGGCTAACTATGGGCTTACTGGTGAACAGAAAAGTAGATGGTGAAAATGTTCTGCTTTTGCTTCCTAATGCAGTCTCCTGGAGTGAATCTCAGACAAACAAGTGAGGCTTCCTACGTGCACAATACTCACCCAATAAAAATGTCTGAACACAAAATTTCATCAGAGTGCGGGGAAAATTTAATTTCTGGGATGCATATAGTCTCCTTTTAAATACCCATGTAAAATACTTAAACTGGATTATAAATATGAATTAAAAAAAAGAAGATTCCAAATATAAATGAAACTAGGGAAGGCTGAAACAGAAAGATGGATATGGTATTTAATAGTAAACATTTTTGAAGGAAGATCATTCTGATTTAGTGCAAAAAACCAAAGAAATGTCAAGTTAATGGGAGAAAGGAGATGGGAAATAATCAAGATGCAACTCACATATGGAAATCCTCTGGAATAAGGCATTAACTTCGACATAAGAAGCTACTAGAGATTTTTATTCTCAGATTTAGAAGAGTGGTGTGTAAACAGGGACTCTTTGGAGACATATCTAGTCATGAAAAATTGAATCGTAGATTTTGTTCTTTATGGAAATAATTTTATATTAGTTGATCTTGGATAGAGATTACTATACAAATGAAAATTAGACATCTACAAAAGTAAGTGTATTAAAATTGATAGGCATCCTCAGACTGAGGCTATATCTAAGAAAATATGCAAGTGCTTATCTAACAAAGGCCACTGCATGGAAATTAATAAGTACATTTTACTTCTAGATTAAGAAGATTGCAAATTTTACTCCTGTTGTTTCCTACAATCTTAGCTTAACTGGCAGTGTGTTTTTTTTTTTTTTCCTTTTCATTTTTTCCTAAGGAGTAAAATTTATGTGAGACCAAGATGTCAAGAGGATCAGCGTAAGGAACGCTTCGATGTTAGTCATGTCTGTAGCCACTGCAAACAGAGTGGGCACTGTGGGCACCAAAACAGGTGACTGTGAGTGCTTCTTTCAGACCTCTTAAAGGTTTTGGTTGCAGATGTCATCAAGACATCTGGAAATTAGGCTACGTTCTTTAGTGTTGGTTACTGAAACAGCTGTTCAATTAATTACGTCAGTATATTTCTCCAGTCTGAACTGATTAAAGATATGTTTATTTTTGCTTTCATAAAACAGCTGTGATATAAGTACTAAAACTGATGTTCTCAGAAACACAAAATATAATTAAAATCATCATATGTTGTCCAGTCCAAGTAAAAGTTTACTTTTGGGTCTTTGTGTTTTATTTATATTTATAGGGAATACCAGTATATATATCCAGAATGCAAGATTTTTTCCCCTTAATTCTCTTTCTAAGTACTTTCACATTCGCCATTCTTTTTTTTACCACTTAACACAGAGGATTAAAACATCAAAACAGAAAGTGCAAATGTTGAAATTGGGTCCAATAAGCAAAGCAGGTGACCCAAGAAAAAAAGGCTTTACCTTGATGTGAATTACATAGTGTTCTCTGTTCCCGACATTTTATGGTAAAATGTGTTGGGCTATAACAGTAGTTATGGTCTGTTAGCTAGAACCTAGAACCTTATGTCAATCAAATAAAAGGAGGGCATGATTTAAAGGAAAAATCTGTAACACAAATAAGACAGAAGCTTAGAGGCAACTCAACTGCTGCAGATGTGCTACATCTGCTCACTTGCCCACTGGGGACCAGGAGATAAAGAGATTAAGACATTTACACGAAGATGGTTAGACAGCAGATCAGATAAGCAATCAGATAGCAAGTTCCAGGTACTCCAACTACAGCATGGAGAAAATGACCCATTAAGCCCCTTAATCCATTTACAAACAATAGTTTTAATTCATTTAAGATTCAAATGACAATAAGCTGGTTAATGTTAAAATGCCACTAACATTCTGAAATAGAGAGAAACAAGTGATCTTTTAATAATCACTAATCCTAGGTAAACAGCATTGGGGTTTTATATTGGGGGCACCAATACTCTGATGTCTTTTAAAGACAATTCTAAGTCAGGACAATGTTTTCAAATCTCATTTTCACATGATAATAATAGAACCTTTTAGTTATGATGCATGTGAAAAGACTTGATGGGTACTAGGAACATTTGAAGTAGTTTGTTTCTTCTTGGTAGACATCCTACAAGAAAATATTTTCTGCTTATTACTTTATGCACTGCTTTTTTTTTTTCTAATTCCAGATGTGGACATGCTTATACCTGAACCCTGTGTTTATAATAGGATACAGAGGTGTACATGATCTATAGATCTCTCACTTTCCGAACACAACAATTAAAAAATATGCAGCACAAAAATAAACTCCGTAATATCGAAATTTTCAGAAAGATGTAGAAGTGAGAAATACTAATATTATTTATAGTACATACATAGATGGTAACTTTAAATACATATAATATTAATATAGAATATATAATTGTATATTATAAAATGGAACATTATAAGTTATAAAAGAAATAAAAATATAGTCATTCATTCTGTGTCTTTTAGAAATACGGCCCTGTAACCTAGTCATCCCCAAATTATGACTTGAAGCTAACACTCTAAACTTGAACTGACAGAAATAGACTTTACTATTCTTGATTAACCAGATTCAACATCTCCTTTCTCTCCCTCTAAATTATCAGATAACCTTGAAAGGAAGAATGTTATTACCTCATCTACTTGTTGCAAAAGTAAGTTCATGCTCAATAGCAGTAATACTATTATTTCCTTTATAAAAATTCAAAACATTGTAAGCATTTAGATTCTTTTATTAAAAAAGGAGCAATATTTAATCCACCTATATCATTCAAAACATAAATTTCCTTGTGAGGTTAATTGTGGTAGGATACCATGAATCATGTGGCTGATACAGTGTTTCTTTCTTTATACTGGCTACTAACTCTCTTAATGGTAAACTTGGGGCCATCTCTGACAAAATATAAATGAATCTTTCTCTCTAAACCCCATTCCTGGCTTCCTATCTCTTCGATTATCACTTTACCCTATGTCTTGGTTTGACTGACCTATATTTTGTATTGATTTTTAATTAAATACATTTCAGTAAGCCAACGTAAGTCCTTTCTGAAATGCCAGTTGAAAGAAAATATATGAAATAGCTGAGATACTGACGTAAATGCCAATATTCTTAAGTCACATACTATAAAGGTGCCTTAGGGAGTGAAGAAAACTATAAGCAAGCTCACCCTCTAAGTCCCCCATTAGGGCTGAATGTGCTCAATTATAATAAATGTTTAAAGGCAAAATGATTGCACAATAGAAAAAAAAAAAAAACATGCTCTAAGCTCTCAGACTTTGGATCTGTTCTGTGATACAGCTGAAGAGGTTATAAAAGTCCTGGTGCTTCTCTCTGTGAACCAATAGCCTGATGCAGGAGTGGAGCCAGTGAAAGGGAGAAAAAGCCCAGAGAAGTCGAATCTCAGCAACAATCCCTCAGTTCACACATCAAGAAAATAACCTAATTACTGGAAAGCGCGGGGGGTGGGGGGGGGGGGGGGGGGGAGAAAAAGGAAATAAAAAGTATGGAAGGGTAGAGAAGCATTCAATGCGAACACACCCAATTTGTCTTGCCTGTGGAACGAGAAGTCAGCCTGGATCCTGAGGGTAGCCATTAAGACTGGATGTTTGTATAACGTGTGGATGAATGAGAAGCAGCCAGGAAACAGGAAAAAAAAAGACTGATTTTAATTACTAGGAAAGCCGCACGAGAAAGCACGCCGAGCTGGTGGCAAGCAGGCTTCCAGCTGCAGGCTGCGGGTCACTGGGCTCTCCCTGCCAATTAGAGCCCGTCAGACCCCAAGGTCGGGGGGACAGGGGGTGGACAGGGGTGCAGGGAGCAGAGGACTCGGCGTGGGCGCGGGGTCGGGCTGGACTCGGACCCGCACCAAGGACGGACACCGCCCGCAGCGCTGCGACCTGAGGCTTCTCTGAGCGGTGCCCCCCGGTGCAGACGGACAGGCACGCAACACAGTGCGCGGGGTCTCCTCGGCACAGCGCACAGGTGCTCACCGCGTGCTCCACGGACACCCAGGGCCACAGACGTGTCCGATCCTGCCTTTCCCACACCCGCACTCCATTCAGGCCAGACGAGTCCAGAGAATCCGAGAAGGACCGGGGAGACGGAGACGGGAAAAGTAGAGGGGAGGCCCGGCGGAACAATGGCACGAACGCTGCCACCCCGCGGACTGACTACCTGAGTTATGTCCCCCATCACACCCATCGCGCGGCTGGACAATGTCGGGGGGGAGGGGGGGGCGGCTGGCCGGACGGAGCCAACTCTTCCCTCCGCTCGCTTAGAAGTGACGCGGGGAAGGAGGGGGGAGGGAGGACGACCCCGGGGCCGTAAAGCCAGCGAGCCCGCGAGTCCGAACCTAAAACTCGCCAAGTGTCCAAACAAAGCGCAGCGCTGCCCACTCAGGGCCGGAGGAGGTTCTCCAAAGTGAGAAAGTCCCCCCCGCACCCGGAGCCCACCCGAGCCGGGACTCAGGGGCAGCCGCCCGCGGGGACCGGAGGGACTGGGTCCGAGCTCTCCCTCCCGGGGCGCGCGCGCCGCCGTGGGCGACGGGTGCCCCGGCTGCGGGGCGGGGGAGGGCGCCCCCCGCACGCCGGAGCGGAGCGCAGCGCAGGGAAATACCGTTGCCTGGACGCGCAGAGAAACCAGGAAAACCCTCCTGGAAGCAGAGCCTCCGGCCGGGGGGACGCGCTCAGGGAACCTTTTTCCACGCGGGGCGCTGGCGCGGGCGCGGCGGCGGCGCGGCGAGCGGGCGGGCGGGCGGGGCGGGGCGGGCGCCGGGAGCCCAGCCAGTCAGAGGCGCGCGGCGCGGGGCGCGCGGACGCATTGGAGGAGCCCGCGCGAGCCCCACGCACCAGCCCGAGGAGGCTCCGCACCTGCTCCCCCAATATAACCAAGTGCGGAGCGCGGGAGCGCGGAGCGCCGGCGGGCAGCGGCCAAAGTGCCGTCAAAGCTCGGGGCGGCCCGGAGGCGTTGCCCGGGTTCCTGTTTGGGGGAGAAGCCGGGCCAGCTGGGGCACCCCCCCTCCCTGGATGATTAAAAACTCCGCAGTTGTCCTCTGCCACAGGCTGCGGGCGAGGACCCCGGCCCCTGCAGCCTTTGAACCGCGCCGTCGGCAGGAGGATGGGAGCCGGGCGGTGAGAGCCGCCGGGAAGGACGGTCGGCGTCTCCTCGGTGAGTGGCTGACACCCGTTCCTCGCCGCCGCCGCCGCCGCCGCCGCTGTCGGTGACGGTGCACTTCAGCTCCCGGGCGCTGGCGAGGTTTGACACCCTGGCTGCCGCGGAGCCACCCTTCCTAGCCGTGTTGCCAGAATCTAAAAACTGTGCGATCAAGCAGCTGCTGCTCCTTGTTTCACATGCTGGGTTTTTTGTTTGTTTGTTTTTCTCAGCTGGGATTTTATGTCAGAAAAGTTAGGGCAAGAGCACATGCAACCTATTTGTGTATCTCCTAATGCCATCCCAAATAAGAGCAAACAGTTCCCACAACTAAACCGAAAAGGGGAGGAATGCAAGGATAGGGTAGGAGTTTTTTTTTTTTCTGCAAGAAGACACTCGGTGTTCAGAAGAGAGGATGCGTTTGTAGGTGCTGAGTGTGTGTCTGATGACAGAGCAACGTGTTTGGGAGAACAGAGCTCCCAGAACTGAGCGTCTGGCAGGGCAGTGACTTGTTAAATTCAGCAGGATGCTCTGTAAGCGAAGTTCTGCGAAGTTCCACAGACTAAAACAACAGTGTCTTGAATTGTGCGGAGGTGTTTTCTAGATGTTGTGCAGGAATGTGATAGATTGGGACAAGGAATAAGAAAATATGTTTAGACAGTTTATTGAGGGTTGTTTTTTTTTTAATTGGAAAGTGGGAATGTTAATTTGCATATACATGGATATGGTGTACAATCAGCTGAGAAAAATATTCTGACTACCTTATAAAAATTTAAGTTGTTTTAACTAATTTTATTTGGGAAAGTCAAGAATCCACTAAATATTTTAGAATTATTTAATTTTTAAATTTTATCAGCTTTCTAGCATGAAAAATACTATTCATTGTGGTAACGTAAATTCAGGTTTGGGAGCAAAAAAACTTTTTAACTGTTGTATGTGAAATGCCTTACCTACATTCATCTACTTTTTTTTTTAATTTAAAAGATAAAATCACTTAGAGATGCCATGCTTATACCTTGATTCTGAATTTTAACTGTGGAAATAAGGATATGAGAAGCAGATGTTTATTAGGACACTAGCCTTAAAAAATACAGACAAATAAGTAGTGGGTTAAATTTAAAATTAGTGGAGGCATACTGGAGTACTATTGAATTGCAACAGAACTACAGCAATAAGCCTAGAAGAGTTCATCATTATTAACATTATGACCTTAAACATAAAATAATTAGTAATGATTAGGTCATTATTTTTTTTCTAAGTGACTGTTGTCAATTTTAAGAAACTCAGAAATGTTTCTTTGCATATTTTCCTACATCATACTCAAATTATTATAAATCCAACGTGGACCAGTTTGTTGAGTCTCAAAGGTATATGTTTCCTTGATTAAAATGGGGAAGACAATATGACTATATAATAATATGTCACATAAAACAAATTAATAAAGTTAAGAGATATTACAAAGACCAACTAGGTTTAGTGAAGGAAACAAAGCACAAAATTTAAAGTTAAAAGTTAAAAAGGGAAAATGTGCTTTAAAAAATAAAATTGAATTTGAAAACTTAGCTGGAGTGTGGTGAGATGGTATAAATACACATTTGAAAACAGAAAATCAGTACAATGTTTACAATGTAAATGCCAATGTGTTGTGTAGGGCTTGGTGGAGTCTTTTAATTGTTCATATTTAAAACTTTTGAAAACCGAAAGTTAAAGAGAAAAACTGCTACTTTTAATTTCTGGTTGATATCATACACAACTGAATAGAAAGTTAGACTTCTTGGAAGTTAATAAAAATAACATTACCCGGATGGATGAACTAGATGCCAGACGTTGTCTATAACTTTTGAGGCACCTGCATATAAGGATGTATTTGGAAATAGATCTGTGAAGCAGCAGTTGTGGAATTTTGAAATGATCCCTGAGAGACCCTGTTTCCTTAGGTGAGCAGTACTTCACCTATGAGGTGGTCCTCCATTTTTTCTTAATTCGGGAGATGAACCAAAATCACACCATGATGAACACATAGACTGTGTTTATTTAAGACGAATTAAAAGTTAGTTGCTGGTGACCCACTTTATGTGCCCAATTAAGTTTAAAAATGGATCGGGTTTGACTGATATATACTTCCTTAAATGTCTTTTTCACTTAACAGTTTAGAAAACCATTGCCACCTTCAGGGTAGAGGTTAGGGTGTGGTTTAGTGGCAAACCCGATCGAGTAATGAGGACCAGAGGGCGGCAATAAAGGGTAGAGGGCTCTCCAGATGAAGGAAGTAAGGGGATGCTGTGCTGGCCAAGTTATTTTGGAGTTTGTCTTATTTCTAGATAAAACAAGAGGTATGTTTTTGTGTGTTGTGGGAGGGAAACTATGAAAACTTGTCTAGATGGCTATAATAGTGTAAAGATGATTTGACTCTTAAGTTCCATCGGCTAAAACAGAGTTTTATAGTAGAGTTTAGTGTCAAAAATTAATTTAGCATTTATGAGTCCAATATTCTTAAAGTGTTGGATTTACTGAATGCCTCCTACCACACATATTTTGATAACTCATAGTCTTTGAATTGCCTCTCTTTCAAAATATGTTCTTTAAAAATTTACTAAGAGGTTGGAAATTTCTCTTAATTTAAATAGGTCCATAGACTTTGCTCAAATTCCGACTTCAGGAGCTCAGATTTATTCATCTCTTTCTTATTCCTGAAGATACAAATATAAAAAGAGGTGTGCATTTCAGATAAGATTTTTTTTTAGATTAGTGTTGTAAGGTTGTGCTGATATGTTTCATGAACTTCTTAGCACTTTATAGCAGGAAGAGGCTGGTCGGAAGCTCAAAGCAGTAGAATCTCTGCAGAGGTCTATTTTCTGAGCACTTGTGATCAATAACTCTACATTAGAGACTGGTACATTTTAAAAAGTAATGAAGTATATAAAACTCATTAACACTTAAGCTTTAGGATTAAAAACTATTATGAACAATGTCTCATCTCTGTACCTATACCCTTTTGATTAATGTCTCCTAGTATGCAATATTTAGAAGGGTTCTGGATAAATGGGATAATATCAGATACTTGAACAGTTTTTTGGTTAATTATTTTTATTAAAATAAGTAGAACAAATTCAGCAGTGCTTCATTGATAAAGTTGATATGAAAGGAATTTTTAAATGGTTTTATTATATATTTATTTTTTAAGGAAAATACTTTTACAATTAATATTTTTATCAAAGTATTCATTATATCCCATGAACCTGATATGTGACTATGTATTTAACTTTATGTTTTACTTACGATAAATGTGTGCATAAGCTAAATGTAAAGCATTTTCGTGCCTATTAAGCCCTTAAGTTAAAACACACGTCTTTAATTTCATATGCCAGAATAGTGTATGCTGTATTTTTGACATTATAGTGGTCTTAAATATTGGCTCATAAGACTTAAAAGCCAGGCAAAATATGGAAGCTCTTCTTTTCTTTGGTACAGGGGAATGGAACTATAGAAATTGACCATAAAGTAACTCCAAAAAATAAATCAACTTGATCTTTTTCTGGAAATAAAAAAAAAAAACCCAATGAATCCATCATTTCTTTAATATAAAATAGTGTTAAATGTTTTATTCATGATAAATTTTAGTAAGTATAGTCATGTTCTTTTCTCATGTGTTTCTTAAGTTGGATCTTGTGATCACTGTCATTTTTTGTACATTTCCAAAACTATTTCATTGGATGCATTGACAACATAGGGGAAATATTGATTTTTTTCCCCCGGTTTTTTCAGTGGTCCCTTAAAAATCCATAATGACCTAATAACCTGCCTCCTTGTGGTTACCACTTTTTAAATTTATTTTTAACAAGTGGATTTCTTTTAAAAGATTTGGCAGGACTTGCACATTTCCTATTATGCTAGTCATGGTTTCAGATACTTCCTATACTCACTTGTATACACCAAAAAAGTTGAGACCTTAACAGAAAGCATGGTATTAATGTATTTGTTTGTGCTTTCCTGCAAACACACCTTTATAGTTTGTGTCTTTACCCTAAGTATGGACCTGCTTAAGGATTAAAGTCACTGATATGAATGTTATAGAAATTTTAAGTAATTGTATACTAGTATATATCAGGCAAGGAGGGAGATGAAAGTATTTTCTCTTTTGTGACCATTCACTGGAAAAGTATAATTATATACATAACATTCTATGAGGGAGATAGGATTCTGCTCCCTAGCATTTCTATAGCTATTAATACTTAAGAAGGAGAACATCTCATCTTCTGTTATGATCTAGTATGGAGTTTAGGAAAAGAAATTTTGCTGATCACTTATGTGATAAAAGGTGGATTGAATTTTCTCCCACTTGATAGTAGTAATGTTGGCACAAACATTCATTATGAGGATAAAAATTAAGGAGTTTTAATGGAAAGATATATTATAATAGAGTAATTATATTTATAGTTATAATGTGTCTGGAGCTGCAAACAGATCTTTAATTGTATTTTCACAAATATTTTACTAGTTGCTGGTAGCTAGTAGATAACCAGTGGAGAAATGGTATATTTAGTAAAAAATTTACTTTTAAGTGTATAAAGTTTAAACTTCATTGTTTTCAAATATTTATTTTTATATTTAAAATTATTAAATAACTTTTCAGAAACAAAACCAAATATAAAGGTAGGGAGAGTTCGGATAAAGTATTTTAAATCTTCTAAGTTCTCCCATTTTGGCTTTATATACAAATTTACTTTTCAATAATGTAATATTTGCTAAGATACTATAAAGTTTATAGTCTCTAAAATGACTGAATTAGATGAAATCCCAAGTGTTTAACAGGAACATTAATTTGAAGGTACAGGTGAGTGAGAGTAGGAATTTAAAAAAAATAATTTTTGCTTTCTAGAAATAAATTTTTATTTAATTCAAATTTTATTATTATTAAATATAAAATTGTTTCCTGGGCAGCTAAACAAATTTTAAGTGCTCACAAATATTTCTGAAAACATTATAAAAAGTTTCATAATTAATTTTAGATTTTGTGTTGGCCACATATTATTATTTGAAAACTTTCCTGTTCATATTCTTTTATAAAAGATATAGAGTAGCTTAATTTCATCTCTCATATTAAAAAATTAATAAAACAACTTGTGATCATTAACTTTTCTAATTTTGAGAATAGTTGATGACAGGAACTTCAAAACACTGTCCTCTTTCAGTACCATTATTCTAATAGAAATGTGTTAGCTAATGCTAAAATAACCATCTCATTAAAAACAAGTACATATCGCATGAGTTATTATCAATAAATTATGAGGTAATTTAGGAGAAAAGATGAGAATAATATTTCGTGTTGGAAGGAGCTCGTGTTTTTACATATTTATCACAAAGAATAATAAGCCAAGATATTAAGATGTTAAGTGATGTGTTTAACATTACATTTAATGGAAAAGATGGAATTAGAACCCAGTTCTCTTAAATTTCTAGGTCAGAGCTTTTCACAGTTTATACTTTTTGCTATACAAATTTTAATTATTTTTATATCTATTCAAATTAAGATTACTACATAAGTATACATAATTTCCTTGTTGTCATTTCTTATCAGTAAAATATTGCCTTTTAAGATTAAAAAATTTAAAATCCAATTATATTAACTTAGAGGAAACAGCTATGCCACATTGTTTTGTTAACCAGTACTTGATTATCTAGACTGCTTAATTTCTAGATATGAACTTTTTCACAATTCACCAGCTAAATAAAATAAGAGAACCTTTTTTACAGTTTCAGTTAAGAAAACTGGGAACTCAAGTAGGAAAAGGAATGTAGTTTTTTCCAGTGAATATTTATAAAGGGCAATCCTTGTTTTGTTGTTAATTTCTTTTCTGGATTGGCAGTGTTTTTTACCCCCAGTGATAAATGTTCAATGGGATATTAAATGAAATAGAAAACTCATGAGAAATGTGTGTGAGAAAATATTTCTTTATATTGGCAAATTTGGATGCAATTTAAATAATGAGGTTTTTTAGGGTAATAATGATTTTAGAGCATTTAATAAAATGCAAAGTAGAAAATGAGTGTCTTAAAAATAGGCACTATTCTGAGTTTTAGAATACAAATATTAACTTGCATATAAATTCTAATTTTACTGGTATACTAAAGGAGTTAAAACAGATAAATTTTGAGTCTGTAAAAGTATTTAGTTATCATTGTATTTGAATCAAAGTTTATGCTTAATTTTAATAATGTGATATAAATGATTTTAAACTGAATCTATATGCTGACATTTTTCATCAGTATGACTGAACATGTAAACTGTAAAATCAGCACAGGGCAACATAGTGGAAAGGTAGTTGTATATTCCTTGGTTTCTGATGTAATAATATTTTTGTAGATCCTTTCTCTCCATCCTTGCATTGTCAAATTATGACAAGAAATTTGTCTATGTCCATATGGGGTGACTTCATATTATAAGACTCTCTCTTCCTTTAATACTGAATATTTAAAGGTGACAAATACAATAAGATGAGGTAAAAGACTGTGGCTAAAACATTTAATGTTTAATATGAGGTCTTTTCTACCCAATGCAGATAGCCAAACTTTGGAAGCAACTCTAGTAAAAAATATAAAATTTATTCTCCAAGCCCAGTGGACAAATGGTGCTTAAAATTCTTTGAATTTTTACTTTTTCTTGATATTTATTTACCTACAACTTACTTTTAATTCTTCAGTATTTTCAAATAACAATAAACTTAGTAGGAAAGAGAGGTTACTTGAGATTTAAGTTAAATGATCCAGAGTTGATTTTATGAAAATTTACCATATTAATTATGTTTTAAAATGTGTGACTATATTTGCTTGTTTCTCATTCTGTAATGTGGTCTTGTTAATATATACCCTGGTGAGTAAAATAAACAAAAAGTAATTCCTTTCTCATTTAAAGCGATTTCTACATTATTTCAGTCACTCAAATGGCCTTCTGTGGACAGTTGTAGTAATGAGTAAGAATATAAAGGGGAATAAGTAGTTGAGGGACTGATACAGGAAATAAGCACATAGAGTGAATGTAATTCAATGTGAAATGTTCAGTGATAGAGTTATATATAGCAAAATGCAAATTTTCAGTATTTCTCCTTTTAGAGACAGCTGTTAGTTTTCTCCTAGTAAGACTTTCCAGCTTGGACTATTTAATGCTAACATTGGTTCCATAATTGCTGCATTTACTTCCCAGATCCTACATTATTTTGAAGTAACTCTGGTTCCAAGATTCACCTAATTTAAATGAATGCTGTGTTTTTCTACATCTCATTATCGTGCTAACTTTAGTAATGTAGAACCATCTAGTCTTTGATGATACAGACAAATCTGAGGTAAAATGAATGTGGCTTAGATGCTATGAAAATATGCAATTTTTATATGTTGTTATAAATAAGTTTGATTTATTTCACTTATTAAATATGGAATATTAATGGTGCTGGTGATAATTTTACAGGTGTGGGTTAACCATGAAGCTAATGAAGCTTTGCTTACAAAGGCCATTCCAGATAATTGTAGTAATAGTAGCAGCAGAGTAGTCATAAACATTATTTTGGTATTTTTAACAGTATATCTAATATAGGGAGGCAGTATGAATTAGGGGACTTGGTATTTGAATTTTGGGGTTTAGAGTTGGCTATACAACTTATTGTATAATTTTAGAAAAATTACTTATTTACTTGTAAAATTAGGATAATAACTGTCATGAAGTTGTGATAATATATAAGGAAAATATCTACTTTTTAATACAAAATAAATGACAGTATTAGAAACATTAAAAAAATAAGTCTGGGAAAATATTTTGGTTACACTCCAATTTCTTTTCTAACATATAAGTTTTAAATTATCTAGCTACCAAAATATTTTATTTTTGTGTGCTCTTCTAACTGTGGAAATTGATATTGAGATCTATTGACCATGAGTATTTAAAGATTATTCTTTGTACCTTATCTTTGATTCAAGTAAATTAGCATTAACAGTACCCTTAACAGTTTGAGATGCAAAGGAAGTGAGAGGTTTGATCCCTGACAATGGAAAGCTGGAAAATTGTCAGCCAGGACACAACATGATAAGGATGTTAAGAAAATGTACCAGAAACATAATTATCAAGATATGAGTCACGCATTCTGAGAACCTTGGAGGACCAGGAATGGTCACTGTGGGGATGGATTAAACCCCCCCAAAATGAGAAGCAATAGAACTTGAAGGGACTTTCAATTATGGATTGGCAAAGACTGTTTTTCAGTTGGTGGAAAGAGAAGCAAAATGAATCAGATATGTAGAAGAAAGTAGGAAAGGTAATGTACAGAAAGAACTCTTTGTTGTGTGAAGAGAAAATTTAAAAACCATCAGATGAGGAAATATAAAGGATTCTGAAAGGCATTTGAAGAATTGAGATTTTGTTAAAAAAGAAGAGGATAATACTCAAGATTAGATGGTATTGAAGATGAGGTTCAGCCCCAGTTTTGCCTCTTACTTTGACTTGGAAAAGTCACTTTCTCAGTCTATTAATCTCTCCAGGAAGAGAGTTAAAATCAATAAATGTAAAGGATTTTTTCTTTTAAAGTTTTGATCCCCTGTAATTCAATGGCTGTGTACTTTATGAGGTTTTGATGAAGAAGCAGATGTGTAGGTGTTGACAGTTGAGTTTAGGAGAGATTCCCTAAAACAGAAATAACTTTCATGGCATATGGAGAGGCCATGGAAAAAGCACGAACTTGTTACACACAAGTTTAATCCTGACTCAACAGCTTCCCTATATGCTTACCTGAGCAATACAATAACTTTTCTAAGCTTCCATTTCTTTTCCTGTAAAAGGATGATATTAACTACTACTACACAGTTTTTTGTTTTGTTTTGTTTTGTAGGAAGAAAATGCAATTGTGTAGATTCAGGAGTTAAATTTAGGAGAAAATTCTTCATGTCTTTAGGTATAGTTGCTTACAAAAGTATCTCTTTGTGCTTAAGTTCAAGAAATATTTGAAGGCAGAAAATTCATTGGAATATTAATAGTATATAATGGGTCAATCACTTCAGTTTTCCAAATATGAGGAAAATCACTTATTTTCTTGGCACAACCCTGTACATTTGCTGATAGGCAGATGACTTATTTTCATGGTCTTAATTGTATTTGACAATATTTAAAGAGATTTTATGTTTTTTCATATATTTTTAAAATTTTGATTGTGTTTTACTGTACCTGAAAAAAAAAGTTTGCAATGCCCATTCAGTTGTAAAGAGAATATATTTTATTTTGGTAGGAGAGAAAGCTTTTCCAAATACTGTTTTTGAACCCCATAAGATTGCAAAATGATATAGAATATATTCATTTAAAAATAATTTCCCCAATTATTTTCTTCTTTCATTTTGATCATATATATACATATATACATATACATATACACATATATACATATATATGTACACACATATATATGTATATATATGATTGATTTCAAAGAGAGGAAGGGAGAGGGAGAGAGAGAGAGAGAGAGAGAGAGAGAGAAATATCAATGATGAGACAGAATCATTGATCAGCTGCCTCTGGCATGGACCACACTGAGGATTGAGCCCATAACCCTGGTGTGTGCTGGAGCCCGGAATCGGACCATGACCTCCTGGTTCTTAGGTCAGTGCTCAACCACTGAGCCATGCTGGCTGGGTGATCATATCTTTTGTTATTTAAATAATTTTATGAAAGTATCTCATGCTGGAAAATTGTATTCATACTAATTTATTAAAACAAATAGAAACTGAAATCTTTTAAATTGTGAATTGTTAGTACATTTTAGATAAAAAATAAAAAAGATTTCACTTCAATTTGCAAACATTTTATAGTTAAGCTTTTCTATAAGTGATATTTAGATATATTGTTCTTTTTTGTCTTGGCTACCGTGATAATAAAAGTTATTAAAATTGAAATAAATTTTATCAATAATATGGTATTTGCCACTTTAAATATGTATATGCTCTGTATCTTTCTCACTTCCTCAGATATTTACTGATTATTTTACTTTTGTAGAAGATTCAATACAGTAGAAAGAAATGAAAGAAAGAAATCTCACAAAAATAGTTCTTTCAAAAAAGTATAATAATACTATACTAGGTCCATAGATACTAGATACAGAGGAAAAAGAAAGATGAATAAAGCCACAAAGCCGACAGGAGAGGGAGCTGATAGAAAGCAATTTTAAACTGTTCAATGAAGAAGTGATTAAATAAGAATTCATATCATGAAATACTTTTAAAAAAATACCTGGACTTGATATTTTGCCTGAAACAAACTTTTCTGTTTATCTTTCTTGCATGTATTTGTGTTATAAGATAATAGGCTTTAGATATAAATATGTGGTTGATTTTTCCTAGATTGAATATTGAAATGCCATCTAGATATCATATAGTTGCTTTGATAAATATTAAGAAGAAAGAAATGACTTAGTGTTCTCATTTTCATTCTTATTTCTCTTCTTTAGATGTTCTGCATGATCAGATATCTCCTACATATTAGAACTTAAAAGATGTTTTAAAGTTGACAATGTGTCTTGAGTTATTTTCAAATCAACTACTTTTTTAATATGTTAATCTCTATTTGGTTAGAGTTTGTCTTTAGCTAATATTTGGATAGATCGTCTATCAGAGATCAACTTCTTTTTCTTCTGAAGAAATTACTATATTATTAGTTTCTTTTTTCTTTTCATTTAAAACAATTAGGGTAATTTAAGTTTTCTCATGAGGGAAATATAACCTCAAATATAAATTATTATTTTATTAATTATTAATCTCTTATCCCAAGTTAAAAATAATACAGACATCATTTTAAGGATTAATTTAAAAGTCATTGTTTTGTAGAAGAATTACTTTCCAGTAACAAAAGATAACTATTACTTTTTTCCTAACTAGTGGAATGCTATTTAAGAATGACTTTAAAATTGATGCTGAAATACTTTGTTAGATTACAAATGATATGTTCCATTGGGTGTGTTAGCCTGAGGACCACATGATAAAGCAAGTCTTAGATGTCAGAATCTTGATTGAATGAACACTTTTGTCATCATCCCTTTTTTATTGTAACATCACAGAAATGATGATGAGCAGCATAAAAAGCATATGATGAAAGCTGAATCTTTGCCTAAAGAAGTCCTCTAGTTCTCTCCCTCAGAAGTAGCCGTAAAACAGGTTTCTGTATGACTTCCTTCCAACAAATGTTTGTTTGTTTGTTTCTTAGAATAAATTTGGGTGTCTACATATCAGAAGAAAAGGTATATCGTTTTTGAACACTGCAGACTATTCATGATAGAAGTATCATGAGTTTATCTAAATCATAATTTATCTAAATTATTCTTCACTTAAATTTTTTATCAATTTGTTTTTATATGCAAATACAAGTAATTATGAAATAAACATTATTATGTATTCCTTTTTATATAAACGTAAGTAAATCTAGAAGTGGAATTGCTAGGTCAGTGAGAATCCACATTTAAAATTTTGATTTTACTGACAAATTGCCCCTCCACAGGGATACTTCCATTTAATGGTCCCACCACCAGCATGTTAGAATGTCTATCTCTCCGCATTCTAGTCAGTAGAATGTATTACCAAACTTCTTGTCCTGCACCCAGTGGAATAGATGAAAAAGTTTCTTATTTTTGTTTTACTTTATGCCTAATATTGTGAGCATTTTTAGATGTTTATAAAACGTTTTTAACCTATTTCACCTCATCCCCAGTTTAATTCTATTAAGTTAATATTAAAAAAAAAAATCCCTTTACAGGTTAACTGAAAGCAAGAAACAAATAGCAGCAGTAAGTCAATTAAAAATGTTTGAGGCATTGCCAACATTTCTAAGAAATAAAATGCACATCTGGGGAAAGCCAGATAGATACATTTGTTTAAATACCATTATGTTTCTTTCCCCTCCACTGTTTTCAAAACATCCAGTGGAGGTACAATGAAGAGAAGACAATTCTCCTTGAGTAGAGCAGAACAGACTTCAGGCAAAGAAAAAATTCTGGATAAAGGAGTCCTCATATTCCAACCAGCCTTACAAATCTCGCTCACCCAGCACTTGTTCAGGGCATCTTTCACTGGAATAACAGCATCTCCAGACTGGTTTCTTTCCCTATATTCTCCAAAATGTCAGTCATTCTGATGGAACAATCTTTCAAAGACTCAAGTCTAGTCATTCCATTTCTTTGCTTTGAAGGCTTTAATGCTTGCTTCAGCTTGAAGAATATGTTTTGGATTCTGCCCGTAAGGAGCTCCATGGCTGTCCTGTAGAAACTCTTCCTAGGCTTCTGCTACTACACCAGTGTACACGGTGTAGAATGAGCCACACCGCTCCAAAACCGGTCATCAAAATTCCCTTCTCTGTACTTGTGTTGACATTATTTCTTCTGCCAAAAATGATGCTTCCAGATATCTCCATGCTAAAACTCCTTTTTCTACTGGGAGATCACAAGCTACTTTAAAGATAGGAACACATTCTGATCACTTTTATAAACTGCTGTGAATAACATAAACAAGTGAAGTTTTTGTTTAATTAAATTAGTTATTTGTCCTAACACATAATGCTCTAAATAGCATAATGTTTTGAAGATACCCATATTGAGAAATACTGCATAAGAAACATCACTTTTAGTATAGCATAACAGAACGAGCTCTCAGCAAGTGTTCTTACTGTACCTCTACATAAATTTGTTTTTGGTCCTTGACCTGACAACATCAATGATATTAAATATTTATGTAAGTTGTCTTTTCCTAATTATAATGAAGAAACCAAACTTGTATATCCTTGACAAATTTGTGATAATTGCTTTTAAAATTTTTATTTAAATTTCAAGATCCTTTGACTTGCTTGATGGATTTTGGTACATCTGCATTGCTCATTACAAAACATGTAACATTGCTTGTTATAAAAACATGGACAGTAGACAAATACTTATTTTAACACTAATGAAACACAAGCAAGTATTTTTCATTTTATACATCATTTACAAATGTGCAACAGGTCTACACAGTGAAAGCTTATTAGCATAAAGAAATCAAGGATATATATTATTTTATAACTAATTTTAAGATAATATTAGGAAACACCAGCTCTCAGCAAGTGTTCTTACTATACCTCTTCTTTATAATGAAGATGATGTATCATAGAGTAGGTATTAATTTCACCATTAAACCAAATTACAAGTAGCACTAAATAAAATGTCCCACCTGTAACCTAAATAAATTATAAACAGTTTTAGTTCTATAATTCTGTTCTGATTCAACAAATTAACAACTATCTAAAATGTCACATTTTTCTATCAGATTCCAAAGTTATCATAAGAAGAATAAATAATTGAAGACTGAAAATACATTTTCTGTATCTTTTTAGTAGTGTTTAAAATTTTTCTTAGATAATTCTTTGGGGGTCTATTTTTAAAATCAAGCATTCTGGTGTATATCTTGATAATTAGATTAAAAAGTGATTTCATAATTTCAATGTCATATCATAGAAATATGAGCAAAAAAAGTATTAAGTAAGTCTTAGGAGAAAAAAAAAAAAGAAGAAAAACCATAAAGAGAAGTTTGATCCCAACAAGTGTACAGGTACCTCCCAGCCTTTCAGATCATTGATTGCATTTAAGTCTAAGAATATGCTGTTACCCCCTTTATTCTCTGTGCTGCTTTTTTCTTTATCTTAAGATACGATTCCTTGAACCAATTTCTTCTGAACAAGAACCTGTATCATCAACAGGAAATACTATTGAACTGAATAAAGGATCAGCACTCTTCCCCCCCCCCCCCCATCACTAGATAAACTCAGAAAAGCCAGGCTGCTATTCTTTGTATTATTTCTGCCTCAATAGAAAACACTAAAAGTAAAATCGAAGACTAAGACTTCTTTTTGAGATCGAGGGAAAATAGAGAGTTTGCAAGTATCAAGCACAAACACAGTAGCTGAATTCACAAACATTCCAGTGTGCACAATTAAAATAACCTTCACTGTGATTTTTACGGAATGGTAGGCCGTTGAATAACAAGGGAAAGGATGAGCAAGTGTGTACACTTACCGCTTAATCCGAAAGCAGGAAAGGCATTAATTGTTGTATTAGCTTATGTGTTTCTGTGTTGAGAAATAGTTGGCCTGGAGGCATCAGCAGTTCCTGACCAAGCATTTTCAAGGAATGTTTCTTGGCATTCCAACGCTTCTATAAAATAATTTCAGAGATTTTTTTATATTTAAAATAAATGTTTAACATCTCAGAAGATCAAGTGAATTTCACATGCCATAGTAATTTTTTCAGTAATTTTAGACAATGCATTATTTTAGGATGGCAGGGGGTGGAGGGGATTTATCTTCATTTGGTTTTATAGTTTCACAAGCCATAAAACCAATTTGATAAGAACAGTCACCCAGCAGGTATTTGCTCAATATCAGATGGATGGTAATTTGGATACTTTGGACTCCTGTTACCACGGTGCCACCAAGAGGGGAAAAATTACTGGAGAAAAAAGCAAAAAAAGATTAAGTGTGACACAAATATATGTAAGTTTTGATAGAATAATAAGAAAGTATATTAATGACTAGAACCAAAAATATCTTATTTGTTTCTATATTTATATGTTTTTATTTCAAAATTCCAAATACTATGAAAACTGGCGAAGCTAAAGGCATAACTTAAATTATTAGTCACAGAAAAAGCCTCTGTGGCTAAGTTATATCATAAAGATAATTACATATGTTAAATACATTATATTAGAATGAGAGAAATATTGTACCAACCCAATTAATTGTTAATACTGATACTTGTTAATATTCGGTGCCAGTATTTTAGACTTTACATTTTCCAATGAAATGCATTTTTCCATATAGTTTAAGTTTTAAAAACCTGAAGCTATCAAAATCCAAAAGAAAAATAAAGAACTATTATGAGATCATGCAAAGATAATAGTAAGAAATGATTAAAATTCAGTTCAGCCTGGGTTTATTTGTTGTTGACTATGGGCACGGAGAGCTGACATTTGGAAGGCACAAACACATTTGTAAACATTAGCAGTTTATCGAGTTTACACTCCACATTTTATGCAGACATCAAAGTCTCACATTATTTAATGATTCTGCTGATGCATATATAAAGATAGTGTGTATGATTTTTACATACCTTTTTATGGGTAAAAAAGAAAGGGCTGTCACAAATCTGAAGTATTTATCATTAACATTTCTCTAGTCACAATTTTCAGGCTCATTAAAAATACGGTAATAAATAAAAAACCCTGCAAAGTGTAATACATGCCATTCCAAATAACAACAACAGTAATAAGCAGTTTAGAATATGCTCAAACACATCTATAAAGAAAAAGAAATGTAACTTTGTTTTAACTTGACCTATTTCCCTCAGATCATCTTGGCCTTGAGTATTCAAAACACCGCCTTTCACCGTTTTCTAAAAGCTCGGAAGACCGGGGCTATAAAATTTTGTTATATTGATCATGTGTACATCAGTTTGCAGCAGTTAATCCAGTAAAAGCTAATCAAGAAATTTAGCCATCTAAGCCATGAACATAATTTGTTTTTAAAAGAACCAACTGTTTAGCTTTTGATTTTGAGATTTTACCCTAACATTTAAAAATGCCTTTATTGTCAGCAGTGCAAATTATGTCATAGGCTATTTTCGTAGCTCGTATACAAGTTGAACAAGTGTATTATTCCTCCTGTGCAAAAATTGCAGTTTCTATATATATTTTCATACCATTATTTTCATTTTAAGTCGTTGTGAAAATTTATTTGTATTTGTGAAAGAGTACAACTATGGGACTTTTACATGATTTTAGCAGTTACGTTAAATGTACCTAACATTTAAAAAATGTGTACTGAGAGTTAATTTTTACATGCCTTTTCATAAAAAAAAAATTCCAGTGTATTTCATTTTTACAAAAGATAATTGGAAATAGAGCAAGCTGCTTCATAAACATATACAGCTGTAAAGCTTAAACTCATATCTTGGTACCTTGTTTAAGCATTTTGTATTACCTTTATTTTTTCCTTGCATTTTGTCCTGGTTTCACAGTCACTATACAAGCTAAGTCTTAAATAAATCAAACTACTGATGCCAGTTTACAGATAAAATGGAAGGTGACCCCAAACTCTAAATCAATGGAGTGACTTTGAGATCTGCTCTAAAAAGGTTCAGGTACTGCTGGACAACCTAAAGAAGAGCAAGGACATCTCAATCCAAAGGTGACACCATGAATTGTGCTACTGTTACAATGTGAAGATATCAGTCATTCCAAAGAAAAAAGCATTGCCACCAATTTTAAACAAAATTAATATAAAGATGCTTCTTTATTTCAAGTTCTTTATTTTCAGGAATTATTCCATGTAAGTGGCCAGAAAAATTTTTTTCTCACATGAATTAGTTATGAAATAAATTACTGGGTAGGAAGCAGATACACATTAATTATTCATAATTTTTACACCATTGGTGTTTGCATTGGCTCCTTTCGAAGTTCTAGTGCATCACATGAACCTTTCAGTTTATCAGCTCTTGAGATTACATCATTCTGCAAGTTCATTTTGGCAAAGCCAGTTTCTTATTAATCGGTGGTATATCATAAGATTCTGTATCATGTGTTTATTTATTTTTCAAAATATTTTTATTCATTTCAGAGAGGATGGGAGAGGGAGAGAGAGAAACATCAATGATGAGAGAGAATCATTGATCGGCTGCCTCCTGCACTCTCCCTGCTGGGAATTGAGCCTGCAACCTGGGCATGTGCTCTTGACTGGAAACGAACCCAGGACTCTTCAGTCCACAGGCAGAAGTTCTAGTGACTAAACCAAACTGGCTAGAGCAAATCCTGTATCATTTGGAAAAGGAATTCAAAAGGAATTTATAATACTAGAGGCCTGGTGCACGAAATTTGTGCACTGTGTATGTGGGGGCGTCTCTCAGCATAGCCTGTGCCCTCTCACAGTCCAGGACCCCTCGCTCCTTATCGCCTGCCCTCTTGTTGCTCCTTACTGCTCGGCTCGCTGCTCCTTAGCACGGCCGCAGAGGCAGGAGAGGCTCCCGCCACCACCGCTATGCATGCCAGCTGTGAGCCTGGCTTCTGGCAGAATGGCACTCCCTCTGTGGGAGCCCACTGACCACCAGGGGGCAGCTCCTGCATTGAGTGTCTGCCCCCTGGTGGTCAGTGCGACCGGTCGTTCTGGTCATTCCACCATAACAGTCGCTTAGGCTTTTATTATATAGACTAGAGGCCTTTTTAATTTGTGCAAGGGACTTGGCCCTCGCGGCTGCGGCAGGTTGCCTCAGCCCTCGCAGCCCTGGCTTCGTCGGTAAGGCTGTCCGGCTGTCCAGTCTAATTAGCATATTGCCCTTTTATTATTATAGATGGGCACTACCACTGTGGCATTAGTTACATCCTAAATCCACATCTTAAGTAAAGATGGTTTCTAAGCTGATGAAATTCACCCGCAGTAATTCATCTTTACATTTTTCTAAGAACACTTTCATTATACAAAGTTGGACTAAAAACCTATAACTATGTGCTTGGAAACACTGCTAATTATGTGTAAGTCCATGATAAAGTTTCATTTCGCTGCTGCTTCTGCTGCTGCCTCACTCTGTCTTCCTCCCTTTTCTGAGACGTTGGAAGCAGTAGAGTAGCATGCATCGTGACAACTTGACGTAGTAGAACATATTGGTTAACAACAGTAATGCTGGAGCCTGACTTACACAGTTTAGTGCTTCTACCTGAACAGGTTATATTCTCTGTGCCTCATTTTCCTCATCTGTAATGCCCTAAATTACTTAGTAAATTGAAGGTGGCTTGCTCCATTGACTTTATTTGCATATTCACCTCAGCTTCATAGAGATGTAAAACAGAGAAATAAATGCACAAGGTGTCAGATTTTCAAAGAAATTCTCTTGCTGTCTTTTGAAATATGCCTTCAATGAACATATTCTTCTGTACTGACTATAGTCCATGGTTAACCTTATTCCTTCATGGGCCAGTTACTCCAGAAGTGTATCAAAAAAATCTGTTCATCATTGCAGGATGAAAACCTCCATGAAATGCAGTTAAAAAAAATTCTCCAGAGAAACATAGAGCAAAAAGCGAGAAAACAGAGGCAAATTAATATCAATTTTCATCATGCCCCAGTATGTTTATTTCCCATATATCTGGTCCCCATGTATCCCTATCATCCATTATATAAAAACACTGGTAAAAACTGAGAATAAAAGATTTTATATTTTCATTTTTGTCCCAGCTCTATATGACTCTGATCCGCTCAATTTTCCCATTTCCCATTTTAAAAAGGAAAGAATAAAATCTTGCTTGTTCTGTCTTTTATTTCCAAAGAGTGGGTGATGTTGTGAATCTAGTTGATGGTGAGAGTATTATGCAATGAATTAGTTTCTATGATAACTACTTTCTGTTGTATAGCAGAGTAAACAGACATTAATTTAAAAGTTGTAAATTGGAAATCTGGGGCCCATTGCACTACAGCTAGTAAAAACACATTCTTTCAGAATGTGATTACTTCCATAATTCTTTGGTATGGAGAATTACTGCCAAACAAAACAGTCAACTCTTTTTGAGATGTATTGACTGACACTGCAGTGGAAAGAAAAATAGGAAATGAGAACATGAGAAAAATATGTATTTTAGACAATATAATTTTAAAGACAAACCGAAGCACCTTTTTTTGTTATGTTTAAAAGAGTAAAGAAGATAGGTGTAAAATAAATTTACAATATTTTTATTTTAAATAGATGAGCTTTTGTATTATAATTTGATGGAGGATGTGCTGTTCCTTATTTACATTACCACAACTATTGGTATTTGTCAGAATAAAAGAACACTCCTATATCAGGATTAGTATTCCAGATACAAAAAAAAAACAAAAAAACTAGAGAATAAGAAAGCCATACCTTAAAGAAATAAAGATCGCTTTTTAAATTGAAATTAAGTATACATATTCAGGTTAAGATACTTAAGTTTTCTTTTTGGTGAAAAAAAGGCTCTTTAATAGTAACTTAATATATTTCTAAATGGTACACATATAGTTAATACTTTAGTGCTTTGCATATATTTAGAGATTTATAAACTTAAAGGGTTTCTCAAAGTTTCAGAAGTTATATTTTTAAAAAATAATCATGAAATGAAAATGAATATCCTATCTAATAAAGAGGGAATATGCTAATTGACTTCCATGCCCTCACAAGATGGTGGTGCCCACAGTCACAAGATGGTGGCACTAAATCCCCTCAGCCCTGCCTCATCCAGCCAGAGTCCCCCAGTCCCCTCAACCCCACCTCATCCAGCCTCAGTCCCCCAGTCCCCTCAGCCTCGCCTCATCCAGCCTCAGTCCCTCAGTCTCCTCAGCCCCGCCTCATCCAACCAGAGTCCCCCAGTCCCCTCAGCCTCACAGGTGAAGGCAGTTGGGGGCGATCGGGCCGGCAGGGGAGGGCAGTTGGGGATGATCATCTGGCAGGGGAGCAGTTAGGCGTCAATCAGGCCGGCAGGAGAGCAGTTAGGGGGCTATCAGGCTGGCAGGCAGAGTGGTTAGGGGCAATCAGGCAGGCAGGCAGGTGAGTGGTTAGGAGCCAGCAGTCCTGGATTGTGAAAGGGGTGTCTGACTGCAGGATCGGGCCTAAATGGGTAGTTGGACATGCCCTGAGGGGTCCCAGATTGGAGAGGGTGCAGACTGGGCTAAGGGACACTCCCCCCCCCCCCCCCCCCGCCGTGCACAAATTTCATGCACTGGGCCCCTAGTATTCTCATATTAAATTACGCTTTTGCATGCGATATATTTATTACATATTTTTTAAATTAGTGCTTGTTCCCTTAAATGAATCTTATATAACAGTTATTAATATCCTATATATGAACCCATACACACTATAAATTATATATATGCCTACATATATACTGTCATACACATTATATACATATATGTTTGCATGTATGTTGATATCATGAATATATATGTATTTTATAATACTGAAATTATAACTCAAGTTCATAATACTGTCATTTAACATGGCCAAAGTAATTATAGGAGATGAAATAAGAAAACTATTAAAATATAGCAAAAAATTTCTGTTGTCAGTCATATTAGGGAAAGCTGTTTTATGAAGCCTGTATACTTTTCTCCTACATTATATTACGCTTACTAATTACAAGCCATATCTCTTTTTATAATGTACTTGAAGAACGACGTTTCTAATTGCATGATTTTATTCATATTCAATGTAATGGCATCAGTGTACCTGGTCCCAAAGGGTAAGAAACAAATAGCTGAATCATTAATGCCACCCAGAATTTTTTCCCTTTTGAGACTTGCTTAATTTTCAATATCTGTAACAACTGCAGTCAATGGTGCTATATCTGAAAGTACAACATTCGTTTGAGATATTCAACATATCATTCATAAACTTTCCTGTGGTGATTTCATTTAGCATGCCAAAAATCACCAAGGGGAGTTTCATTACTAGAAACAAGCCTGGTTTATTTTTGTGAATTTATTTTACTTCAACAGTCAACAGCGGGTATTGATTACCCACTGTGTTGAAAGCATTGTACTGTGTATTGTGAGGAAGTCATTACATAGGAAGTAAAATATTTGCTCAGGGAATCACATACTTATCATTTAATGAAGGGAAGAGGGAAAACTTTATATAAATGATTAGGTATTAGTTAATCCATCCTGATATTCTTTAATTCATTCACTGATTGAAGTTTACTATGTAATTAACTTTTACTTTTTAGGTTTTAGAGTTTGTACATATACACAAGAAAGTGTTTATACCCTTCAAAACTCACAGTGGACAGGCAAATCATGATATAGCTACTGCCAGAACAGTAAAAGAACAATTTATTATCATTAGGAGTATCAGGGAAGTAGGAGTGTCAGGGGGAAAAAAGTAGCTTTTCACTGTGGTCTTAAAGGATGAATTGCATTTTGAGTGTTAGAGATTGGAGAAAGTAAAATTTATTAGTGAAAATGCCAAAAACAGTGGCACAGAGTTTGACAAGAACAGCCATATTAAGGGAGTTGGGAAACTGCAGATAGTAGTTTAGCATGGCAGAACAAAGTGTGTGATATTGAGGGGGGCAGACAAAATTGGGGAGTATATGGTTCTATGTATGATTATATATTCCTATATACGTACATACATGCAAACATAAAATATATATATCTATAAGCACACATGCCTACAAACTTAAAAGATATATAGTGTGAGTGGATGAGCTCTGTTGAGCAAAATGGATGAAAAAATCTTGAAAAGTATTATTAGAAAATTTAATTTAATGAAAAATGTTAACTAATTGCCAAGTATTTTTGAAAGAGTAGTTAATATGCTGAAGTGTTTATCTGTAAAAGGTATCCAGTGGTTACATATTGGATATGTTGAATTGTATGAAGAATGAGCAGATTTGATATATGAGGTGGGCATGTGAGTTTAGAGAAAATGTTCCTAAGTCATGATTCTACTGGCTCTGTGGATCTAGTTTTGTATTCTTTCAATATATCCTTAATGCTATCACAAGAAAAAACATTTTATATGTCTTAAATCTGATTTTGTTTTACATACCTTATTTAGAGCAACTAGAAATTAAACTTGTTAAAAATTTTGACTGTAGTACATGGTGAAAGTCTAATTTCAGAGCATGGTATACAAAGCTCTCTATCCTACTTTTTAAAAAAACTTTATTGTTGAAAGATATCCATTTTCCCCCCATTTACCCTTCTAGCCCACATTCGCCCCAAGCCCTAGGCCCTTACCTCATTATTGTCTTTGTCCTCATATATGCATACAAATTCTTTGGTTAATCTCCTCTCACCCACCCACCACCCCCACTTTCCCTCTGAGATTGGACAGTCTGTTCCATGCTTCTATATCTCCGGATCTATTTTGTTCATCAGTCTATTTTGTTCTTTAGATTCCACATATGAGTGAGAGATAATAAGATACTTGTCTTTCTCTGACTGGCTTATTTCACTTAGCATAATACTCTCCAGGTCCCTCCATGCTGTCTCACAGGGTACAAGATCTTTTTGCTGATGGGAAGCATTCCATGGTGTAGGAAAAAATAAACAAATGGGACTACATAAAAGCTTCTGCACAGCAAAAGAACCCATCAACAAAATGAAAAGGGAGCCCACTGTATGGGAGAACATATTTGCCAATCTGATAAGGGCTTAATACCCTAAATATATAAGGAACTCATGCAACTTAACAAAAGGAAGACAAATAATCCAATTAAAAAATGGGCAGAGTACCTAAATAGTGGTACTCCAAAGTGGACATACAAATGGCCAAGAGACATATGAAAAAATGCTTAGTCACTAATTATCAGATTGATGCAAAATAAAACCACAATGAGGTATCACCTCAAACCTGTCAGAATAGCTACCATCAATAAATCAACAAATGACAAGTGTTGGCGAGGATATGGAGAAAAGGAAACCCTAGTACACTACTGGTGGGAATGTAGACTGGTACAGTCACTGTGGAAAACAGTATGGAGTTTACTCTCCTACTTTTAGACTCAAATTCCTCCATGTCCCCTCCTCCACACCTCCTTATGTTTCAATATAGCCATTCAGCACAGTTATCTTTCTAGATGTAAAAGAAAAAGTTTAAGACAAATATGCTATGTACTAGAGGCCCAGTGCATGAAATTCGTGGTCAGCGATCAGGGCCGATTAGAGCCTTCTGGCTGCTGGCCAGGTCCTTCCTTTGTTCTGCGTCACCCCTGGTGGTTGGTGCACGTCATAGCAAGCTATCACATGCCTGAACACCCTAATTTGCATATTAGGCTTTCATATATATAGACTAGAGGCCTGGTGTACGAAATTCATGCACTGGGAGGTGGGGGTGGGGCCTCAGCCCAGCCTGTGACCTCTCACCGTCTAGGACTCCCTGGGAATCAGGCCTAAGCTGGAACTCAGACATCCCTCTCGCGGCCCGGGGCTCTCGCAGTTCAGGAGCCCTTGCTCCTTACTGCCCGCCTGCTGTGGAGGCGGGAGAGGCTCACGCCAACTTGCCAGTAGTGAGCCTGGTTTCTGGCTGAGTAGGGGTGGGGGAGGGGGAGAGTGTGGCTCAACCAGAAGCTGAGTTCACTGCTTCTTAGCACTGGCCCCGCCCCCCGCCACTGGTGGGGGTGGGGCGATCTGGGGCCAGACTGGCTGGGGGAGGGGCTGTGGGAGGTTGAGGCACTGCGGTCCATCCATCCAGCCTCTGCTGAGGCTCCAGGACAGCGCAGATCCCTCTCCTGCTGCCTCTGCAGAAGGAGGGGCCACAGTGCTGGGATCGGGACTCTGGGACCCTAGGACCCTAGGACCCTAGGACCCCGGGACCCCAGGACCCCAGGACCCTGGGACCATGCCACAACTTCTGGGGAAGGAGGGCCTGCAGCACTGGGACCCAGGACAAGCGCCACGGCCTCTCCTGCCGCCTCTGCGGGAGGTGTCTGGGCCTATCAGGGGAAGGTGCTGCCCCCATCACCCCACGGCTGCTGCCACTGCATCGCCCCACCCCCAGATCGCCTCCTGCCCTCACTCGGCCCTCGCAGCCACTGCGGCTTTGTCTGGAAGGAGTTCTGGACATCTGGAAGACGTCTGGTCTATCTGGTCTAATTAGCATGTTACCCTTTTATTAGTATAGATTATACTTCCTATCTCTGGCTTACTGTTGTTCACATACAGACACACACAAAAAAAAAAAATGAGGAAAGAACTGGAATCACATCTGCTTCAAATCTATAAGTTTAAGTTTTCAAAGAGCCTATTCTTAGTCTCCAGTGAACTAATTATTTGTTTAGAGCCTGAAGTCAAGGCCAATCTATTTTCATGGGAAAGAATTTAGGATAACAGGTAAACGACAGTGACAAATATATACATTTTTTCTAAATCCTTATTGGTTCATATGCAATTTGGGTCTTTTAGGTCATCCTCAGAACATTCTCATTCTATCTCTCAGTTATTTTTCCCTCTTTTGCATCTGCATGTGGGGTTTCCACTAACATATGGTATTGATATACATGTGAGGACCCTAAAATACATGTTCCTGAAATTATTCTAAATATTTGCCTAAATTTTTATTTTTCTTATTTAGCCTTTGGAAAGTTTTACTTTAAGGATATTTTCCCTATTCTTAATGGAGTTTAACTTTAAGATATAATTGAGCTCTGTGGGTTTCTGTCTCGTTTTAAGAGGAGGAGAACAGGACAGAAAAAGAAGTACAGGTAGCAGGTAATAAAGGAGCATAGGATGAAGATAGAACACTAGGCTTTACTTGATTTTGGAGGATGTAAGTTAGAGTTTTATGTTTTCCTCATTTTTTTTATTTGCTTTAGCGAAGGAATATTTTAAGAAAGCAATTCTGAACCTGAATTGCTTTTGGAAACTTCCTCATTCCAATCTATATATATAAAAGGCTAAGTGACTGTCCACTTGGCCGGTACATATGACACGCATTGACCACCAGGGGGCAGACACTCAACTCAGGAGCTGCCAAGCTGTGGTTACTTGGCAGCAGTGGTTCTCTGGTGATGCACCCCAGAACCAGAGAGGAGAGAGCCCAATTCCTCGCAGGGCCGTGCAATTCCACCTTTGGCCATGGGTTATGTTGTTGCTAGGGCACTTTTGGCTTGGAGTCTGGTTTACTGCACACTTGCGTTTGCATTCCACCCCCTGTACAACAGCAGTTTTGCAGAGTGCCCTCTCACACTCTGAGACCCCTATCTATCTATCTATCTATCTATCTATCTATCTATCTAAAAGGCTAAGTGACCGACCATCCATCTGTCCCAACTGTCCAACCAACTGTCAAGCTGGTACATATGGCATTCACTGGCAATTTAAAAATAAACATTGAATCACACATGTGTGATACATAATAAAGCTATCGCTGGCTGGCGCCAATCGCATGCGTGTGTTTCGACACTGGCCTCCCATTTAAATTAATTCAAAGACAGTTTCCCATGATGTCAGCATTTGCCATGACTATTAATAAATCACAAGGACAAACTAGACAGAGTAGGAGTATTCCTATCTAAACCCATTTTCAGATATGGTCAGTTATATGTTGCTTTCTCTCGAGTTCGAAGAGCATGTGACGTTAAAGTTGTAAATACTTCATCACAAGGGAAATTAGTCAAGCACTCTTGAAAGTGTTTTTACTCTTAATGTGGTATGCAGGAAGATATTAGAATAAGTTTAATCAATTTATCAGTCATTGTTTTTATTGATGTTTTTGTTTTTATATCATTTTTGTTGTTTTTATATCATGTCTTTGTTGTTATATCATGTTATTGTTTATTAATCAATTTATATATTATCTTCATATACATTTTACTAATTCTTTCATCTCTGACACTTCTATTACAGAGAAAGGGTGAATAGCGATATTAACATATTTCTTCTAATTAATTTCCTTTCAATGTGCACGAATCCGTGCACCAGACCACTAGTTAAAAACTTATCAAGTGAATAATATTGTTCATGATGTGGGACATAGTAGTTCCCCCTTATCCATAGTTTTGTTTTCTGCATTTCAATTACCCATGATCAACCATGGTCTGAAAATACTAAATAAAAAATTCCAGAAATAAATAATGTTTTAAATTTCACACCCTGTGAATAGAATGGTGAAATCTCTCCTGCTTATCCTGCCCAGGACATGTATCATCCCTTGTCCAGAGTACCCAATGCTGTATCTACTAGCCTCTTAGTAGTCCTCACAGTTATGGGATTGAGGAAAACTTAAAACTCTCACTTAGGTCCTCCAAAATCTCAACTAAAGCTTAAAGCATTATCTTACTAGTCTTCTTCCTTCATCCTGTGCTCCTCTATTACCTGCTACTGTCCTTTTTCTGTCCTGTCTCAGTTGAGGTATTGCAGTGCTTGTGTTCAAGTAAGCTTTATTTTACTTACTAATGGTCCAAAGTGCAAGAGTAGTGATGCTGGTGGCTCAGATATGCCAAAGAAAAACTATAAAATGCTTTCTTTAAGTGAAAAGGTGAGTACAATAAAATAAGGTCTTTTGAGACAGAGGCCACATTCACATAACTTTTATTACAGAATATTGTTATAATTGTTCTATTTTATTATTAGTTATTGTTAAACTATTACTGTGCCTAATTATAAATTAAACTTTATTATAGTTATGAATGTATAGGAAAAAACATAGTGTATATAGGATTAGGTACTATCCCTAGTTATAGGCATCTTGGAATCTATTAGGGATCTTGGAATGTATCCCCCATGGTTTAGGGTGGGGTATTGAACATGGCATTATTTGTTCTACAAAGAAGCTGATTCAATGACATCTTCTAAACTCATTAGCTCTTTGGAGCAGGACAAATTTTGGAGCATGGACAGACTTCTTACAAGTGTTTATATCTGTTCTCTTCCTTCAGAACTTTACTTAAAGAGGGGAACAACAACAACCTACCAAACATAGAGACAAATAATAATTTTGTTAGTAATAAGGCATATTTCCACGAAGATAAAAACTTTCTAAAGGGACCTACTAAAAGTATTTCATACAAGTCCTCTTCATTCCTACAAGGATTTGGGGAGCATGTTAAAAAATGTAGAAATTCAAAGGTTCAGGTCCAACACAAGACTCATCATTATAACCAAGGTTCAAGGAGTGACAATTTCATAACTATTTGGAAAGAAGCCTTAAGAGTAAAAAGTTGTTTGGATTAACCCAATTGCATAATCTATTTTTCTTAGAAGGAGACTATGGGATTGCTATATAATTTATTAATCCCATAATCTCATCTATGGGATTGCTATATAATTTATTAATCCCATAATCTCATCTATGGGATTGCTATATAATTTATTGTTTGGATTTAAACAAAGTTATTCCCAAATTCACCTTACAGGATAAAATTTTCAGAATTCAAAATATCTGAGCTGGGCCCTAGAGTTTGCATTTAAAAAATATATATTTTTATTGATTTTTTACAGAGAGGAAGGGAGAGGGATAGAGAGTTAGAAACATCAATGAGAGAGAAACATGGATCAGTTGCTTCCTGTACACCCCCTCCTGGGGATGTGCCCCTGCAACCAAGGTACATGCCCTTGACCAGAATCGAACCTGGGACCCTTGAGTCCGCAGGCCGACGCTCTATCCACTGAGCCAAACTGGTTTCGGCGAGTTTGCATTTTTAATAAGTAGCTAGGTAATACCAGTGTTGCTGATCTATAAGGACACTTTGAGAACCACTGATGTAGATAGTCTTAGTCATTAACTGTATTAAGTTGTGTGGCTAGTGATAGTTTCAGGGAACTATGAGCGCCAATAAAATTGTTCAGTGCAGCTTACATTGGCCAGTTTGTAATATTCAAGATGTTTATCACTTGAGAGAAAGATACTGGAATTTTACTGTTCTGCATAACTGGGTTTAAGGTATGCCAATTTTAGGTTATTCCTCTAAATAGGAAAGAGATTTCTCTAATGTTAATTACTAATTCAACATCAATTATCAGAGCACAATTAATTCCGATTTCCTAGAGATCTCTACATTATGAAAATTGTCAGATCTGTCAATAAGTGTTAATATATACCGATTGAGGAGATGTGCACGTTAGCTCTGGATCTCAATGTTGTACACAGAACAGGTTTTATCAATATATTTTCTTCTTGCCAATTCCATTTTCTTTCTTTTTCATGATCTCATTTTCTCATAAGCTCAGGATGCACATTTAAATGCTAGCTGCATTCTAGCTCTTACCAATCAGACTCATTAACATTTTATAAAAAATGCAGGCCGCCCCTAGTTATATGCTTACTTTTTCAATTCCAGGGCATTGAGCATGCTGCCCTGATCTGGGTATATTCTAACTTATTGTTAGAAACAGAATGAGTCTTGCCCTGAAGGGATCCTTTTCAAACACACTGTTGGGCCTGCATGCATTTTTTGCCCTTAGGCTCTCTCCATTCCTTCAGACTGATCGTCCAGACTCCGGTGAATATTGCCTGTGGGTTGTCTCCTTGGGTTTCAGTTTCAAGGCTTGCCTGCCTTTTACTCTCAGTTTTCCCTTTTCAGTTTCTGTATTAGGTTTTAAAGGCCTGGTGGCTTAAACACTTTCTCCTTACAGTATTTTCCCATTTCATGCTTCAATAACATGGATGTGGACTGCTGTTTCATTGATCTGATGTTCCCTCTTAAGAATTTCAATATCCCCTTTTCTTAGGTATTGCTTTTTTTATGCCATAGCTTATTTCAGACCTTAGAATTTTGAAGCAGTAAGCTATAGTAGCATATAGTCAATCATATCCCCAAATACATACTTTCTACTAGAAGAAATTATTCGCATACCTACACTGTCATAACCAGTCAGGGTGTTGGTAATAAATCAAGGCTGCATATTTGTTTTCATTTAAACAGAAATGGGTTTATTGGAAGGTATTCAGTGAACACAGTTTCATGCTCCAGAAAGTCAGCCAAAGGAATGTCAAGTGAGCCAACAGACACTGGGCAGCGGGAAACAGCCTTATACACATTGTTAGCACAGCCTGGCTAGTGAAGATGTTAGATACTGATGCCGCCCTTCAAACTGATGCCAATGGATGCCGGGTGCCACCACTATCAGATTGAAATGATTATTGAAAGTTTCTCCCTTGAATTACTAGCTTCATGTTCAAGGTTGTAGCAAGGAACATCAGACTGCCTGAAATAAGTCTGTCTTACCTTATTGGCCTGCTACCATTGAAGGCTTTCCTGATGGCAGCATCCCCACCCCCAATGCCAGAAATGACTCAGATACTGTGCCAAAGAAAACATGACTTTAAAACAGTGATGGGCAACCTTTTGAGCTTGGTGTGTCAACCTTCGCCAAAAAACTGAGCATAACTCGGGTAGTGTGTCACTTTGAGGAAAAAACTAACTCCAAGACTCCAGTCGCAAATGTTTCATCCTCAGGAGCAGCAAATGTTTCATCCTCGGCATGCGGCCACGTGTCATCAGAAATGGCTACGCGTGTCAGTGCTCACACGCGTGTCATAGGTTTGCCATCACTGCTTTAAAATAATGGAAACATATTTATAAGATCATTGTGTTGAGGAGGTCATGGCGAGGTCATGACCTGCTGGCTACACCCTGGTAATTAGAGACCCTTTATCCCCTCCCCTGTCCTTGGAAACTATATCTGTCTACTATTCCCAGGCTAGCAGCCATTTCAAGGATGTAGCCTTAAAAGAGTAAAGTGTTCTTGAGGCCATCTAGGCTGACTATGTGACGGAACCCAGTTTAGGCCCCTATATAAACTTTCAGGGTTCTGATGGGTTGGTGTGGAGATCTAGTTGTCTTGCAGTTGCCTTGTATGTAAGTTCCCTTATTAAAATTGCCATCTACCAATCTGGAATGGTCTGCCTCTTTATTCAGTCATTAGAGGCCCGGTGCACGAAATTCAGCTCTGCCTGCACCCTCTCCAATCCGGTACCCCTTGGATGATGCCCAACTGCTGGTTTAGGCCCCATCCCCCAGGGCCTAAACCAGAAGTTGGACATACCTCTCACAATTCTGGACTTCTGGTTCCTAATCGCTCACCTGCCTGCCTGCCTGGTCACCCCTTACTGCCCCCCATGCCGGCTTGGATGCCCAAAACTACCCCCCCACTGGCCTAGTTGCACCTCACTGCCCCCCTTGTCAGCCTAATAACCCCTAAATGCCCCCCCTGCCGGCCTGATTGCCCCCAACTGCACCCCCACACCGGCCTGGTCGTAGGCAGCCATCTTGTGAGGGGGGTGAAGGTCAATTTGCATATTACCTCTTTATTATATAGGACTAGAGGCCCGTTGCACGAAGAGATTCGTGCAATAGGCCTTCCTTTCCTTGGCTTCCAGCACCGGTTTTCCTCTGGAACCCGGGACCCAGGCCTTCGCTCCGGCTGGAGTCTGCCACCTTTGCTGCAGTCTCTGGCCAGAGTCTGCCTTCTTCATCTTTGCTGCAGGCTCCGGCCAGAGTCTGCCACCTTCATCTTTGCTGCAGGCTCCGGCCAGAGTCTGCCTTCTTCATCTTCGCTGCAGACTCAGGTCGGAGTCTGCCATCTTTGTCTTCGCTGCTTCACTGCAGACTCTGACTGGAGTCTGCCGTCTTCGACTTTGCTGCAGACTCTGGCTAGAGTCTGCCATCTTCATCTTCCCTGCAGACTCTGGCCAGAGTCTGCCATCTTCGTCTTCACTGTGGCCGGAGTGCCACTCCTGTAGATCCCTTCACCCCCCCACCCTTCCTCTCATAGCAGGCGTCCTGCCCTGCCTAGCCACTCCATGCCTGGAGCGGCTGGGCGGCCGCCATCTTTGGCCTTCTAATTTGCATATTCCCTCCTGATTGGCTGGTGGGTATAGCGGAGTGATGGTCAATTTGCATGTTTCTCTTTTATTAGTGTAGATTCCTTACCCTTCATGAATGGGAGCAAATTTGGGAATGAACATGTTAGCATATACATATAAATAGTACCTTACATGAGCTTCCACAGGTTTTCATTTTTGTATGTAACTTTTCATTTAGTGGAACTGATCATTTTTTTCCTATTCCTGGCTGCCCAACATGTTTCTCTTTGTTTTCAACTCCCCTGAAACATAAGGTGAATTATGGACACTACGTGCAAGTGAAATTTAGGCTTCTTACTAAACTGACCAGTGTGAGCAGCCTCAAGAAGCACACTTTAATCTGGTCAGAGGTAACTTAAATTATGCTGCCTTTTGGGATAGAAGGTTGTTTTGCCTTTGAAATGCTTGGAAAATTCCTTAGTCCACCTTGTGTCCTTAATGCTGCCTTCAGGGAGCCTGATCTGTTTACCCTAAAGATTTTTTGTAAAAGTCACTTATCTCTTCTTCCAATTTCCTGGGTTTCATGTACTTCTGAACTATGTCAACCCCAAAGTCCATATATAACCAAAACAATGCAGGTTTTTATTTTCTTTTTCTACAAACATGTTAAAAGGTTAGCCTTGTAATAAATAATGTTATTTGCTTATTTTCTGGTCCTATCTAAGTATGGCTTTGAGTAGGGGAAGATAATGCCTTGAAACAGAAAAGAAGCTCACTTTAACCTACAAGCATTTCTAGGTGACTAAAACCTATCCAGAACATAGAGTTTTTGACTCAGTTATACATGATTCAATTACACATTTCATTGAAAATATTTTTATTAAATTAAAATGTTAATTATTTTTATTAAATTAAAATGTTTATTATTCATTTCTTCATTCAATTATTATTTAAGTACCTGCTCTGTATCAGGCACTGTTGTCAATGATAAGAATAAAATATTGAGAAAATGTGAAAAATGCCCACTCTAATACATCTTGCATCTTAGTAGGGTTGTCAGATATGTAAGTAATAAGAAAGTGAAACATAAATATAAATACATTTGTTTATATGGTTACAAATGCTGAGAAGGAAAAATAGAGGGGGAATTGTTATGATTGGGAAACATAGAGCTGAAATGGTTAAAATTTTAGCTAGAGAGGCCAGGGAAAGCAATATTTAAGTATAGACTGAGGGATCAAGCCAGTGGATTTAAGGAAAACATTCTAGCTAGAGGAAACAGGGTTCACAGTATCTCAGGCAGGCATCTCTCTAGTTTTTCATAGGAATATAAAGGATTTGGGTTTGATTAAGTGCCAGTATTGGGGTTTGGGGAAGAAGAAAAATTGGGGTCATTATAATGACATTGGGTTTTGCTCTGAGGGAGATGGAAAACTAGAGGTT
Organism: Eptesicus fuscus; assembly: GCF_027574615.1. NCBI lineage: Eukaryota > Metazoa > Chordata > Mammalia > Chiroptera > Vespertilionidae > Eptesicus > Eptesicus fuscus. Next base: position 19,310,323 of record NC_072485.1, on the reverse strand, counting down.
TGAGAGTACGAAAGGCTGTATCCTGACTGACATTCAGTAGCACCACTCTGCTTCCTGTGTGAAGCACACATTGTAGGGAGTGTGGACAATGGCAATAATATGCAGTGTATTAATAAGGCTACTACAAATTCAAGCAATAGCTAATGAGGGCCTTGACTAGGTGATGCTCATACAGGTGATCAGTTTCTGGATACAACTGTAGACTGCTTACAGTTTTGATGTTGGATGTGAGGGGCAGGACCAGGGATGACTCTAACATTTATAGCCTCAGCACATGGAGATTTAGTTGTGATGATAATGTACGGAAAAGCAAATAGGAAGAAAAGATCAGGAGCTCAGTTTTTGATGCATTATTTCTATTGGATATTAGACATCTAAGGGAAATAGCAATTAAGTGGTTAGGTAAATGTCTGAAATTTAGCAAAGAGGATTGGGTTAGAGATACAAATTTGAGAGCCATAGGCACACAAATAATATTCAAAGCTATAATCTATTGTTGCATTACAAAAGTACATACAAACTAGCTCCTTTAATAATTTTTTTTTTCAGTTTTAGAGATGAGGAAACTATGACTTGTAGAGCTATATAGCTTGACGGTATACACACACACAGGATGTTATGCGCAAGGATTAAGTTTTAGAGACCTTTGTTTCTGAAGATTCAAGTCCTTCCATTACACAGCTCAATATTTGCATCTTCCTTCAATTGGCTGCTTTTCCTACAACTCCCCACCAGTCTGCAGCATCCCTCTCTACTTGTTTTTCCCACTTGGCCAGTTTCCTTTATCTGTCCAAACTCTTCCTTCATTGGCATTGGTTAAAGTTGAGCACTCTTCCAGTCATCTGAGCAGTCGGAAAGACCAAAAAAAAAAAAAAAAAAAAAGAATGGACAAGGTACCACAGAAATCAGAGAGATAATGAGGTCATGACTCTTTAGAGTTTAGACAGTTCTCAATGATGAGGACTGAATGGAGAATGTATGTATATTCTTATGTTTATTCCTATTTAGGCTTGCAGATAATTATTTGTCCTTTCCCTTTTCCAACCAAATTAAATTAATGAAATCACAACAAATTTCCCTTAAGTATCTCAGGAAAGAAATAAGAGATATATGCATGTATTCAGCAGTATATGATTTTTAAAGGCACTACAATATACTGTTGCCTAGCTTTTCATTATCTTAAAAATTCTGTCTTACTGTAATCATTATAATGTTTAAATTTTTCAGAGCTATTCCTTAGGTATTATTACATGAGATCCAGATGAAAGCTTTTCAGATGAAGATGCTAAAAAGCACAGATGGATAAAATTCATATCTCTGTATATAAAAAGCCAGCGACTAGAGCGCTGTAACGACCATAATGACCAGTTGCTATGATGCCCACTGTGGCGAGTGAACTGGCCTATCAGGAGTGGGGCCAGCCAGCCAACCTCACATGGCCCCTCCCCCCACATCCCCTTCCCTAATCACCTCCCACCCCAATAGGGGGCGGGGCTGGCCAGCCAACCTCCTGCAGCCCCTCCCCCTGGCCAGCCCCTCCCCCAATGGGCTCCCACCGCCCCGAACAACCCGTGGCCCCTCCCCCCAGCCAGCTCTGCCCTCAATTGGCCCCCACACACCAATTGGGGGTGGAGCTGGCCAACCAACCTCCCATAACCCCTCCTCTTGCTGCTGACCCCCAATTGGCCTGCCACTCCAATTAGGGGTGGGGCCTGCAAGCCAATCAACAGTGGACCTTCCCCCCAGCCAGCCCGGCCCTGATCGGGACCTGATCTAGGTGGGCCAGCCAGTCAACCTCGCGCCATCTCCACCTCCTGACAGGCCTGGCCCTGATCTGCCCAATTGGGGCCAGGCCGGCCAGGCCCCACCTGTGCACGAATTCTTGCACTGGGCCTCTAGTATTTATGTAAAGGGATACAGTACTCCTTGTCAGTTTTTCAAGCCATGCAAATTGTTGATTAATAATTGTTGCAGAGTTTTAGAATATATCTTTGTAACACTGAAGATAATAAAGAGAATTATTGCTTCTGTATTATATTCTCTTAATTTCCTTTTTTCACACCCCCCCCCACCCATATTCCCAATGTCCATTTAGCCCCAACTCCAGGAATCTCATCTAGGCTTTCCTCTTCCTATCAAATTTGATCAGATTATCTGGTATACAATAGTTTGTGGTAGGGTCTGTGGTTAACTTGAGCCAAGTTTCTCTTTCTCTCCCTCTCTCTCCCTCTCTCCCTCCCCCCTCTCCCCCTCTCCCCCTCTTTTTCTGTCTCTCTCTCCTTTTCAGTTTAACACTATGTTACCAAAGATAAGTACATCCCGGGGCCAGATGTAGTCTGCTGCTGACGTTTATTTGATGACACTTTCTATAGTCTTTCATGACTTTTAATTTTTAAGTTAAATAAATACCTCCCTATTTTCTAGGAACTAAATCTTTTCAATTTTAGTATTATTATTGGTTTGGTTTTTTCTACAAGAGTGAATTGTATTAATGGATGAGGGATTGGGAAAATTTCTGCCCTTTTCCAAGTACTTTTTCTTGGCAAGTGTTTTTATAATGCAGTGTTTAATTAGCAAATTACTTATACATGTTAAACATATTGGCCCAGGTGCTATTACCTACATTTTACCAAATTCTCTCTCTCTCTCTCTCTCTCTCTCTCTCTCTCTCTCTCACTCACACTCACACACACACACACACACACACACCTAGGATTAAGACATGTTCCTTATACAAGTCTATTGTTCTTTAAGTGAAGGAATCTGAGACTAAAACTAACATTCATTTAAGATATTTGTTTTGAATAAATGACTCCTCTTCCACATCTTTCTTTCCTTCCTCCCTTCTTCCCCCCTTTTATTCTTTTGTGCTTTGTTTTTCTTTATTTCAGAAACATGACACTTACCGTGGTCATTTTGGGCTGAGTATCTGGGCTAGGTAGCCACTTATCAATTTGAATATATTACTAGGAGGACTGATAGGAGTCTACTTATTAAACTAATAATGAGTTTTTTCCTAGACTTTTCTGTCCCTCATTATCATAGAAACTAGATGTAGACTATTATTTTACAAAAAGCCTGAACCATTGCTTATGCTCTATTGGTAATCCTAGTAGAGGTTACTTCCTTAGCCTCTATTACCAGGGTGAAACCAAATTAAAAATGAAACCAGGAGGTTTTCTTCTCTGAAACAACTGGTCCCCTTTCAGTCCATTCAGAATGGTCACACGGAATTCACACACTTTTTACATTCTCATTAAAAGCATTTAGAAGAGCCCTTACAGCAAAGTGTTATTGACTTTCCTGTAACGTTCTATTTACAATATGTATGTAAAGTTTCCAGTCTCTCTGTTAATATTTCCATTAATATCTCCACACTGTTTTATTTCCTTCCATTAATAATTATATCAGATGTGTCAAATTGCAGCGTGCTTATTTTCTTTTCTCATTTAGGGGTTCTACATATTCCCAAGCTTTCTTTTGCATATATGTGATGTGCCAAGTTAGCATATAATTTCTGTAAGATCATTAGTAGTTATATAAATGCAACTTGTGATTATAATAATTGCTAATAAATGAATCTAACTGTGGAAATCAGTGGTTTGTAAAACACAAACCTAAGCTCACATATGTAATTCAAATGCAATTTCATAGCAAGATATATGATTTGTATATATTGTCCATTTACTTACTTGAATTTCCTTTAAAATATTGAAATATAATGTTAATCTACTAGAATAAAGTTAGTTAAGTTTAGAAGTGTAAGAGAAAGAAAGAGATTGGTTTAAATTTTATACAAGTAAATATGGTTATGTATTGGCTTATAGAATAGCTCTTGGTTGGGAAATAAGGAATTCTATTTTATTAGCTACCACAAAACAACAAAAAACAAATCTAATACTAGACTACAAAATCAAGTAATCACAATATAGTACTTTTGAAGAAAAATAAAATAAATGGAAATATTTTAAGATATGTTTGCATCTCAACTATATATACATACGAGCATTCACAATGATATGTTATCTGAGAAAGTTATTTATTTGAAATATGTAGATTTAAAGAAGAAATAGAAAGTCCACATATAGCATAAATGAAACCCAAATAAGCCTGAAGATATCAAAGTTGGAAACATGGTCATGCTCTGATTTATAATTGTTTTATAAGCAGGTCCATTATTAGTATTAAAGATGATGTGGTAATAGAAGATTCAGGTATTCGCTAACAGGAAAGAAAAAAAAGAGCTAGGTATATGAAATGATTTTTCTTTTAATTATAGAGAATGCAAGAAATTTGCTCATGGATCTATAGGGGAGACAAAAGAACTCAGACAATACATCATTTTGCATTCAATGGATGTTAGTATTTTGTTGTTGTTAAAATATGTAAGGAGAGTAAAACTGGGCCCTTCTGTTCCTACATTCAGATCTATTCTCAGTATTATTTAAAAAAACAAAACAAAAGAAAAATGTGACGCAAAAAGTTCTCCAAAGCAGTATGTCTTTAGGGAAGGCTTTTGAAGAGGTGGCAAAGGGAGTGTACTATCACAGTGTGCACACTAAAATGCCTCTACTTATTTCTTTCCAATGCCTCATACAATATCACCTACTGTTACAACCTCCATCCAGGTCTCTCTTTCCAAACTTTATTTCCTCTGGATTTCTCTTCTTCCCTATTGTCATTGCCTCATCTTAAATTTCCAGATTTTTTTTCTTTAAGGAGCTTTGTATAAATACCCAGTTTATATATTCTGGGAATTATCCAAACCCTAACTTGTCCTTTATCCTTCTCTGCACAACAGAGGCCTGTGATCTGAAATGTAATAGCAAATACTAATGAGATATTTTACCTTTTTTCATATTAAGTCGGATATATGGTATATACTTTACATTTCACTGCTTCTTAATTTGGAGTAGCCACATTTAAATTGCTGCATTGGTCTATGTAGTTACAGAGATTCTTATAGAGAGTTGATTCCTGGAAATTGGGTTTCCAATGAGGGGAAGAAGAGTTGGCCATCCCAAAATATGCTTTTGGGGGTATTAATTATTTTAAGCTGGTTATTTTTAAGAAAATAAAGTCTCAGGAAAAACCTTTGAAATGTCCCCTAACTGCCTAAAAAGAATTTAGATAGGGAACCTGCTCCATCCAGGAGGGGAGAAATCATCATAGATAACTACAGTGTAATATAAACTCGTGTGTGATAGGGATGAACCTACCAAGGCCCATTTGTCCAAAGTCCTCTCTGTGCCCCATTGTTAAGATGGCCCAGCAAACATTTATTTACCAAACATATGCTTTTCATTCTCCATGTGAATTGCCTTCCTGCCCTTAGAGGACCCAACCTGCAACCCCCCCCCCCACCCCCCGCCGCTTTTTCTCAAGATGGCATATAAGAATCAACTGTCAGATCTCTCTTGGGGGCCTATATTTTTATGGGATTCCGGGTATACATACATATTAAATTTGAACATTTTTTCCTGTTAGTGCCTCATGTTAATTTGATTATTTTACTAGTAAAAAAAACTTAACAATGTCAGAGGAAAATGAATTTGACTACCCTACACCCACACAAAGTCTGCAGTTACCTGCTAACACCATTGCCCCTATTTATTTTTCAAAACATTTTTACAAATCAGGTAACATTAAAAGCTCTTTTTTTTTTTTGAATCAGTGATGGAATAGGCACAATTCTAGAGGTGTGAAACTAAATAGTGAATTTATTTTAAAGAAACCTTTGTAGTTTCTTATAATTCTAAAAGAAAAGACTAATAATTTCACCTTATGAAAGGCTAAGGGAGTATTTTTTAAAAATAGCTAAAAGTGGCTAGAGTAAGAGTTAAGGTTGGTTTATATTCGGACATGGAACAAATTATACCTCCTTTAACATATATAGTTCCCTAAAGAGTGTACGTACCCACAGACATGAACACGCAGGTGCGCGCAGGCGCACACACAAACACGCGCACACACACACACACACACACACACACACACATTTATTCATGATTTATTTAGGATGATCCAGTTAAGTACTCTTTTTAGGTTTGTAGCCATTGAACTTATAGGTTTCTAAATAAAGTAGGTTTTCTTGTTTCATACACTTCCACTACTCAGAAAGATAACCAGCAAAACAATTTTGTTCCTTGAACTGTGACTTTCTTTTCATCCTCGTTCTTTGACAGTCTTCCTCAATCTTCTCTCTGGAATCTTCTGGGACTCTCCTGGCTTTACTGTATGAAAAGTGTTCTTTGCCTATAGATCCTGTCTGAAACATACCTTATCTACACTAATAAAAGAGAAACATGCAAATTGACCACCACTCCGCTATATCCACCAGCCAATCAGGAGTGAGTATGCAAATTAACCCAACAAAGATGGTGGCGGCCACGGAGCTGGAGTGAGCAGGAGGCTTGGATTGCCCCCCATGATAGAGGAAGCCAAGCTTCCCACCCGCCCTGGCTGGCCCTGGCCTCTGCTCAAGGCTACAAAATTTCAATTATAGAAGATAAATAAATCCCAGATACCTGCTTCCAGCCGGCCCCGGCCTCTGCTCAAGGAGGTGCTGAAAAAAAAAAAAAAAAAGACAAAAAGGAGGGGCTGGGATCTTGGGTCACTAGTGGGTGTGGCCAGCCTGCAAACAGCCATCAGCCTCTCACCCAGGCTGGCCAGGCACCCCAGCAGGACCCCTGCACACCCTGAAGGGGCTGTGGCCAGCCTGCAAACAGCCATCAGCCCCTCACCCAGGCTGGCCAGGCACCCCAGCGGGGACCCCCACCCTGAAGGGGGTGTGGCCAGCCTGAAAACAGCCCTCAGCCTGTCACCCAGGCTGGCCACATCCCCATGGGGTGAGGGTCCCTGCTGGGGGGCTTGGTCAGCCTGCAAACAGCCATCAGCCCCTCACCCAGGATGGCCAGGCACCCCAGTGGGGACCCCCACCATGAAGGGGCTGTGGCCAGCCTGCAAACAACCATCAGCCCCTCACCCAAGCTGGCCACACCCCCATGGCCCGATCCCTGTAAACAGGCAGTCGAACATCCCTTGAGGGGTCCCAGATTGGAGAGGGTGCAGGCTGGACACCCCCTCCCATGCATGAATTTCGTGCACCAGGCCTCCCTCTAGTTTTTTATGTTGACTAGGAAACTTGCCCAAGAGCCTGACGTGGGTCAAACTGTTCATAGAAGCAAGAGAAGAAAGCCAAGGTTTGTCCACGTACTACACTCTCGAATCTTCTCCTCCTGACAAGTCACAACCCTAAAGACTTCTGGTGTTTGCAGGCTCAGTGGGGCTGGGTCAGATTTTCGCTTCTACTTAACCTTGGAATAACCAGTATGGCTTCCCTAATACTTCCCCCTCCTTGCCATTCAGACAGACTCCTCCTTTGCAGAAGCATATTTCATGGATACTTTTCATGAAAAATTGACAAGTTTTCAATGCAGTGATATTCAGATGTGAATAAAAGATATTCACAGCCTTTCCCTCTCCTCCGAGCCTTTGAAGGAGAATTTATTTGCTATTACATTTCAGATCACAGGCCTTTGTTGTGCAGAGAAGGATAAAGGACAATATAGGGTTTGGATAATTCCCAGAATATATAAACTGGGTATTTACACAAAGCTCCTTAAAGAAAAAAATATGGAAACTTAGGATGAGGTAATGACAATAGGGAAGAAGAGACATCCAGAGGAATTAAAATTTGGAAAGAGAGACCTGGATGGAGGTTGTAACAGTAGGTGATATTGTATGAGGCATTGGAAAGAAATAAGTAGAGGCATTTTAGTGTGCACACTGTGATAGTACACTCCCTTTGCCACCTCTTCAAAAGCCTTCACTAAAGACATACTACTTTGGAGAACTTTTTGCGTCAGATTTTTCTTTTGTTGTGTGTTTTTGTTTTTGTTTTTAATAATACTGAGAATAGATCTTAATGTAGGAACCAAAGGGCCCAGTTTTACTCTGCTTATATATTTTAACAACAGCAAAATACTAACATCCATTGAATGCAAACTGTTGTATTGTCTGAGTTCTTTTTCTCCCCTATAGATCCATTAGCAAATTTCTTGCATTGTTTCTCTATAATTAAAAAAAATAATAATTTCATATACCTATCTTGTTTAAATTAAAAAAATCAAACTGGCAAAATTAAGTTTAATAATATATTTTATTTAAACCAATATATCCAAAATATAATTTCAATATGTAATAAGTATAAAAATATTAAGTCTCATAGTTTTTAATGGAGTCTTTAGGGTTTTCTATATACAGTATCATGTCATCTGCAAATAATGACACTTTTACTTCTTTTCTAATTTGGATGCCTTTTATTTCTTCTTCTTGTCTGATCGCTATGGCTAGCACTTCCAGTACTATGTTGAACAGGAGTGGTGAAAGTGGGCATCCCTGTCTTGTTCCTGTTCTTAGGGGAAATGGTTTAATTTTTTGCCTATTGAGTATGATGTTAGCTGTAGGTTTGTCATATAAGGCTTTTATTATGTTGAGGTATGACCCCTCTATTCCCACTTTGCTGAGAGTTTTTATCTCAAGAAAGGATGTCAAATGCTTTTTCTGCATCAATTAATATGATTATGTGATTTTTGTCTCTCACTTTGTTTGTGATATTTCACGTGTATTGATTTGTGGATATTGTACCAGCCTTGCATCCCCGGAATAAATCCCATTGGGTCATGATGTATGATCTTTCTAATGTAATGCTGGATCTGATTTGCTAGAATTTTGTTGAGGATTTTAGCATCTATGTTCATCAGGGATATTGGCCTATAATTCTCTTTGTAGTGTCTTTATCTGGTTTTGGGATTAGGGTAATGCTGCCTTCATAGAAAAAGCTTGGAAGTGTTTCTTTCTCTAGAATTTTTTGGAATGGTCTGAGGAGGGTAGGTTTTAGTTCTTCCTTGAATGTTTGGTAAAACTGCCATGTAAAACCATCTAGACCAGGGCTTTTGTTTGCTGGAAGCTTTTTGATTATTGCTTCAATTTCATTGGTAGTTATCAGCCTGTTCAGGTTTTTTTTATTCTTCCCGATTGAGTTCTGGAAGATTGTAATTTTCTAGGAATATGTCCATTTCATCTAGGTTGTCCAGTTTCTTTGAGTAGAATTGTTTGTAGTATTTTTAAAAATCCTTTGTATTTCTGTGCGGTTGCTTGTTACTTCACTTCTTTAATTTCTGATTTTGTTTATTTGGGTCCTCTCTCTTTCTTTCTTGGTGAGCCTGGCTAGAGGTTCATCAATCTTGTTTATCCTGTCAGAGAACCAGCTCTTGGTTTTATTGATCTTTTGTATTATTATTATTATTTTTTTTTGGGTCTCTATGTCATTTATTTCCCCTCTCACCTTTATTATTTCCTTCCTTAATTAATTACCATTTATTCTTGTTTTTTGAGGTAGGCCTATAGAGTTATGAACTTCCCTCTCAAGACTGCTTTCACTGTGTCCCACAGATTTTGGGTTGTTGTGTTTTCCTTGTCATTTGTTTCCAGGATGCTTTTTACTTTTTCTTTGAACTCTTTGGTAACGCAATCATTGTTTACAAGTAATAGCGTGCTATTTAGCCTACAAGTGCTTGATTTTTTTTTCATTGTTTTTATTGTAGTTGATTTCTAATTTTATGCCATTGTGATCTAAGAAGATGGTTGATATGATTTCTATCTTCTTGAATTTGAGGAGGCTTTGCCTGTGTCCCAATATGTGGTCTATCTTTGAAAATGTCCTGTGTGCACTTGGGAGAATGTATAATCTGTTGCTTTGGGATGAACGGTTCTGAAGATGTCAGTTAATTCCATCTGGTCCAGCGTGTCATTTAGCATTGCTGTTTCTTTGCTGATTTTTGCATAGAGGATTTATCCGATGGTGTCAGTGGGGTATTAAGGTCCCATACTATGATTGTATTCCTGTCGATCTCTCCCTTGATATCTTCTAGAAGTTTTTCTTTAAATGTATTTGGATGCTCCTATATTGTGTGCATATATATTTACCAGAGTCATATCCTCTTGTTGAATTGCTCCCTTTAGTATTATGAAGTGGTCTTCCTTATCTGTTATTATCACCTTCACTTTGAGGTCTATTTTGTCAGAGATAAGTATTCCTACCCCAGCTTTTTTTTCATTCCATTTGCCTGAAAAAAATTTTTCTATCCCTTCACTATCAATCTGTATGAGGCTCATTCTGAGGTGGGTCTCTTGTAGCAGCAAATATATTGGTCCTGTTTTCTTATCCCTTCAGCAAACCTATGTCTTTTGATTGGAGCATTTAATCCCTTTATATTTAAGGTTATTATTGATAGGTACTCGTTTGTAGCTATTTTTATTCTTTATGCCGTGTTCCTTCTTGCCTTACTACTTCTTTTTATAGGAGTTCCTTTAGACTTCCTTGCATTGCTGGCTTGTTGGTAATAAACTCTCTTAGCCTTTTTTTTTTTTTTTTTTTTTTTTTTTTTGTCTGTGAAGCTCCTGATTTTACCTTCGATTTTGAATGATAGCCTTGCTTGGTATAGTATTCTTGGATTCAGGGGGGGTTGTCCCTCAGCCCAGCCTGTACCCTCTCCAATCTGGGACCCCTCAAGGGATGTCTGACTGCCCGTTTAGGCCCGATACCTGGGATCAGGCCTAAACGGGCAGTCAGACATCCCTCTCACAATCCAGGACTGCTGGCTCCCAACTGCTTGCTGCCTGCCTTCCTGATTGCCCCTAACCGCTTCTGCCTGCCAGCCTGATCACCCGCTAACCACTCTGCTGCCAGCCTGTTTGCCCCCAACTTTCCTCCTCTGCCGGCCTGGTTACCCCTAACTGTCCTCTCCTGCAGGTTTGATCACCTCCAACTGCCCTCCCTTGCGGGCCTGGTCCTTCTCAACTGCCCTCCCTTGCAGGCCGGGTGCCTCCCAACTGCCCTCTCCTGCTGGCCATCTTGTGGTGGCCATCTTGTGTCCACATGGGGGCAGGATCTTTGTCCACATGGGGGCAGCTATATTGTGTGTTGCAGTGATGATCAATCTGCATAGTTCTCTTTTATTAGATAGGATAGAGGCCTGGTACAGGGGTGGGGGCCAGCTGGTTTGCCCTGAAGGGTGTCCCGGATCAGGGTGGGGTTCCCTTGGGGCATGGGGCAGCCTGAGCGAGGGGCCTGTGGTGGTTTACAGGCGGGCCACGCCCCCTGGCAACGCAAGCGGAGGCCCTGGTATCTGGAATTTATTTTCCTTTTACAATTGAAACTTTGTAGCCTGGAGCAGAGCCAAGCCTGGGGCTCCCTCCGAGGTCTGCAGCCATTTGTGTTGGGGTTATAATTGAAACTTTGTTGCCTTAAGCGGTGGGCCCAGCCAGGGTGTTCAGAAAGCTTTGCTTCCCCTGTTGCCGGCGGCAACCCTGGCCTGCTCTCTCAAGCTCCATTCTGCCGCCATTTGTTTGAATTTGTTTACCTTCTATAATTGAAACTTTGTAGCTTGAGTGGAGGCTTAGGCCTGCAAGGGCTGGCAGAAAGCTTGGCTTCCTCTGTTACCTAGGAATCCTTGCTCTCTGTGGCTGTAGCCATCTTGGTTTGGGTTAATTTTGCATACTCGCCCTGATTGGATGGTGGGCGTGGCTTGTGGGTGTGTCGGAGGTATGGTCAATTTGCATATTTGTCTATTATTAGATAGGATTCTATTCCATTCTGGCCTGATGTGTTTCTGTTGAGAATTCAGTTTATAGTCTAATGCAGTGGTTCTCAACCTTTCTAATGCCGCAAACCTTTAATACAGTTCCTCATGTCTTAGGCGACCCTGCTAGGGGTTCTCAACCTGTGGGTCACGACCCACAGGTTGAGAACCACTGCTGTAGAGCCAAAGACCATCGGAAAGCACAGATATTTACATTACGATTCATTAACAGTAGCAAAATTATAGTTATGAAGTAGCAACAAAAATAATTTTATGGTTGGGGGTCACCACAACATGAGGAACTGTAGGGTCACGTCATTAGAAAGGTTGAGAACCACTGGTCTAATGGGAGATCCCTTGTAGGTGATTTTCTGTCTTTCTCTGGCAGCCTTTCAGATTCTTACTTTGTAGTTGATGTTTGCCAATTTAATTATGTTTTGGTGTCAGTCTTTTTGAGTTCATCTTGGTTGGGACTCTGTGTGCTTCTTAGACTTGTGTGACTTTTTTCTTCCCCAAATCAAGGATGTTTTCTGTAATTATTTCTTCAAACAGGTTTTCTATTCCTTGCTCAGCTTCCTCTCCTTCTGGCACCCCTATTATGCAGATGTTGTTTCATTTCATGTTGTCCCAAAGCTCCTTTAGGCTCTATTCCTGCTTTCTAATTTTTTTTTCCAGTTGCTGCTCTGCTTGGGTGTTTTTGCCTACCTTGTCTTCTAACTCATTGATGTGGTCCTTAGCTTCTTCTAGTCTACTGTTGAAGCCTTCCATTGTGTTTGTTATTGCTGCTATGTCATTCTTCATTTCCTCTTGATTCCTTTTCATGTTGGTGAAATTCTCATTCAGCTCCTTATACTTCTCATTGAGTTGTGTGTATTTGTCATTCAGAGGTTTGAGCATCCTTATAACCATTAATCTGAATTCTTTCTCTGACAAATTACTTTCCTTCATTTCATTTAAATCCTTTTCTGGTGATTCCTCTTTTTCTTTCCTTAGGGGATTGTTTCTTTCTCTCCCCATTTTTGCTGTAATGTTTTAATTGTTTCTGTGTCTTAGGTCCAACTGCTTTGCTACCCAGGTTCTTTTGGGGGTGGTCCTATGTAGTTGGTAACTTTTGGGACCCAGTAGTGCAGTCTCTCAGATCTCCTGAGCTTGGTGTTCTAGTGGAGCCTTCTACTTGAGCTATTTGGATTCTCCTGATGTAGTTGGGTCTTGAATGTTAGTTTCTTGTTCGTGGATAAAGTCTCACCATGGATTGTCTGACAAGGTCACTCACCCATGGCCTCATCGTGCAAGCTGTTGTGGATGTGCTCATGGTTCCAGCTCTTGTCGAAAGGGTTGCCTGAGGTATCACTGGTGTGTGCACACTGTGAAATCCCTGAGTCTATGGCCTGGGAGGAAGGGGTCTCAGAGCCTGAGGCTCAGGTAGTGTGACTCTGGCCGGTGTTGTGTGACTCTTCCTGGGGTTAGTGTCACTCTGCAAATTACTGCAAAGGTCCCGGAGCCTGGGACAGTGGGAGGGAGCTGCCCCATAGTCTGCAGATGAGGCAGTGGGACTCTGGCCTGGGTGATTTCTTTTTTTATATATATATTTTATTGATTTATCACAGTGAGGAAGAGAGAGGGATAGAGAGGGATAGAGAGTTAGAAACATCGATGAGAGAGAAACATCGACCAGCTGCCTCTTGCACACCCCCTACTGGGGATGTGCCCGCAACCAAGGTACATGCCCTTGACCAGAATCGGACCTGGGACCTTTCAGTCCTCAGGCCGACGCTCTATCCACTGAGCCAAACCGGTTTCGGCTGGCCTGGGTGATTTCACTCTGTGAATCAAGAGAGGGTCCAAGAGCCAGCAGCTGGGAATCTTGTTTGTCTGTGGCTGAAACAGCACGACCTTTACCAGGTATGCGAGCCCTCAGTAGCTCACAAAGGTGTCCAGAAGCTGGCAGCCGGGAGGGGGAAGTCGTGGATTCCGCTGAGAGAGCCGTGAGCCCTTGGCTGGAGAGGTGCGCCCAGAGGCATCTCACGGAGGGGCCCAGGAGCTGTCTGCCAGGGCGGTGGGCTCCTGGGGCCCCTGTACAGGAGCAGCACGACCACGGTGTCCAGAAGCTGGCAGCCAGTGGGCGCCTGTTTTATTTTACTTCTTTCATTTGCGGGTCATGTTATAGTCCTGCTAGACAGCGCTGTTCTAGATCTCATTCAATACAAATGGAGTAAAATTGAGAAAATACCCCATCTTGGCAATGTATTACACCGTGAGTCTTTGTTTTTTACATGTGTGACTATCACATTGTATAAGTTGTGTGTGTGTCTGTCTGTGTCTGTGTGTCTGTGTGTCCCTTGCTACTGCCCTTCACGGACTGAATCGCTTATTTAGGACACCTTGATTAAGCAGTGCTGGATATTATTAATGGCTGGGTCAAATCTACGATGTCTCAGAGCATCCCTGCCTCAAAGGCAAACCCCCAGTTTAAAATTAATCACCTCATTTTTTCAAATAGTCAGTCTGCACGCCCCTGTTGCTTCGCTGTTTTCTACTGCCATGTTCCACTATTTGAACTCTTCTTCCAGTATGTTCTTACGACTTTTCTTCTGCCTTGTCCCTTCAGGACCACCTGACTGCAGTTTTCAACCCAGCAGCTGTTTGAGCATTACTTGCCAACTCTCTCTGTTCACATTCTGAAATGTTAGGTTCCTTTATGCATAACATGTAGGAAAAGAACAACCTAAATTAGAAAAATGTATAGATCACTTGAAACATTTTTTATTATGGAAAAGGACATAGATTTTTTTTCAGAAGATATAATCAAAGGCATTTGTTAGTCTAGAAGTAATGGGATACAAGTAAAATGAGACTTCCTTTTATATTAAAAAATTGTGAGAAGTGGCTCATGATCATGAACAACTCTATTTATTCACCATATAAATAAATTATGAGTTCAGGCTCTCAAAATCTTTCTAGTATTGAACAAAACTTTAAGCCAAAATGAAATTTGTATAAAACTATCACCGCTTTTAATAATACATTTTATTTGGAATATATCAAAATTAGTATAATGTTTTCCAGTAAGTATGTGGTATCAAAAGAGCGATCAGCAAAATTACACTTAAAATTTTATGTTAAAATAACAGTATTTTACAGTGTTATTTTCATTAAAAAATATCTTAAAATTTTGGGAAGTGTTTGTAGGAGGAAAAGTATTCCTCAAATCTCTAGGGTAATCTAGCGAGGTCTGAGAATTAAACTGACAAAGATATATTAATAGGACAAAGCATACAATTTTATTAATATACGTTTTACATGACATGGTAGCTTTGATAAGAAAATGAAGACCCAAGGAAACAGACCTGTGTATTTATCTGATAGGTTAGATGAAGAATGCATAGTTATGGAGGAAAATGATAGGTTAAGGAGTATGAGGTAATTATGGAAAACTGGGGGAAACTTAGTAATGCCTGTTTCTTAAGATTTTTCTTGGCATCTCTTTGTCTTCAGAGAAAACTATGCTCCTTTCCTTTGAGTGTAGGAAGGGCAGAGTATATAGAGGGCACCTTTCAGAGGAGGATTTTAAGACCTGTTTCATGGAATAAAGTCAATAAGGGGAGGAGATCAGAGTGACCTTCCTGCTTCTGTCATTTTATCAAACAAAAGCTTAAATTCATATTCACTATGCCAGTGTGCCATATTTTGAGGTAGTGTGTTCTAAACACCATTATTTTTTATTTCTAAAGTATTTACATTAAATCATATAAATATTAATTTTATAATATTAAATGCATATTTCTTATAGAATAAAAAATATTCTCTTATTTTTCAACTTTTAATAGAATTATTTGACCTAAGATTTAAATAAATGGTAATTTCTCAGTAGAGAGAATGATTGTTTTTTAACTAGCTTTCTATAATGAAAATATTAGCACTAATTTTCATAATAAAATTTAAAAAAAATTTAATGTAAATATATTTTAATTTTTGTATTAAATATCTATACGAGTATCTGTTTCCCATTACAGAGGAAAATATATTTGCAGAGCAAGGATACACATAGAAGAGTAGAAAACATACAAGTTAATTGAAAATCTTTAAATTCACAATGAACATGTGCAAATCTGCCCATATTAGAGGCATGTAATTATCTTTAGGGATGTGTGAGGCAAAAAGGTAATAAGGCAGATTTTTAGTGGTAATCACACTGAAATTATACTTAAAGGGATGAAGGAAACAGAATTATCAAATTCAGAAAAGATCACACAAGCATAGAAGTCTTCAGATTATAAAAAAGTGTCAGTGAATCTTAAAGCCAAGGACAAATTGTAGAACATGAACACATTTCCCCTTCTACCTTCTTATCTGCAATCAAAAGAAATGTGTGATTTCATAGTATTGCCACTTCTTTGTGTTGTGTTGAATCAATGACAAATATGTTTAGATTAAAACATAGAGATCAGTATCAAGTCACCTATAACCTTATCAGAAAATTTGAAAGGTTATATGTACTTTTGAAACCATACCAGCTACACATATGGACATACAAACACATTGGTCTTATTAGGGCTGATTCATACTCTATTTGACAAAAAATGATGAGTAGAGAGAAAAGTTTGATTTTTTTTTAACATTAAAGTTGAAATATAAATACAGTTAATGCAAGACACATTATAAAACATATTCACACATAATTTTGAACTCAAAAGTGTTTTAAAATCTTGATTTTGTTACAGTCTAATCAAACTTTTCACTTTTATTCTCATCTGCTCATTACTAGTCATATCACTTTTAATAAATTCACATACACAAAGTAATAAAGGACAATAAGCAGATATTGTTATTAAATATAAGTATGCACACATGTAATATATACAAACAACCTTTTTGCTATATTTATTTTAATTACCATAACTGCTGATATTAAGGACCTGTGATCTTAGTGAGGGTATGACTAAAAGGACAAAATAACAAGGTTTTCTCCATTGAATACATGTGAAAATTATCTATTCCTTTTAGCTGCAACTGTTTTTGAAAACACTATCTTCAATAGATTAAAATAGCTACCAAATATGGGAAAGAGATGTTAATTAGCATTGCATCAAATACATTTCCAAATGACCCAGGCCATGCAATGTAAAACATACAGTGGCAGCCATGAATATGTGCTGCTCAGCTCCGACTAAGGGATCCTAATTGACCCATTGCCCAGGGTCTTACACTGGAAATCCTGAGGTTTTACTTCCTATTAACACTTCTCAGCCAATCACTGAGCACAGTAGGGATATAAAAGCAGGTCTGTTCTATGAGGCATGGGGCGCTTCTGATGGTGACCTTGACTCAAGGACTTTCCATTGGCTTTGCCCCACTTTCCTCAGACTGTACTGTAGTCCAAGATCTTCCATCCAAACTCCCTTCCCTATATTTTTTCATAGACATGAGACCTTTATTGTAGTCTACCAGGAATCATGGATTCCTTCCTAGTTCCTTTTCATTTTCCATCATAGGCATTTTTTTCAATAAATCACTTGCTTGCATGGCTACATCAATTTTGGCAGTTGCTTCTTCAAAGACCCTAACACCCAAATATTTTGGAATCTTTAGACTTTCACAGGGGAAATCTACTTATAAGTCTCTGTATCTGTATCGATTTTTAATTTAACACTAAAAAGCATCTTTTTTGTTGTTCTTAAAATATTAAAGACATGCACAGTCAGAACATTTGTAAGCGTTATAATGGTGACCAGATGCTATTGCAGCTCTAGGAAGCCCTGTCTACACTAATAAAAGAGTAACATGCTAATTGACTATACCTTCGCGACATCCACCAGCCAATCAGGAGTGAGTATGCAAATTGACCCAGCAAAGATGGGGGTTAATTTGCATATGCAGGCGCTGAGTGGCTGGGGGTGGGGCAGGAGGCTTGCGTCGTTGCCACGGTGACAATGCATGCATTCCGCACCACCCCAGCAGCTCTGGGCCTCTGGGCAGCATGGGAAGGTGGAAAAGCGACTCCAGGCTGGAGTGGAAAGGCGGCTCTGGCCAGAGCGAAGGTGGTGCCAGCAGCCAGGGGAAGGAAGGCCCATTCTTACATGAATCTTCGTGCATCGGGCCTCTAATATTTTTATATTCCTTTCCTTTAAAGAGATATTGTCCTCCTAAAATGAATATTGGCAGTTCCATCAATGGAGAGATATGCAAGAGAAGATGGCAATCAATGTGGACTAAACAAAAGCTGAAATCTTCTTAATATTGAGAATAGGAAGATTGGCTTAACCCTTTGCACTCGCTTGCTTTTTTCTCGATTCCTTTATTCTAATGCTAACCGTGTCGAGTCACACTCGACATCCGAGTGCAAAAGGTTAAGTGTCATGTTTGTCATTGAAATATAAGAATATATATATTAAATATAAAGAGGAACTTAGGGGAGTGCCACATATAGGAAGAAAGAGTGGCATAGGAAGGAGGAATTTAAGAGTAGTCAAAAGAGGAAAAGTAAAATAAAAATTAAAAAGCTTTGCCATTTAAAGACAACTTTATTAGATCACTTTAGGAAAAAAGCATATTAAAACTTAAATTTCTACCTCTGTAGGATAAGTATGTATTAGATGATTTCTAATGTCTTAACACAAAGCCTAGATGCAATATTCAGGGTCATTTATTAATTTATTAAGTATGTACATAATGCCCACCATATGCCTACTTTGTTCGAGGCACTAAGCTATACATTTCCTACAAGGAAGAAAGACAACTAGCTAACAGTTGCAATATATTGGGATAAATAGTATGAAAAGATATGCCTAGGATGTGATGGGATATAGACTAGAGGTATTCATTCATGTGAGAAAAGTCTGTAAAGACATTTTAGATGGAATAATGCATGGGTAGAAGTAAGACGTGTTCAATTTCTAGATGGTCTGGAGCAGGAGAATATGCATCTAGTCAGTAGGCTGTTTAAAAATATTACACCATCAGGGGACACAATCTATTCAGAGACATTAGAGAATAGTGTGCCTTGAGCAAACAGTGCAGGTAAGGGAGCCAAGTGGGTGAGGCAGGAGAGATAAGCAGGCCATTTCTCACAGCTTTTGGGAAATCAGGGATTTCACCCTGACAACCTTGAATAGCCGTGGAAGAATTTTACTAAAAGAATTTACATAGTTTTGAATATAATACTTCATAGGTATGGGAAGACAAAGGCATGGGAATCTATTGGACTTTTATATAAAACTAGAGGCCCAGTGCACGGATTCGTGCACCGGTGGGGTCCCTCACCGTGGCCTGCGGGGATCGGGCCAAAATCAGAGTCCAAAGCCTCCTCCCACTCCTGCTCATCCCATCCCCGCTGCACCTGCCACTGCCGATGCTTGATAGGCTCACTGCTGCTGCACTGTGGCCTCTGGGCTGCGACAGCCAGCGTGAGCCCTGCATCTGGCACCCATAGGTCAGCTGAGTGGCACTCCCTCTGTGAGAGTGCACTGACCACCAGGGGGCAGCTCCTGTGTTGAGTATCTGCCCTCTGGTGGTCAGTGTGTGTCATAGCGACCAGTCAACCAGTCGTTCCTTCGTTTGGTCTTTTAGTCGCTTAGGTTTTTATATATATAGATAAAGTGATACGCAATTTGATTGAGTGTATTTTGGTTGGATAAATAGGAAATTAATGGCAGGAAATTATAGGGCTGTAGAATTCTAGAAGTGGAATATAATTTTAAAAAATCAGATATTCCTAAGAAAGAGTGACCTTTAGTGAGTGAAAGAGGAAATCCCCCTTAACCCTTTTCCTGGATTCTCACCCTGTGTTAGCCATAGTCCAGCAGAGAGCGTTCCTCCTTGGCTAGCATCATTCATGGTCATTGGCAATGATTTATTCTTACCTGAATTTGAAAACAGCAATAAGAAGCTGTCATGATTGAGGGTTACTGCCAGATTTCGTAGAAAATTGTCAGTGAGGAATAATGTGATAGAAAATAAACCTTCTCTGAGTTTATCATCTACAAAATGAGGGTTTCCTCCCCAAAATGGGCTTATAGATTATAAATATGTCTCTCCTTTCAGGTAATTCCTCAATATGTATTCATCTGAAATTTCACTAGAATCGTTTATCACTAAGGTATAAACAAGACTTAGGGTAATGGGCAGGTATGATTCAGGTGACCCTGAAATGGGAGTCGGGGTAAAATGTCGGTGAAGAATGCATTAAAAGGAGTGTCTGTAAACCAAGGTCAAATATACCCTGCTTCATTTTGTCCTCAGAAGTTGCCAGTGGTTGGTTAGGTTGGTGAATGTCTTGACACTACTCCTTAACTTCCTCCATGTTGTATTGTAAATATCTCTGCTATAGTGATTGCATCGTTCTGTGATTATTAGTTTATAAACTGGTCTCTCCCATTGGACCATAAGCTACTAAGAGTACAGGTACTGGGTGTTTTTACATATTTATCCTCGGCACTTTGCATCAGTACCTAGCATGTATTAGATACTTAGTGAATATTTGTTTTAAGGATATATAACTTGATTGGTTATTGTTTTAATAAACAATTTAGATACCTAGAAAATGTCCCGTTTTAGAAACATCAGCTTCTTGTCCCTGAGCTTTACTTGTCTTCTAGGAATTACTCTGCTACACATGTAAACCTCACCAGCGGGAGCTTTCTTTGCACCCCTGCAGCAAATTTCAAGATCCCTGCCCAGGCCAGTCTTCCTGCTTACAGAGGTGCAATGGGGTTAAAGCACCCCCTCCTCACACCCACACCCTCAGGCTTGCTTCCTGGCTTCAGTGAGGAAGGATTTAATTAGCTACTTAACTTCTTCAGCTGTAGGGACAGATCTCCCTCAGTTGCTAATGAGGACTGAGCTGCCTGCTAGCCCACTGGTTTCTCTCTTCAGGCAGATTCTCCCCACACAGCTGGTGAGCTGCTTCTGATGACCATTTAGTCCCCACTGGCATGAAAATGGCTCTGCAAGAGCTGCCCTGGCTGTGCTCAAGGCAGCATCTTCCTCCTAATAACTTCCTACTGGTTGTAACTCCAAAATCTATCTCCTATCACGGACTATTCTGCTTTACTGAGTGCTGCATCCTCCCATCAGCCTCCTTTCGTTGCTCAGGTCTTCCCAGTTCTTTCCTCAAGGAGGTTTACATGCAAAATGAGTTTCTGTTTAGATTTTAGGTATTTTTTAAAAGCCTATTATTTGTGTTCAGGAATAATGATTTTTTTCTGAAATAATTTTAGATGGTTTCTTTTTAAAAAAAATAAAAATGCAAGCAATACAAACAAGTAAAGAGAGTGAAGAAAAACACCCTGAGCTCCTCTGTCCAGTTAGAACCATTTTTAGCACTTGACAAATATATCCAGATATTTCCGTATGCATGCAGATAAAAAGGTGGATGGACCAAAGGATAGGCAAATATGCCTTTACAATAAATGAGATCTTTATATATAAGCTTCTAACTAAGTAAAAATAAGTATTTATGTTTTCTTGGCTAAAGTAAGCACTGTGTTAGGGTGGCTTTTTAAAAACCTTAAATATATTTTTAATATTAAAATTAAATATTAAAATTAAAATATACCAATAGTTTTTAAATAATACTTTTTTTTCAGACTCACCCTGGTGGACCTCACACATATATTATGTGCATGTCTCACTGTCGACATCGATGCTAATATAACTAGTTCAGAGAATGTCAAAAAGCATCTGTTCAAATGGCCAGAGGAATCTGAGTACAAACTAAGAGTACTAATAATACCAATAATAGTACAAGTAATAATTTAGAAAATGGTCCCGAAACTGGTATGAACGTACAATCTTTTGGAAACCTGTTAAAATGCAGATGCTGACTCCATAGGGCTGTGGTGGGCACTGAGATTCTGTAAACTTACAGGTGACGTTGACCTTGCTGGCTTTGCACTGTCCTGTAAGCAGCAAGGCTTAGAGTGCACAGTGTGTCAGGTGTTATCTGCCAGGCCAATCTGTCAGGCTTATATTCTTGATTTTATTGAATCATCACAACAATCTATGACCACCTAAGGTCACTCTACAGGTAGGCTGCAGAATGGTGTTTGTATTTTTAAATAAGTTTTTTATTGATTTTTAGAGAGAAGGGAGAGAGAGAAACACTGATGGGCTGCCTCCTGCATACCCCCTACTGGGGATTGAGCTGGCAACCCGGGCATGGGCCCTGACTGGGGACAGAACCATGACCTCCTGGTTCACAGGTTGACACTCAACCACTGAGCCACACTGCAGACTGCAGATAGATGTTTTATTCTAGGCCTTTCTCCAGAAGGACATGTTTTGTCTTTATCAAAAATCCCCTAATATTTCATTCTGGAAAGCCAGTTGCTGAGACTGATTTGTACTTAAATCTATAACGTCATTAAATTATGCATGGACTGAAAGTATCACAAACAGTCCATAAAACTAAAATAAAAACAAAAACAAAGGAAAAAAAACAAAAAAACTTACGCAAGTTAAATAGAAAGAACAAATCAATGAAATTTTGCATATTTATATGGATTAAAGACGTTAAAGGAGCTTTTGGCAGATTTATTAATTACTGTAGTAAAAATTACAATTAGGAAAAGGTGGAATATACCTAGCCATAGTTTAATATTAGAGAAGTCTAATAGGCAATGTATAAGCCAGAAGTCAAATATTTGCCCTACAAATGATCATTTATCTTATTATTTTTACTTTATAAATTCTATTACTTACACAAACAATTGGCCTAATTGTATTCTCAAATTTCACACTGAAGAACTTTATAGTATTTCAAGAAGAAGCCAAATTTAGAGATTATACTTGCAGTAATTATCTGCAACATAGATAAAATAGAAAAATTCCTTGGGAAAAACAATTATCAGAACCGGCACACAAAGAAATAAGATATCTGAATAGTCCTATTGCCGGAGGATTCGGTTGGTGGGATTCCTTTGTCACTAATGGGAGTGGGATTCTTGGGGTACCACTGGAGTAAGCATTTCCGGAGGCCCCCATGGGAGAATGAACGGTTTTTATTTGCTGGGAATTATATCTCTTGGGTTGTAAGGTTCCATTGTCCTTGAACCAGTGCTGGAAAATATGTAGGTGGGGCTCCAGCAGAGCCAAAAGTAGGGCCAGTGTCCCGAGTTTCAGTTCCATGGTGGAATGGGGTCTGATGGGGCATCAGGCAAGATTTAGTCCGTCAGTGTATTGTGTGGAGTCCACGTGGCTCTGGGCCATGTGGGTGAATGCAGGGCGTGAGAGCTCTGCAAGCCAGGGGTCAGGGGTGAGCAGCAAGAGAGAGAGAGAGGGCTCCTTTTTTAGGAGTTTACATATCAAATCTTACCTCATTTGCAGTGGTCACGCCTATTCTGGCCACTGACTTGTTCCCAGGTGTGACTGACAGGTAAGCATCTTCCCATGTCACCCAGGACCTTACTGGGCATGCATCTGTTGTCCTATTGTCCACTCTGAGGATCTGCAGAGAACAGACTTGGAGAATGTTAACTGCAGCTTCCTTGGCAAAGCTGTATAAATGGCATGCCTATATTATCTAGTCTCCCCTTTGCTCCTTTCCTGTTATTTAATAACCAGGTTGTTATAATGGCATCAGTCCCATATCTATTAAGGAAACCTACTTTGTTATTTAAAACTTTTTCATGAAGGAAACTCTAGGTGAAGAGGGTTTCACTGATGAATTCTATAAAAAATTTAAGGACATAATAATACAATCACACAAACTTTCAGAACTTATTTAAAATATGAGCAAAATAAGTCAGACACAAGAGTGCTTACTATATGTAAAATACCACTTATATGAAGTTGAAAAACTGGCTAATCTAATCAATGTCAGGACTCAGAGCAGCAGTGGCCTATTAGGATCTTGGAATGAATATGAAGGAGGCATGAGGGAACTTTTTTCAGTGAAGGAATAGATTGGGATGTATACACATTTTCCAGAACTCAAAATATTGCACATTTCTCAAACCTAATTTCTTTTAAGTTGAAAAAGGAATCAAAATATATTTAAAAATGTCTCTGGTACTCAGATCAGTCTATATGCATAGCAAATAAACTGGTCTCAGGTTTGGTAAAACATACAGTCATTGAGAGCACACAGAGGAATGATATAAAACCAGGAGTTAAAACTATTTTGAATGACAAGATGGTGATTGATGTTAAGTATCTAGTTTTCTAAAATGATTACTTGGAAAGAGATAATGCATATTTGGATAAAAAGTCCCATTATATCTAGTTAATAGTTATTTTGTAATTGCAACTAACATTGCTCTTTTCATTGCTTTTTCAGTTTTTCCATGTTTAGGAATTTGTCTTCTTTTTAACCCAAGTGTTAATTCTTCCAGAGGGGAAACAATTTTTTTTTTCATATTGCTGATTATTATATCTTTATTAAATTAAGACTCAATGCCACTGAAGTTACATTTTGTAATATAACTTTTATAAAGAACCCTGTTCAATCTTCAGAGGCTGGTGTATTTTTATAGCAAGTTTTCAAATGTGTTTGCTAGTGCAGTTCACTCCAACAAGCATTTCTTGAGTCTACTACATCCCAGGAAAGGCTCAGTGATTCAAAGCTGAAAAAAAGGCACATGCCTCAAGGCACAATGTTTTTAAGTTAGAACACATACTGGCTAACTAAGCAGTGTTCTTTTTTGGATTAAAATATTTGGAATGAAATAAAACATATATAAAAAAACTGCAAAAATTGTGTAATCTTTTGGCCATGCAATATAAATACATAAAAATGAAGAACTGGACCCTCTCTATATAGGCTCAAGGCAGAAACCCATGTGAAAACCAGAATACAGTTTTGCATTGGTTATAGATTCTGCACTTCCATGAATTATTCATTGTTCTTACAACATCTCTAGTAACACATCAATAAGCTGCAAAGATTTGTTTTAAGTTTTTCCAACAACATCCTTGAAAATCACATTTTGTTATTGCAACTAAATAAATCATACAATTAATCTAAATTAGTATTTGAAATGTTCATATATAAATAGTGCTATCATTCTTTATATATATTTCTATTGTATGGGCCTAAAGAATGATAGCACTATTTTTAACATCAGTAAATGTGAATTTTTGAAAATATAGGTTGCAAATACCAGGAAGATTGATTGGCTCAAAATACACATTCCACACTTGATGAAAATGCAAATCGTGTATACATTTATTTTAGATCTGTTTTAAGTAAAAGTAGATTCATCTTTGGTTGATCATCATCTAAACATCGAAATAAATGTTGCTGAAACAAATCAAATGAAAGGTAAGATTAGAAGTTACATTTCAACCTGAGGCTAGTTAGAAGTATGAAAAGAAAAGAAATATTGCAATACATTTTTTCTTGCATTACCTAAGGAACCTTTCTTGTTTTATCTCTCCTATAAATTATATTTATTTGATAGTGTTATTACATTCTTTTCCTTTAATACATACTGACAATGGTTAAGGGACTTGGCATATAAAATACTGAATATTCAGAAAGTAAAACTGGTCTAGGAATGAAAATGGGTTATGTTACTTTTTGTTCACCAAGATGAGATTAATGTTACATGGATGACATATTTGCTTTTAATTTTTTCTATATCTCTCCCCCTGAAAGTTAGATGAAATTATTAAGAACTACAACAAAAATATAAACTCTTATTACTGATATATGGTAGCATATCATGTGTTGAAATATTATAGCTAACTTCTCTTTTATAATTTGGAAAACTTATTTCAAGAAAGAAGTGCTTTACTTTTGAGGAGTTTCCCACTATTAGAAGAAGTACTACTTAACATTTCCAAATATATAGATAGAAACTCTTCACACACGCACACACACATCCTTTACCTAGAGAATACTGAATGTGCTGAGAAGTTAAATACAAGAATTCCAGGCAATGATCTCAGTGCGCCTAAATTCCAAGACATGTAATATCACAAGATACAAATCATTGATTTTTTTTTAATACTTCTTCCATCCTTGTCATCCTATAGATATATGGATACAATATAAAAAAAGTGGACTTTTATATCTACTTTAACATAGCTTGCTTTGGGAAAATATTTTGTGATATCTCCTATGGGAAAGGCATCTAGTTTTCTTTGGTATTTGGTAAATGAATCTTGTTTGTACAAAGTCTTTCACAGGGCACATAGGTGATTAAAGAAAGGAGTCTGATGGAAAAGCATCAGGGAAACTAACTCTGTATTTTCCAAAGAATGAAAATTGTAGCCCGTGTGTATTTTTCTGTCTTTGAATTGTATATAATTTTCCTCCTCACAAAGGATAACTTATTATGTTATTTTTTGCTTCCAACTGATCCAATCATACGTTTTTTTACACATGTTACTGATTAAAATTGAGTAGCTCTGTGGTTCGTGTAGCCCCATGTGCAATCTGTTTTCCTTTGGTATTCAGGATACAGGTTAAGCTGCGCTGGCATATTGCATTTCATAAAACTAAGTGATGGTGTTGAGTTTATGTGGCCTTCTGTGGCATACCTAGGCTTCAGATTCAGATATTTAGGAGCAGGCATTTGGGATATGTTGGTACTCTAACACTGTTATAGAATATAAAGTTTGACAAACGATCAAAATTTAAAATAAAAGTTTTGTGATATATTGTTCCAGGGGAAGAAAAAAAATTATGAACACAATACTGCTACTACTTATGCAATAATAGGGATGATGTATTCTTTGCCAACTACTTTGAGCTGACTATATTTAATACCATTGCTACAAAAAAGTAATTACACTTTCAACACTAGTCCAAGGATTCTAGATTAAATTTGTATATTATTTGTCTCAGTGATTCTCAGTACTTTTCTTTTGGAGACAGAAAATGACTAAATTCTTCTCAGTAATTTTGTCATTACCTAATCAGTTATACTGTGGTCCTAAAACATCTTCAGAGTTACCTCAATCTTTCTCTTTCTCTTCAGCAAATCATAAATGGAGAGTGTGTTCTCAAGCTTTTCTTCCTGTCTTTGCTAATATCACTGTTAAATTTTAATTTATTATCAATTTCTGGTGATTTAAAAAATAATTGTTACTTCTAAAAATGAACATAAATCTGGGGTTAATAGAATTTTCTGTCTTTTGTTCTTATCAATAAATTTTAAAAAAATATATATTTTATTGATTTTTTACAGAGAAGAAGGGAAAGGAATAGAGAGTTAGAAACATCAATGAAAGAGAAACATCAATCAGCTGCCTCCTGCACACCCCCTACTGGGGATGTGCCCGCAACCAAGGTACATGCCCTTGACCAGAATCGAACCTGGGACCCTTCAGTTTGCTGGCCGTCGCTCTATCCACTGAGCCAAACCATTTAAGGCAATAATTTGATATCTAGATCAAGTGACTATATCAACACATACATTTTCTTCTTGAGTGGGAAAGGTAACTTTGTATAAGTAACTAAATATTTAAATTTTATCTGCTACTGAATATACTGCCTCAGGAAAGAAATGTTAAATAGGTATATATTGTTGATAAATAATAATTGGTGTGTCCATAAACTTAGCTAAAAAGACTCCCCCTCACCCCCCCCAACAAAACTTTTTGTGAATTTCTGTTTGGGGAATTGTATGGTACATATCCAGCTACGGTAAAAGAGAACTCTAAGGAGGCAGATGTGTGAGACAGAAGCCTAAGATTCACTTGAACTTCAGAAAATTAAATCATGAATAAAGAAGTATTAAGACTTCCCTGCAAGATTCCAACTCTTTCTAGATGATCAACATAGCCAATTCATAAAGAAGTATATTGCCTGCAATATTTCCTGCAATTTTTAACACTAGCACAGTTAAAAAAAAAACAAAAACAGTGAAGTGGCATATAGTCACCATGCTACTTAGCTCAAAAATCAAGATGCACTGTCATCCCAGCCGGCATTGCTCAGTGGTTTAGCATCAACCTATGAACCAGGAGGTTCTGGTTTGATTCCTGGTCAGGGCATGCCTGAGTTGTGGGCTCGATTCCCAGTGGGTCATGCAGAAGGCAGCCGATCAATAATTCTCTCTCATCTTTGATGTTTCTATATCTCTCTCCCTTTCCTTTCCTCTCTGAGATCAGTGGTGGGGGGGGCGGGGAGGATGGGGACATACATAATACTTTAAACAATGAAGATTAAGAAATAAAATTAAATTAACTTGTAAAAAAAAAGATGCATTGTCAGACAAGTTAAAGTATATCTATTGGCAACAAGTGCAGGAAATTTGAAATCAGTATGACTTTGCAGGTCCACAATATGTTCACCAAAACCTTAAGTTTCACATAAGGTAATCATAAACACAGTTTAATTGGAGAACAAATACAGAATGAAAATATGTAAAGTTATTTCCATTGCCTACCTTTCTAGCTTCATTAATGACCCCTTTCCTCCTTATAGTTTACTAGAGGCCCGGTGCACGAAATTCGTGCACGGGGGGGGGGAGGGTGACCCTCAGCCCAGCCTGCACCCTCTCCAATCTGGGACCCCTCGAGGGATGTCCGGCTGTCCATTTAGGCCCGATCCCACCTACCAGGATAGGGCCTAAACAGGCAGTCGGACATCCCTCTCACAATCCAGGACTGCTGGCTCCCAACTGCTCGCCTGCCTGCCTTCCTGATTGCCCCTAACCGCTTCTGCCTGCCAGCCTGATCACCCCCTAACCACTCCCCTGCCAGCCTGATTGATGCCTAACTGCTCCCTTCCAGCCTGTTTGCCCCTAACTACCCTCCCCTGCAGGCCTGGTCACCCCTAACTGCCCTCCCCTGCAGGCCTGGGTCTCCCCCAACTGCCCTTCCCTGCAGGCCCGGTCACCCCCAACTTCCCTCCTCTGCCGGCCTGGTCACTCCTAACTGCCCCCCCCTGCAGGCTTGATCACCCCCAACTGCCCTCCCTTGCAGGCCTGGTCCCTCCCAACTGCCCTCCCCTGCTGGCCTGATCACCTACAACTGCCCTCCCTTGCAGGCCTGGTCCCTCCCAACTGCCTTCCCCTGCTGGCCATCTTGTGGAGGCCATCTTGTGTCCACATGGCGGCAGCCATCTTGTGTGTTGGAGTGATGGTCAATTTGCATATTACTCTTTTATTAGATAGGATTCTCAAACCGAAATAAATTAACTTTAGGTCCTTGAAGGTGTTGTATTATTTCACACTCCTTTACTTTGTACATCCTATCCGTTCTAACGATAAAGCCTTTAGTCACCCTTTTGTCACCCTGGTGAGCTCCAACTCCTTCTTTTTCCCCCTTTATTTTTGTTGTTTCCACTACTATAGATGTCCCGATTTCCCCTTTTGCCCTCCTCCCTGCCCTCGCATCCCCTTCCCTCTGGCCATCACCACACTGTTGTCTGTGTCTATGGGATATGCATATATGTTCTTTGGCTAATCCAGTTACCTTTCTTTAAGACAGCTCAGAGTTTCTGAATGCCCACAGATAGATCAGGTAATTGGTCTCTTTTCTCCCACCATGGCCCTTGTATATAATTGTATTCCAGCCTTTGCAAAAATAAATGAAAATGTTTTTTATTTATATTTGATTTTTATTCTAGACTTGAACTGTGGTTAGACAGGAACAGAGTACTTATGTGCTTTATCTCACATGTGTAGCACTGGCGTAAGAACTTATAGACACATTATACAAACACAGAGTGCTTAATTTTATTATAAAATAAGTGCTAAACACTAAACTAATATTGTATTTTATGCCAAACTGTGTATTACTTACCATAAGTGCTGTACAAATTTAAAGAAAGAGGAGAAAAGTGAAGGTGATTACTTTAAGCATAGGATTATAGAGGAGGTGGGTTTCACGTTATTTCTTGATTGTATTAAGAATTTGAAAAGGTTAAAGGAAAATATAGGGTACTCAAAGCAAAGGGAAGAAGTGATAATGGCAGGAATATGAATTCTATATCTGTTTTGATTTGTTCCTAGCAACAAATAACAGAAAATCCAACTCAAAATGTTATCAATCTAAAGGGTAACATTACCTCTATTAACAATGACCATAATAATAATGAAGTGGAGTGAAAAAGAGGAAATAAAAGCAGTAGTTTAGATATAATACCAAGATCTAGCATTCAGTTTATATTTTTGACATTCTGCCAAATGTGGATTTGGTCCTTTTACAATGACAAGATTTCTGCCATATTTCTAAGCATCATATCCAGATACAACTCTATCCAACAGAAGAGAATGGGTGAATTCTCCCATTTGTCTTTTCTTAGTGTGAGGAAATATTTTTGTCAAGTTTTTCTCAGCAAGTTTTTCTTAATCGGCAGAACTAAGTCATAGCCTTAATTGGAAATTGGAATTTGATCAATATAATTGACTGATATTTGTGATTTATTCTCGTGTTACAGCAGGAGGGGGCAGATCACAGGAAGGAAAGAATGAGAACAGCGATTGAATAGCCAACCAGCAGGTTATGAAAGTTGTACTGAGAAAAGTAGAAAATCGGTTTGTTAAGTGTTGTGAGAACAATTTAGGGAGGAGTGTAGACATAATACAATAGCAAATGAGAAGCCATTTAAAGTTTGAAGTAATGTCCATAGCTTCTATTGAGGCAGAAGATTTCTTTTGGAGCTAGCCGCATTAGCTATGTTTATTTATTTATTGTTTTTTAGTTTGGATGACTTATTTTTTTTTTTATTGTTTAAAGTATTACAAATAGTAGTACATACGTCCCCTTTTTTTTTTTTCCAATTGACCTTCCCCCAGCCTGCCCTACCTTCCAGCACATCTTTTGAAGACTTGGTACAAAATGTCCCCACCTATTGAGGAATAATATTTCTTTCTCAGAACAGTATGTATACAGGGGGGAGCAAACGTAAGTTTGCAGTTGTATGTAAGGAAAAATAATAATTAATCAATGATAATTCAAGAATAAACTGTTTTGCATACTCACAACTATAAATCTACTTTTGCCTGCCCTGAAAATGGAAATTTTTCTTTTCAAATTTATATGCAACCCCATGAAATATAAATATAAATTAATACAATAGTTTTTAAATATTTGCAAACACAACATTGCATTGCATTTTGCTTTTCCAATTACTCTGACATATGTTCTTTATTTCTCAGTAAAATGTAAAAGCTGATGTATCAAAGAAATACATTCCCTTCTTGCAGTCTCTTTAATATTTTTCATCCTTTTTGCTTAGTGGAACTCATCAGAATTAACTGTGAAGCTACAACCTCATTAATTTAACAAAGAAATATCCTTACTTCAGTAAAACATAAAGCATAGGCAGGTGTGTAGAAAATATTTCTCAGATTTCATTCACTCATATACACAAGCTGTAATAATGCTTTCTACATTGGCCCAGGATAGGTTGTCTAGTTTATTTTCCTTCTTTCAATTAATCTGTAACTTAAGAGAAAAAAAAATACTCACAGATGCATTTCTGAGAAGTTTTAGTCATCATACCTAAATAGTGATCTCAATATGATATCATATCTATTTATTGATCCTTCTAACACCAACAAATTGAAATAAGCCACTGATGGGTACTACCTTGATGTTCTTAGTCTATTACCACTCGTTTTCAAATTATTACATTTTAATAAATCAAGTTTCCTTAAACATTTATACTTAACATCTCTCTTAAGACCAAAGTCAATAAACACAAGACAGCTTTAATGTATAGGACTTAGTATAAAATATGAACATTGAGTCTTTTACTAGGTTGGGAAGCAGGTAGAGATCTTATCATTTATTAAGAAGTTTTTTAATATAAAGACCCTAGACTAATAATTGTTACCTACCAGATCCTATGTCCCCTTTATTAAGCTGTACTTGTAGTATCTATTTTATGATCCTAAAATGAAATTCACAAATAATATAATCTAGTTATGCACACAATTTAAAAAAGCCAATAAAATGAACTAATTGCAACATAAAGGAAAAATAAAATGAATGCAATTCTAGACTAACATTCATTTAAAAATGCAGATGTTCAGCAAGCTTCTATGAGATGTTCTAATAGAGGAGTTGGATGTTTGTTCCCACGTAATACGACAGGTGCTAGCATTGCCAATGCCAGTGGTGTCTAATGACTGTTACTTCCGGTATTACCCGAAAACAAATATTCAAAAG
This sequence comes from Eptesicus fuscus, assembly GCF_027574615.1. NCBI lineage: Eukaryota > Metazoa > Chordata > Mammalia > Chiroptera > Vespertilionidae > Eptesicus > Eptesicus fuscus. The sequence continues at coordinate 19,278,611 of NC_072485.1, read as the reverse complement.
GTGCCCATGAGAAAAACACTGCCCTTGATTGACACTCTTGTTTTTAGTGCAAAGAATGATGTGATCTGGGAATGAATAAACAGCAAGGTGGTAAAACACACAAAAATCTTTAACTTAGTCCTGGCTGGTGTGGCTCAGTGGGTTTGACATCATCCTGTGCACCAAAAGGTTGCCCACTTTGATTCCCAGTCTGGGCACATGCCCTGGTGGGGGGCATGCATGCAGGAAGCAGCCATTCACATTGTAATCAGATTGATATTTCTCCTTCTCCCTTGCTCTCTCTCTCTAAAAAATCAATAAAAAAAAATCTTAAACACAAACAAAAAACTCTTTAACTTACATTTCCCCATTCTTTGCCCTATAAAAGGTCTCTCTAACTTATCAAGAAAAAAAATTACGTACGCACACACACTTCTGAGTATTTTTTCAAAAAGACAGAACAAGAGATAATGTTCTTTATGAGAAGCTGTGAAAATCATTATCTAATTTTAATATTGTATCTATAGGTTGGGTATTATACCTATTTTAGAATAATGTTTAATGGCCATCCAGCATGGCTCAGTAGTTGAATATCGACCTATGAACTAGGAGGTCAGGTTCGATTCCTGGTCAGGACATATGCCTGGGGTTGCAGGCTCGATCCCCAGTGCGGTGTGTGCAGGAGGCAGCTGATTAATGATTCTGTCATTATTGTTGTCTCTATCTCTCTCTCTCCCTCCCTCTCCCTTCCTCTCTGAAATCAATAAAAAAATATTCTTAAAGAAAAGTATTTTTTTTAAATAATGTTTTAGTCCTAGCTGGTTTGGCTCACTGGGTAGAGCATCAGCCTGTGGACTAAAGGGTCCCAGATTCAATTCTAGTCAAGAGCACATGCCTTGACCCACAGTAGGGGATGTGCAGGAGGCAGCTGATCAATGATTCTCTCTCATCATTGATGTTTCTATCTTTCTCTCCCTCTCCCTTCCTCTCTGAAATCAATAAAAATATATTTAAAAATAAAAAAAATAATATTTAAGAAGAGTTTAAATGAAATGAAAAATATAAATAATAAAATAGGTGAAAAAGTAGAACAAGAATATGACATTGTATATATACTATGACTTAACATAAGTAAAAGTACATTTAAATAATATGGAAGAAAATAAGCCAGTATCTTAACAGTAGTTAATTCTGGATTTTATGATTGTGGATTATTATGTTTCTGCATTTCCCCTCTACTTATTGATGATTTAAAAAATATTATAATAATTATATATAAGTTAAGCATTAGATTATGCAAGAGAAGTGACATGGATTTTTGTCTAATTATTTTACTTTTGTAACATTTTTTTAAAAAGGTTTAAATTCTTTATTGTTTACAATATTAACGTATGTCTCCTTTTCTCCCCATTGACAGCTCCCTGGCCTTTCCCATCCCCCAGCACATGCCCTCACCCCACTACTGTCTGTGTTCATGGGTTATGCTTATATGCAAGCATACAAGTTCTTTGGTTGATCTCTTACATCCCCCTCCCCTTGCCTTCTCTCTGAGGTTAGATGGTCCTTTCAATGCTTCTGTTTCTCAGGATCTATTTTTGTTCATCAGTTTATATTGTTCATTATATTCCACAAATGAGTGAGGTCATGTGATATTTACCTTTCTCTGACTGGCTTATTTCACTTAGCATAATGCTCTCCAGGTCCATCCATGCTGTTGAAAATGGTAAGAGTTCCTTTTTTTTTTTTTTTACAGCAGTGTAGTATCCCATTATGTAGATGTGCCACTGTTTTTTAATCCACTCATCTGCTGATGGGCACTTAGGCTGTTTCCAAACTTTAGCTATTGTAAATTGTGCTGCTATTGATTGGCGAGAGACAGAAAGGGAGCTGCTTCAACATCTCTTGGCTGCCTCCTGCATGCCCCCTGCTGGGAATTGGGTCCACAACATTGGCATGTGTCCTGACCAGGAATTGAACCAGTGACCTCTTGGTGCAACTCAACCACTGAGCCACACTGGCTGGGCCAATTATTTTACTTTTTTAGATTTGTAATCTCCACTCATCACCAGATTTTCCTTCTCCTATCTAAATGCAAATTCTGTATTACTTTTGTGATTTTTTCTTCTCTCATCTATTAAATTTGGGTAGTCCCCAAAGTTATTTCCTCAGCTTCTCTTTTTTCTTCTTACTTTCCCACCTTGCTATTAATCATACTTGTGTCTTATTCTCTTAGCTGTAAAAGTTGCTATAGCCTCAACTCAATTTACTAATTTCTACAAAGTAAATTGATTATTTCCTCTGGGTATCATATGGACCTTCAAAAGTATTACACCTACTATTAATCTCATCTTGCATACGTGCACACTAGCCTATTTCTCACAATCACTCCAACCACCAGTTCTGATGTAACAACCATCTTGGAACACTTACTTTCTAACTAATGAATTACATTGATTCTTTCTCAACAATTTTCTCCAATAGGGGCTCCAGAATTTCTATCAGAAATGTAAGAATAGCAATTTTGTGGCAAATGGGGAAGCTGTGATTGTACAATATATAACATTTTAGACTTAGAAATTTTAATTTAAAATTATGGGAGGTGCATGGATGGGGGAGGGGGAGGAGTGAGTGGGTAAAACCCAACCACTGAGCTGCTATTTTATATTCCTACAAACATCACACTGGTTTCTTCATGCTTCATTGCTTTATTCCTGCAGTGGTCCTCTATCAAGAATTGAGAATCCTTTAAGGAGATACCTGGCATCACATGTCGAGGCTATTTTGTATTTACTCTATTAAGAGTTTATTGCTCTCCTTTAGTGACATTATTCTCTTGTCCAAAAAGTAAATGCTTTACCAATAAAATAAAGATCTTTAGCTTGTTACTCAAAGCACTTCAAAACTCTGCCGTAAATAAGCCAGTCAGAGAAAGATAAATATCACATGATCTCACTCATTTGTGGAATATAATGAACAACATAAACTGATGAACAAAAACAGATCCAGAGACAGAGAGGCATCCATCAGACCGTCAAACCTCAGAGGGAAGGTAGAGGAGGGTGGAGGTAAGGGGGAGGGGGAGAGATCAACCAAAGGACTTGGATGCATGCATAGAAGCCTAACCAATGGACACAGACACCAGGCAGGCGCGGGCATGAGTGGGGGTTGGGGGCAATGGGGGGACAAGGACACATATGTAATACCTTAATCAATAAAGAAAAAAACCCCTGTATGTAGTACATTTTCTGCTTTCCCACCAACTATCTACCCACAGGGGCTACATTTGAACCTAAATGAAATTATTGTTCCCTGTATATACTTGTGTCATTTTCTATCCTGCTGTATTCTGCTTCCCTGCTCTATCTGTAAAACAATCTCCTCAACGCAGGCACTGCCTTCCACATGCAGCAATCTTTGATTCTTCTAAGAGTGTAGCAGTTGGTCGGTAGGTTTGCTGTGCCTCTTGTTTTTTTCTGTTCTGCACTATGGTTATTTATGTTTGTGTATTAGAAATTCTATTTGGCTCTAGGCTATTTAAGGGTAGGTCTCTGAATGATTATTTTTAATGTTTCCTAGAGCATAGATCATTGCCTTGCATGTAACAGGGGCTCACTCAAAATATATTGAGTAAATCTATAGATATATACTGATGATAATATTTCTGTTTTCCATTCCACTGTTAATTTTTGCTAAATGAACTTACCTTTCCATAATATATTTTTCAGATGCTTGAGGGTTTTTTTTTTCCTAGTCAACTTACCCCTATTTTATTGCCCTTTACTTCTACGTTTCCCTTTTTCACATATGTAAGTTCACTTGTTTTTAACTTTCCAAACAATTCTGATTTACTAGTAATTTGGTAATATTGTGTTAAATGTGGAGTGTAAGATTTAAAAAAATAGAAAAAATAAATTCTCTAATTTTTAAGTAGCAAGAGCTTCAGAACTTTATAAGATTTTCCTTTTTCTGTTTTATCTTCCACTGCTTAGCCACATTTCAAAAAGGGGGTGGGGATAAGAGAGATCAATCAAACGACTTGTACAAATGCATATAAGCATAACCAATGGACACAGACAGTAGGGGGGTGAGGGCATGTGCTGTGGGGTGGGGGTGGCCAGGGAGAGGTCAATAGGGGAAAAAGAAGACTTTTTGTAATACTAAAATTAATACTTTAAACAATAAAGAATTTAAAAAGAGAACAATTTAGTATCCAAATTCTACTTATCACAACTGATTATCACATTTTCTTTCTACCATGTGTTTCTCAGGTTAATATACATTTCTTTAGTAATGATTCAAATAGGAATTACAGTCCTATGTAATTGTGTCAAAGTTTATTCTACATTTTTACATTATGTCAGGTGGAAAATATTTATTACTAAGTTTTATTCCCAGGGTCTTGAAAATTAAAAAAAATATATTTTGTAATATGACTGTCATTAAATCAAAGTTAGGACTGAAAACTAGATTGCAGATCAATATTCTGAGTTTCTTGTCATTTGTTTGGAATCATAATTATAAATATAATTCATTAATATTTTTTTCCTAGTGCCTTTGAAGAGTTTTTCTAACATTGGTCAAATATGTATTAGTTTATTCAGCAAAACCAAATATGTTAAGTGGAATTAGAATAGCTTTGTTTTTTGGAAATATTTATTGTGAAAATGAGTAAATATATTTATAAGCCTATGCTTACCATTTATTTTTAATATTCAAATATGTTTAACATATCTCTATTTAAATTTTAATATTTATAATATCTATAAGGTTGTTCATATTTTGATTCTCACAATATCCCTGTAAGTTAAGTAGGGCGAGTATTATTTTTCCCTATTTGATAGAGAAGGAAATTGAGCTCAGAAAGTTTAAGAAATTTGCCCAATGTAAAAATGGGCAGACATAAAATCAAGGTGTAAATTATCTTCCCAGTTACTTTCCCTTGACCCCTTGTCCTAGTTACTTTCAAATAGTGTGACTCTACTTATAATATTCACTATGTATTATAAAAAAGGTTTGTTAATTAGTTTGACAATTTTTTGGTTTTATTTGGGGCACATATATATAAAATGATAAATCATTTAAAACTTAATAGCTTTTTATTGATATACTAGTGGCCCGTGCACTGAAAATTCATGCACTGGGGGGGGGGGGGGGGGGGGTGTCCCTCAGCCCGGCCTGCCCCCTCTCACAGTCCGGGAGCCCTCAGGGGATGTCCTGTTGGCTGGCCTAAGCCGCAGTCTGGCCTCCCTCTGTGGGAGTCAACCGGCCGATCAGGTATATAGATACTTTCTGAAGGCGGCACAGACTCCTTCCTTATTTCTTTCCTCTGTGGTTGGAGAACAGGCGACTAAAAGGTGGAGACAGAACTGTGGCCCGGCCTGGGGCTTTTGTAGGCAGCGGAAAGAGAGGGCTGGGGAAAGTCTAGACACGGTTTCCTTCAATTGTCTTCCCTTCCTCCAAGCCCCTCCCTCCGTTTTTTCCTTGTCGTGGTGGACGCTCGGTTAATGGACCTACAGGAGCCCAGCGATGGTGGGGTTCAGCCCCCTCACCTCTCAGCTGAAGGTATAGCCCCCTCACATTCCAAGCGGGGCTGTTTTCAAGTGGCTAAAGCGCCGGGAATTCACTCCTCCCGGCCTTTCCCCTCTCGGTTTCCTCCTTGGGTCTGTTGCAAACTTCACCGAGACACCGAAGCAGCTCTGCCCTGGTAGTTCTGCACCGGCCCCCTCCCGGGCCCCACCAGGCACTCTTCCTCGAGGTCTCCGGGCCCACAGTCTGCGCTCATGGAGGTCGCCCAGAGCCCATTGCCCCGGGAGGTGGGGCAGGGGGGCTAGCTTGGAGAGCTGGAGGAAGATGGCAGAGTAAGAGTTGGTATGAACCAGCGCCTGCTCAGCCAGACTTCCTAAGCTCCCCACCGGGCCAGGCCTGGCCCCTTCCCCGCACCAGGAGGATCCCGGCTGAGGTAACCTCCCTGCACCCAGCACCCTCCTCCCTGTTCCACCACCGGGGGACTGGAGCAGCTCACCCGCTCTGGACCCTGCCAGCCTGGCAGGCGGCGGTGCAGGAGGTGCGGCCTAGGGTGCAGGTGGCCGCGAGCCTCCTCCCCCTCCCTGAAGCATGGGGCGGAGTTGCAGCAGCTGGCAGCCATCCCCTGGGCACCGTGCATGGAGACACTGCTCGCCGCTGAGCCACTGTCTGGCCCGGGACCTGTGGGGGCTGGGGTGGCCTCGGGCTCCCGCTGGCCCCACTGAAACCAAACTCGGCTTGGCCGGCCGCACCTGCCACCCGAGGGCTGTGCGTGCTCTGTGGGCCTCATCACCCTCATGAATCGCCACAGCCTGGCCATCCTGTCCCAAGATGTGGCCGTCCGATCTCCATGGCTCACTCCCCGGTGCAGTTCCCGGCAAGCAAGTAGGCGGCAGGAGCTGGGCCGCCAAGGGGATGGAGGAGGGATGCACGGGCCGGGGCGGAAGTGGGGAACTTGGTGGTGTAAACACAGCCCCCCCCCCCCATGCCACGCTGGGCCCTAGCACCACATTCCTGGACCCCCAGGTGCCCCTGCCCAGTGCCGTGCTCTCAGGCCTAGGGTGGGGGCGAGGGACCTGGGCCTGTGGCCTGGAGACGGCCCTCACTGGCTTGGAGTCACAGTGGCCAGTCAGGGAGGGATGCGGGGTGCCATGAGGCAGCCTCACGCAAGTCCCCCCCCCCCCCCCCCCCCCCCCCCCTCTGCGAGAGGTCAGCAGTTCAGCCCGCTCAGCATGCTGTGCGCACAGCCTGGCCTTTGGTCGTTTTGGATGTTACGGACTCTGGCTCTTTATATATACATAGATTAAAATAAGTAAAGGTAAAGGAGGATACATTAAAATAAAAAATATGAGGCTTTAACAATATCCATATAAGTAAAAAACAAATATATAGACAAATAAGATAGTAAATATTAAATTCAAATCTGAAGTATAGATATAAGAGCTCTTAAAGACCAGAGAGGAAAGTTGATTTGGAATTTTTAAAAATTTGAGGAGGCGCTTATTCTGCAATTATTGAGAGAGCCAATGAAAGCGTTTATATGTCAGGAGAAATAATGTAGTATTTCATCCAGGAATATGACATGTATGATCTGCAGTGAAGTCATTGGTGTGGAATGGAAAGGATATATATGAGAGTTACTTCGATGGACGCAAAGATAAAGAGGTAATCTAATAAGAATTTGGTCCAATTAAATAATGGGGTTACAATAATACTAATAATTGCAGACTATAAAATGCTTACCGTTGGCCAGATAGAGTTTCCAAGTACTTTGCATAAATTCATATAACCTTCAGAACACAGTCATGGCAATGGTTTTACTTTTGTCCCTATTTCATACATGAAGAAAACAGGCCCATAGGGTAACCTGCTCAGGGTCACAGTATTTGTGGTAAATCTTGGTTTTGAGCCTGGTCCACCTGGCTCAACTTTGTGTTCTTCCTCACTGAATAGAAAAACAGAAGACCAGGCAGAAATTTAATTCTGTACAGAGCTTTGAACCGAGGAGATGCCAAGTACTGTCTATACCTTCTTTCCAATTTTCACAGCAATCTCATATTGATGAACCTTTATGCTATTAAAGAACAGAGCTAACATCTGACTTGTCTAGGCCATAAAATCAATAGGAGTCAGAGCTGGATTTCAAACTCAGTTAGAAAGTAGTTTGTTCAAATGCCTGTGCTTTTCCAGACATAAACTAAACACACACACACACACACACACACAAACAACAACAACCAAACACAAAACAACAACTAAAATAAAAACCCCAAGCCATTTATATGATTCCTCTCTGGACCACTTATTTTCTCATAAATGTAAAATATTGGAAGTCCCTTGTACACCAGATACAATGTTAGGCACTGAAATTAATGTGATAAATAAGACTTGCGGACTGCTGGGTGGCAGTTGAGCAGACAAGCAATTGCAGTGCGGCAGGAGCAAGTGAAAGTGACACCTGATATTCATAGCTCTACTCCAGCATTTCCCTCAGTCTAATGTTTATTTCAGGTGGTTGTGTACAGTCCTCCCCTCGTACTCTTTGATCTCCTTTAGAGCTCAGAGATTACTTTTTTCTTTTCCAGTAATAAATGCAGTCGCCTATACAAAGAAACTGCTTCATAAATATTAGTGGAAGTGAATTCAATTCAGTGCAAGCTGTAAGTTTTAAAAGGCATTACAGTTCTGTCTACCACCCAGGGCTGCAAAATAACAAGGAATTTTGTTATAGAAAATAGAATAGAGCAATCTTCTTTTCCTTGAGATTCATTCTTTCTCCTGACCAGAGTCGACTTCAGACATGTGTGATCTGTGCAGTCACACCACAGCACATGCTCAGAAGGGCCCAATGCTTAGCTTACAGCTGTCACTGTCTTGAAATTCTTTTTTTTAAATTTTTTTTTCTTTATTGACTAAGGTATTACATATGTGTCCTTATCCCCCCCATTGCCCCCTCCCCACCCTCCCACTCATCCCCTCACACCCCTGGTGTCTGTGTCCATTGGTTAGGCTTCTATGCATGCATACAAGTCCTTTGGTTGATCTCTCCCCCTTACCCCAACCTCCCCTACCTTCCCGCTGAGGTTTTACGTTTTGATTGATGCTCTCTGTCTCTGGATCTGTTTTTTGTTTTTTTTTTTTCATTAGTTTATGTTGTTCATTATATTCCACAAATGAGTGAGATAATTTGATATTTTTATCTTTCTCTGACTGGCTTCTTTTGCTTAGCATAATGCTCTCCAGTTCCATCCATGCTGTTGCAAATAATAATAATTCCTTCTTTTTTACTGCAGCTTAGCATCCCATTGTGTAGATGTACCACAGTTTTTTAATCCACTCATCTGCTGATGGGCATTTAGGCTTTTTCCAAATCTTAGCTATGGTGAATTGTGCCGCTATGAACATAGGGTTACATATATCCTTTCTGATTGGTGTTTCTAGTTTCTTGGGATATATTCCTAGCAGTGGGTTCGCTGGGATTCTTAATAATTTTTGTACTCATAGCCCCACAGTTTTGTTTTGCACAGGGCTCCATAACTATGTGCCCAGTCCTGCTCCTGATATTTCCTTATTGCCTAAAACCACGTGGATGATGTGAGTAGACTTTTTGGAGGAGAGGTCCTGAGAGCAGACGGTGAGGGACTATTGAAATTCTCTGTTCAGGGGCAACTACTTCAGTTCTTTCAGAACCATTCCTGAGCCCTGTCCTTACACACTTACCCTTTACTGCTCACTTCGCTTAACTGTTTACATGTGTTCTCATCAGTACACTGGTAGTGCCAATAGTCGTCTATTTCAAAGAATAATAATTACTGTTAGAGTTATTGACAGATGTGCTTACAAGATATTGGAAGACACCTGTTATATCCTGGAGAATTAGACTCCCGCGTGTAAACCAACAAGATCTCTAAAAATAAACAAACAAACAAACAATCAATCAACAACAACAACAGTATATGGTAAGGGGCATGTTCCACATTCATAGTAGTCAATGCCCACATTCAGGGAATGGATAAATAGGGAAACTTCATAAAAAACTGGCGCTTAATCATTATTATCATCAGGCACCTAGGAAGCCTACTGTGTAAGCAGACATACATTATGCCAAATGTCAAGGCTGGCCCAGATTGTTTCATGAGTTTTCATACATTTCCCTAACTTGACTTATGATGATATAGAATAAAAACAAAATTTAAATAACTTTGCTATAAAATCTGTGATTGTTATTCAAACTATCCCTGCTTTTGTTACTGTTAATTTCACCTAAGCACTCATTTGGCATGCTCGTATTTTTCAACTTTATGGTATCGGTTTATTTTTCTGACCCCCAGCACTGTAAATTTAGCTGGCTTTTAACTTTCCCAAGTTTGTTACATTAATGGTAAAAGAAGACAAGTGTCAGTTACATATTAACTAGTTACATATTGACAACCAAAATAAAAAAAACAAAAAAGGAAATAAACAAAAAATAATAGCAACACATTATAAACTTCTGCTGTACTTTCACAGCACATATCAGAGATTGTTGCATTTGATTTGTATTTTTCCTTCATTCCTCCAGATCCTGCAACAAGGATCATAGAGGAATTTCCTTATTACTAGTAAAATTTAAAGCTTTATTTATTTATTTATTTATTTACTTATTTACTTATTTATTTATGTTACTATTGCCTATTAAAACTAAGTTTAAAAATAACCATGCCTTAAGACAATTAAATCTGACTTTGCTGTTTTGTCTAGAGTAACTAAGTTTAAATTAAAATTATTTCTATTCATCCATAAGTCAGGCATCAATATACGAAGTTCCTAGATTTCCAACTGTGGTTTGTTTGGGCCTGATGAACTCTGCAGGTCTCACCTTGACAACTTCCTTGAGACCCCACCCCACCACAAAGACCTGAGGCTGGCAGCCTGCCTTGGTGTACCTTGGAAGTTTTGCTGGCATGAGCAGGGAGTTCAGAATCTGTAGCAGTCTGGTGAACAATACTCATTCCTATCTGGTGACTCACTGAGACTCTATGTCATACAACTCCCATTCTGCCAGAGGTTTTTTCCAGTGGCTAAGCCTATTAGGCAGTTGGCAGGTGGAGGCAGATCTTGGGGTGCCTTCGGCCTTTTGCTGATCTGCCCCAGAGCTTGGTGCTGGTGGAAGCCAGCCTTGGTGTGTACATTGGCCCCTCCCATGCACACCCAGGCCAAGAAGAGGCAGCCACAAACTGTGAATATTTTTGTAGCTCCAAACAGATAGCCCAGAGCCAGTCATAGGCAGTGTCTGACATTGACCTGAATCAGAGTCACTACCGAGAGGCCCAGAACTAATACACCTTGTGGTGGGCTTCAGACCATGTTAGAACATGACCCCATTCGCTCCACAGGTGGCATATCAGAAAGGAGATCTGGGCAGGCACTAGACCCTACTAAGTCGAATTCTGCTTTGTGTGGTCAGCACAGCAGCTCATACACTGTGGTTGGGGTTGGTCCTTAAGTCAGGCAGCCTGAGGGTTGACTCCATGCATGGAGGGGACAACAGCAATTGAGATTTAACTGTAACGGGAGGGCTCACATGACCCATATAAGGGGCATTTCTGCAGCACCTTGCTTGGATGATCAGGGAGACTGTGCTTCTGAGCCCCACGGGACACTTACTACCAAGACTGGGAGATACAGCAGATAGATCTAATAACACAGAAACAAATATAGAGAGACAGTCAAAATGGGGAAACAAAGAAAATATGCCCCAAATCAAAGTAAAGGAGAAATCCCCAGAAATTGAACTAAATGAAATGGAGGCAAGCAATTTACCAGATATAGAGTTAAAAACAATGGTTATTAGGATGCTCAAGGAACTTAGGGGAAGAATGGATAAATTCAGTGAGAACTTAAAGAGATAGTAAGAATAGAAGAAGAACTAGTCAGAAATGAAGAACTTACTATCTGAAATGAAGAACATACTAGAAAGGAATAAGATCACATAAAGCTGAGGATCAAATCACCAATTTGGAAGACAGGGTAGCAGAAAATACCCTATCAGATCAGCAAAAATTAAATCACAATTTTCAAAATGAGGATAGTTTAAAATTTCGGGGACAATAGCAACTATACACATCAGAGGGCTACAAAAAGGAGAATTGGGAGAGCAAGGTTTTGAGGACCTATTAGAAGAACTAATTACTGAAAACTTCCCTATCCTGGTGAAGAAAAAATAAGCATAAGTCTAGAAAGAGTAGAGAATCTCAAACAAGATGAACCAAAAAGGCCCACATCAAGACACATCATAATTAAAATGGCAACGGTTAAAGACAAAGAAAGAATCTTAATAGCAGCAAGAGAAGACAGTTACCTACCAGGGGGCTCCCATAAGATGTTCAGCTGATTTCTCAATTTTAGACCGCAAGGGATTAACACAAAATATTCAAAGTGATGGAAAGCAAGAACCTATAATCAAGACTACACAGCAGAGCTGTAATTTAAAATTGAAGGAGAAATAAAGAACTTCCCAGGCAAGGAAGAGATAAAGGAGTTCATTACCACCAAACCAGTATTACAATATATTTTGCAAGAACTTCTTTAAGAAGAAGCAAGAATAAGAACAAGGGGAACATAAATATGTATAGTAAAATGGCAACAAATATATTTTTATTAATAATCACTTTAAATGTAAATGGGCAGGCACTAGACCCTACTAAGTCGAATTCTGCTTTGTGTGGTCAGCACAGCAGCTTAATGCTCTAATCAAAAGACATAGAGTATCACTTGAGTGAATGAGAAAGCAAGATATATATATATATATATATATATAAATATATATATATGCTGTCTACAAGAGACTCACTTCAGATTGAAAGACACACACAGATGAAAGTAAGGGGATGTGAAAAAAAAGTCATTCAATGAAAACAAAAACAAACAAACACAAAATAACAACAAAAAATCTGGGGTAGCAATACTTATATTGGTCAAAATTGACTTTAGCCCAACTGGTGTGGCTCATGATTGAGTATCAACCTATGAACCAGGAGGTCACAGTTTGATTCCTGGTTACGGCACATGCCTGGGTTGCAGGCTCAATCCCCGGTGGTGGGTGTGCAGGAGACAACTGATCAATGATTCTCTCTCATCATTGATCTTTCCATCTATTTGTCCCCTTCTGTTCCTCTCAAGTCAATAAAAAGATATTTTTTAATACAAAGATAGTTTTAAAAAAAGAAAGGTGAAAGGCTATTAGAAGAGACAAGGAAGGAAATTACATAATGATAAAGGGATCAATCCAATAAAAGAATACAACCCTGTATCCATTCATGAACGCAGCATAGGAATTCTTAAATATATAAAGCAAATATTGATGGAAATAAAGGGGAAGATTGACAATAAGAAAATTATAAAGGGGAAACTTTAACACTCCACTGATACCAATTGATAGATCTCCCAGACAGAAAATTTAAAAAGAAAGATGGCTTGGCTCTGTGGTTGAACATTAACCTATGAACCAGGAGTTCATGGTATGATTCCCAATCAGGGCACATGCCTAGGTTGATGGCTCAATCCCCAGTAAGGGTGTGTGCAAGAGGCAGCCAAATGATTCTCTCTCATCATTGATGTTTCTATCTCTCTCTCCCTCTCTGAAATCAATAAAAATATATTAAAAAAAGAAAGAGCAGCTTGAAATGACACACTATATCAGATATTTTTAATTGATATCTTCAGAGCATTTCACCCCAAAGCAGAAGAATGTACATTTTTTAAGTGCACATAGAACATTTTCCATGATAGATCACATATTAGGCCATAAAACAAGTTTTAATAAAATTAAGAAGATGGAAATCATATCAAGAATCTTCTCTGACCATAATTGTATGAAGCTAGGAATTAATCACAAGAAAAAAAACCTGAAAAACATACAAACACATGGAGGCTAAATAACATTTTAGTAAAGAATGAAAGGGTTAACAATGATATGAAGGAACAAAATCAAAAGATACCTTGAAACAAATGAAAATGAACACAACAACCCCAAATCTATGTGACACAGTGAAAGCAATGCCAAGAGGGAAATTCACAGCATTATATGCTTACCCAAGAAACAAGAAAAAAACATAAGTAAACAATTTAACCTTGCACCTGAAGGAACTAGAAAAAGAATCAAAGCCCAACGTGCATAGAAGAAAGGAAATAATAAAAATCAGAGCAGAAATAAGTGAGAGTCTAAAAAAAAAACACACACACAAAAGATCAATGAAACCAAGAGCTGGTTCTTTGAAAAGATAAATAAGATTAATACAACTTTAACCAGACTCATATGAAGAAAAGAGAGGACCCAAATAAATAGAATCAGAAATGAAAGAGGAAAAGTAACACCTCACAGAAATACAAAGGATTATAAAAAAAAATATTACAAAAGACTATATGCCAACAAATTGGTTAGTCTTAAACAAATGGATACATTTCTAGAAAAATACAGTATTTCAAGACTGAGTCAAGAAGAAACAGAAAATCTGAATAGACTGACAACCAAATTGAAGCAGTGAACAAAAAACTACCAACACACAAGTCCTGGACTAGATAGCTTCACAGGTGCATACATTCAAAGAAGAATTAACTCTTAGCCTTCTCAAGATATTCCAGAAAATACAAGAAGAGGTAAGATTCCCAAGCTCATTTTATGATGCCAGCATTATTTTAATTCCAAAAACAGATGAAGACACTACAAAGAAAGAAAATGATAGGCCAGTATCCCTGATGAACATAGTTGCAAGCATCCTCAACAAAATATTAGCAAACCACATTCAGCAATACATTAAAAAGATCATACACCATGATCAAGTAGAATTTATTTTTATGATGCAAGTTTGGTATAATATTCGCAAATCAATTAATGTGATACAGCACATACACAAAATGAAGGGTAAAAATCATATGATCGTATCAATAAATGCAGAAAAAGCTTTTGACAAAATTCAGCACCCATGTATGATACAAACTCTCTGCAACGTGTGAATAGAGGGATCATATCTTAACATAATAAAGGCTATATATGATAAACCCCCAGGTAACATCATACTCTGTGGAAAACTGAAAGCTGCTCCCTTAAGATCAGGAACAAGACAGGGATGTCTACTTTCACCAGTTTTATTCAACATAGTACTAGAAGTCCTAGCCACAGCAATCAGACAAGAAGAAGAAACAAAAAGAATCCAAATAGGAAAGGAACAAGTAAAACTCATTTTTGAATATTATTTGGTAGTGTATATAGAAAACCCTAATGATTCCACCAAAAAAACCCACAAAACCAAAAAAACCCTACTAGAACTGGTAAATGAATTCAGTGAAGTGGCAGGATATAAAATAAATATCCAGAAATCAGGTTTACTTTTATACACCAATAATGAACTATCAGAGAGGGAAACTGAGAAAATAATTTCATTTACAAGTGCATAAAAGAAAAGAATACCTAGGAATAAATTTAACCAAGGAGGTAAAAGATCTATGTTTGGAAATTTATAGAACACTAAAGAAAGAAATTGAAGATACAAGTAAATGGAAGCATATACCATTCTCCTGGATAGGAAAAATTATCATCATAAAAAGTTCATACTAACCAAAGCAACCTGTAAATTAAATGCAATTTTAATCAATATACCAATGTTGTTTCTTACAGAACTAGAACAAATAATTCAAAAATTTGTTTTGAAACACGAAATACCCTGAATAATGACAATAATCTTGAAAAAGAACAAAGTTGTAATTATCATGTTACCTGATATCAAACAATAATACAAAGCTATAGTCATCATAAGAGCATAGTATTGGCATAAAAAACAGATACATAGATCTTGCCACTACTGCCACACCCTCTTACACTTGAGTCCCCAAAATGGTTTTCTTATGACTTCCTGGAAGAATGCTATTTCAACGGGCAACAATTTGTCATAGATACTAAGATTTATTGGGGTGAAAACAAAGGACTGCTCCCATGTTTCATCCATGATCAGGTGGCTCAGCTCCCTCTCACTAAAGAAGAGGCCCAGCTTAAACCAACACCCGGGCCTGTCTGTCTCAGGAGGGCCAGGACCCAGAGATGCCAAACTTCTCTGTGTCTTATTTCCCCATCTGTGTGTTCAGTGCCAAGGCCCTATGGTGTCTGGGCTGCAACTGGTGCTGCGCTTGGGCCCTGAGATTTGGCCTGCACTCAAGCCAGCTTGGCTGCCAGGCCCATGTGGCTGATATAGGAGAGAGAGTTCTCACACAAATGAGCCTTGGGCCTTTGTTTAGCTGTGATTATGTCTCCTTGGCCTTGGGAGAGAGCAGGCTTTCTTTCAAATTATTCACTCTCTTTCCTAATTCTTTGTGGGTTATTGCTGGGTCCTCCCCTTATCCTAATCCTTTCCTGGAACATATGGGTTTCATGTCCTTATCCTACTTGATCCTTTTCTCAGATTTTCCCAGGCTAGAGTCTTCCCCTTTATGGTTGCCATTCTGGCTTCTACTGTGGAGCCTCAAAGTTTTGCCTCCTTCTCTGGCTTCTAGTGAGCATGGCTCAGCAGACGAATTTTCCCTTAACTGGTCCTTCCTCACCTAGTAATCTAACGGAAAGTGCCAGTTGTTCCCTTGGGAGACTAGAAAGCTGATCTTTCCTACTTGGGAGAAGGAGGGATGTTAATCCCCTTGGCAAGGCAATGAGGCTATCCTGCAGAATACCTAGAAGCTACAGTTTCCAGGCTTAATATCTGATCCATTTGCTCCCTTCTCTTTTGTTAATACCTAACTAGCTGTCTACTGCAACAAAAGGAAGCAAGAACATACAATGGGTTAAAGACAGTCTATTCAATAAATGGTGTTGGGAAAGTTGGACAGATACATGCAAAAATAAAACTACATCATCCTCTTGCAGCATATACAAGAATGAACTCAAAATGAATTAAAGACTTAAATGTAAGATGTGATACCATAAAACTCCTAAAAGAAAACATAGGCAATAAAATTTCTGACATTCTTCTTAGCAATGTTTTTTTTTTTCTTTCTTTTTCTGATATATCTCCTCAGGCAAGGGAAACAAAAAATAAACAAATGGATCTACATCAAATTAAAATATTTTTGCACAACAGAGGAAACCATCAACAAAAGACAACCTGAATGAGCGAAGTTATTTGCCAATGATGTATCCCATAAGATGTTAATATTCAAAAATTTTAAAGAACTCATACAACTCAACAGCAAAAAAAACACCAAACAATCCAATTAAAAAATGGGCAGAGGACCTGAATAGACACTCTCAAAAGAGAACATACAGACATATACAAAGATGCTCAGTATCACTGATCATCAGAGAAATGCAAATTAAAACCACAATTATATAACACCTGACACCTCTTAGAATGGCTGTCATCAAACAACACATGTTGGTGAGGATGTGGAGAAAAGAAAACCCTCGTGCCCTGTTGGTGGGAATGGAGATTATTGCAGCCACTATAGAACACAGTCTAGAGGTCCTCAAAAAATTAAGAGAGTGAAACTGCCAATTCTGGGTATATATCCGAAGAAACCCAAAACACAAAATGAAAGAATATGTGAATCTCTATGATCATTGCAGAATTATTTAAAATAGCCAAGATATGGGAGCATCCCAAATGCCCATCAATAAATGAATGGATAAAAATCAGTGGTACATACATACAATGGCACATTACCTGGCCATAGAAAAGAATGAAATCTTAGCATTTGTAACAGCATGGAAGTACCTAGAAAGTATTATGCTAACTAAAATAAGTTAGTTGGAGAAAGACAAGTGCCATATGATTTCACTTATATGTGGAATATAAAGAATAAAAGTACAAAGTTTAAACAAACTCATAAACACAGAGAACAAACTGATGGTTGTCGGGGGGAGATGGGATGGAGGACTAGATGAGAAAGGTGAAGGGATTATGAAGTATAAATTGGGCTGGCTGGTGTGGCTCAGTAGTTGAGCATCGACCTATGAACCAGGAGGTTACAGTTTGATTCCTGGTCAGGGCATATGCCTGGGTTGCAGGCTCAATTCCCAGTGTGGGATGTGCAGGAGGCAGCCGATCAATGATTCTCTCTCATCTATGATGTTTCTATCTCTCGCTCCCTCCCTCTGAAATCAATAAAAATATATATTTTTAAAAAGTATAAATTGGTAGTTACAAAATAGTCACAAGGATGTAAATTACAGCATAGGTAATATAATCAATAATACGTAATAACTATGTATAGTGCCAGATGGGTACTGCAATATCAGGGGGACCACTTTGTAAAGTATGTATGTGATTGTCTAACCACTATGCTATATGCCTGAAACGAATAATAAATAATATTGAAAGTGAAATTTAATTGAAAAATAAAATTTTAAAAAGATTTTTAAAATGTTAATAAAGATATATATATGTATATATACACACACATAATATATATATATACTAGTATATATATATTATATGTATATATATATATGCTAGTAGGCCATTTGCAGGAAGAATCCTGCAAGCGGCCACTGCAGCCACGTGCGCGCTCCACCCTACCCGGGCTTTCCCTCTGGCAGCCACCTTGCTTTCCCCTTTTCCTCCCTCTTCCTTCTAAGTTGTCTTCAGTCTTCACTCCTCCCTCCCTCAGCGTATGCAAATTAACCGTCATCTTTGTTGGGTAATTTGCATACTTGCCCTGATTGGCTGGTGGGTGTGGCTTTGGCTTGTGGGCGTGGCTTGGGCATAGCGAAGGTGTGGTCAATTTGCATAGTACTATTTTATTAGGTAGGATATATATATATATATATATATATATACACACATATACACACACACACACATACATATACACACACATATATATATATATCCAACTAGCAATAATGTAATAGATTAAACATTATTATAACTTTATGTTTAAATGGAAGTTACTAATTTTATCTGGGGTGTTTAGGTAACCCTAGCATTTGTTGTGTACCTTGAGTAAGAGAGTGGAATGTCAATCAAGAAAGAGTAAGAGTAGTAAACTGCCTTGAAGATAGATGTATGACATGGGGCAGAAAAGTATATTAGCATCAGAGTAGTTCAGTAGAAGGCTGGAAACTAAGAGATTTATGTGTAGTGGTGAAAGTTGAGATGTATAATGGTTGGAAAGGAGGTGAATTTATCAAGTTAGAACTGTAGTTTGGGCAAGAATTTATATGACAGGCTAAGGACTTTGGACTTTATTATTTAAGCAATTAGGAGCTATGGGACTCTTTGTTCAGAGGAGTGACAAGAATAAGATGAACTTTATTGAGAGATATGATATGTTTTTTTGAAAATATTAAGTATTTACACAACAGCCCATAAACATATACACAGATATCATGTTTTTCATCTATTCTGTTTAAGGCTAGTGCTTTTAAATAGGATACAATGATATTTCTTCAATTTTATTCAAATAGCATCAGTATTTAAATTGTCTTTAATTTCCATGAATGGTTAAACAAGGATGTTATAGTTGAATTAACAATTTGCAGTAAGTTTAGCAGAAATGCTTTTGTTCCTTTGAAAAACATCTACTAGTTAAATAAATGTATTCAACTGTGAAAATAATGTGATAAAAATATCTTAATATACACTATGGTTCATGGATTTTGAAAAATAATTGGTTTTAGATAAAAGCTATTAGAATTAGAAAAATGCCTAATTTAGAATAAAATTTGTTCATTTCTATGCAATTGCTTCAGTTATAATAGAATGTATTGGTGATGAAAACAACAATATGATTTGGGGGACATAATAATGCTTCTTATATTTTAGGGAAAATCAAATGGATCAGATTCATGAATTTAATGGATTAGTAATTAAAAATAAGCATCCAAGATGGGAATAATATTCAAATATGAGTTTCCTTTTAACTACAAACATGTAGTGTAGCATTGCATATTTTTTGGTGTGGTTTCTTGAACTTACCTCACTTGATTCCCAGAGTAATCCCTCAGGATAGGCTAAGCAAGTGGTGACATTTTAGTGACTTGCCCTAGATTTCAGGTCTGGAATTAGGACCCAGTTGTGTTTTTCTTCTTCATACCTTCTTTACTGAGAATAGGTTCTTATTAGACTTCTTTATTTTAGCAAAAATATATCAGTCATTTTATCAGGGCATTCAGGAATTCATTCAAGTGAGTAAATATAACTGGTATGCCAGATATTTCTCACTGTCATAATGCTTAAATAGACTGTGCATTTAAACCTATGTTTCTTATATGGCAGACTTTACTTCTCTTGCTGAAATACTTACCAGATAATGATTTTAGGAATATTTCAAAAGCACTGTAGTTCTCAATTTAGAAATTTTATTAGGAGGAATGTCCTGTGGATAGTATGAAACTTATAGGTACAATTGTATTTGTTGTAATACATGTGCAGTGCTATACTTTATTCGATATTATTATCTCCTGTATTTATTTGTAAGCAGAATGTCTGCATTTAACAATATCCTTCAAACAACATATATTAACTCTATTTTCTGGTAATACAGATAATTGATTCAGAGAAATGTGTAGAGGAAACAATTGGCTTTTTTTTTTCTCATCCAAATGTTTCATTCTGTTTTTTAATCCAGTGTTCTCCTTGACAAAATTTTTTTTGGGGGGCGAGGCATACAAATGTGTCAATGTCATTGACCATAAGACAACATGGGAACAAAGTGAGATAGACTGAGAGATTATATAAATTTCACCAGAAGAAAAAGGAGGAACGCAAAAATGATTATAAAATGATGGTTACATCACTAAATATATGAAAAAAATCTCTAAGATAGAATATATTTTATTTACCTATATGCTATTCCATGGATTTAATTATGCACAGATCATAGGGAAATTCTTTTTCTAGGGAATTTGAATAGTTTTAAAATAAAATTAAGAATAGCATAATGTAGGTAATACCATTTTGTAATGTCTGTGTATCTACTTAAAGATAATTTCTTCATATTAGAAGTTGCTAAAAATCCCTGTACTCTTGATGAATTGATATTAGAATACCTAACCAAAACCTTTGATTACATCAGTTTTTGAAAACTTAACATCACTATCAATATAATTAATATGTGAGAAATGGTATTTAAAAAGAAATTTTATTTTCAGAAATACTGTTTACTTAACCTTAGTAATAAGAATTGCCTTACTTTTAAATACTAATTCTTTTTTTACATAAGAAAAACAATTTATAATTTAATTGTTGTAAGGTTGAAACCTGTATAAGCTGAAGGTAATAGGTTAGTGCCATATTAAGAACAGGCAGGAAGTCCTAGCTGGTTTGGCTCAGTGGATAGAATGTCGGCCTGTGGACTGAGGGGCTCTGGGTTCGATTCCATTGGAGGGCACATGCCCTGGTTGTGGGCTTGATCCTCAGCAGGGGTCCTGCAAGAAGCAGCTGATCAATGATTCTCTCTTATCATTGATGTTTCTATCTCCCTCTCCCTTCCTCTCTGAATTCTATAAAAAATATATGAAAAAACAAAAACAGGAAAAGGAGATTACATTTTAAAAATCAATACACCATTAAACTAAAAGGCAATAATTTCTCAGGAATTACAGTTGTTACATATTTTCTCAGTGAAAAAAATAGCTACATTTTAAGATACAGTTTATTTGATATACCTGGATTCTGTTAGAAAATGAGCAATTCTCTGTACCTCATTTAACCTTTTGAGTACCCGAGAGAAAAATAAAGGGTTCCTTCTGTACGTAATTAATTAAGAAGCACCTGTGAGACCAGATATACACACTTACTATTCATGGCGTCAATATATCAAGAGAGTTGGATTTTTTAATCGTAAAAAATATTTACTAATTTATTGATTGATGAATGTTTAGGCCTAGAAGAGATGATTTTCCATTATGCACATGGAGTTATCCCTGAACCAGCAGGTATTCACCTTGGAGAGTGACACATTTGACAAAGTAGGCCATGTAAGCCATTATAATCAGAGCAGTACAAGTCCGATGTCTGCTTTATTTCCTTGAGGTAACCAGAACTAATTTTCCCGTACGTAGACAAGAACTCTAGAGGCCTACAGAGCCGAAGACTTTGAGGTAGGCTTCCCTATACCACAGGGGCCAGCTGGGTGTCAGGGGGATAAAACCAGCTCTCTGCTATAACATTTTCTTGGTCTGACTTTGTGGCAAAATAATTGCTAGTAACGCTGTTCTCTGAGGAAGGAAAGCTATAGTCCTGAATTGCTTAATGGAAAATATTAATCAACTGATCCATGAATTCTGTCTAAATACAACGGATCACTTTCCTTTCATCTTTTATGCACTTATTTTTTCATTTACTTTATTTCATGCCTCATATTCGTAGCTTGCTAAAATTTTCTGTATGTCTTTAATAGGAAGTGTTTTTCAGGGACTGAAAGTTTTCCACAGGAGATACTAATGGCTTCACACTAGTCACCAACTGGATTTTTTTTCTGCTTCTCTGCTGTCTTTAGTTTCACAGTCCAGAGACCATCTGTCTAGACAGGTGTTATCTCACTGGTATCTAAAAGTAGAAACTGAGCATCATTATTTTTGAAATCTATTTAGAAAATGCAACTCCAGTGATAACGCAGTACTGGCCTAAGCTGTGCACTTTTACAAATCTCTTACTTAGAACAGATGGGCTGCAAAATGGCTTATTTTACATTGACCAGCTGTGAATTTAAGTAGTGTGTAAGAATTGTGGTGTCACTTACACAGAACAATCAAGAAACTTAACAGATACACAATATCAAGAGGAGTTCACAGTAAGTCATTTATCTAGTGAATTTATTCTTAAAAAACCATCTCTATCTACAATGCAGATAAAGACAAATGTTGGAGTAACCTATCTTAAAGATGACACTCACTATCAAACTGATTTCTGCTAAAAAGCATTTTAAGGTCTACACATTTATGGACCTTGACTATTTTTTGTAACTTTTAGTATGAAAGTCAGTCATAATTCTCTTTATTCCAAAAGAAAAATGCCTGAGTACTAATTGCAGTATGGGTATTTTCTAGTGTGTAGCACTAAGGAACTGACTTTTATGATTATTAATAATTTAAAGATACTATTACAAAAGAATATTTAATTCCATCATAGAGTCCCACCCCCTCTCCCTTCTGGGACGCACACACACACACACACACACACACACACACACACACCAACTTACAGAGGCACTCAATTGTCTTAGAGATGCAGTTTGTACAGTGGGTCCAACACTTTGTAGCTGTGCTACCTTGGAAAAGTTATTTATTGTTTTGATTCCCCAGTGTTTGTTGTTTTCCTATGTAAAATTGGGATAATAATGGTCCATAAATAAAAAGGTTATTGTGAGGATAAATTACATGATGCATATAAATAACTTAGAAACAACCTAACATTTAATAAGCGGACAATGAGTATTAGTAGTTGTTGCTGTTATTATTATTTTCTTTTTAAACTACAGTTTACCTGCAATATTATATTAGATTCAGGTGTCCAACCCTAGGTTAGATATTCCTATAATTTACAGAGTGGTTGGTCATCCTGTTAATCTAGTACCCATCTGATATCACATAGGGGTGGCAGGGTAGGTTAATAATAATAATAATAATAATAATAAATAACAATGCAATAATTAATAGATGAATAAACTTCTATACTCACAACTGTAAATCTGCTTATGCCCACCCCTGTATGTAGTTATACAATATTATTGACCATATCCCCTGTGCTGTATGCTGTTTTTATTATTTTTTATTTTTTTGTTAACCCTCAATTGAGAATACTTTACCATTGATTTTTAGAGAAGTTGGCGTGAGAGAGAGAGAGAGAGAGAGAGAGATGAGAGGTGTGAGAGACACATCTATTGGTTGCCTCCAGAAGGCACCCCAGCAGGGGTCAGGGGTCAGGGAAAGGAACTTGCAACTTAGGGACATGCCCTTGACCAGGAATCAAACCCTCCACCCTTAGGTGCTTGGGCCAAAGCTCTAACCACTTAGAACCACCGGCCAGGACTCTGTTACTGCTTTTGTACTTTAAGCAGGTTTGTTTGTATTGTCATATATCACCTGAACTCACTATATATTTTCCTAAAGGAAAACTAGATAACAAATTTGGACAGATTACGTTGAAGTTGGATTCTATTATTTCATCATAAGTGCCATATACTTTGCTATATTGGGAAATTAAATCATAATTTAAAATATTTGTATGAGAAAGTATATATTTGTGTTAAAACAGTCAAATTAAATTAAATATTGGGGACAGAAGTTTATAAAGTAATGACAAAACCAATAAGATATTTTTTTCAGGTCTATATATGACCTGCAAACAGATTTAAAGATTGTTTAAAGAGCAGAAGCAATTGGTCTTTCTAGCTGAAATATTTTTCTATATCTGGTTTGAAAGCCTCTTCTTTCACTGCCCCCCACTACCTTAGCCTGCTTCCAAGGAAAACTCTAGGCAAATATTGTATAAAGTGAGCCCCTGAGTGGTAAGGGCGCCATGTAAAGGAGCAAATGGACCATGTCAGAGCAATGTTTCTGAGCTTCTTGATCTAACATAAAGATTAAATAAATGATATGAGCCAGGGGTTTGTGAAGACTAAAAATGCTAATTCCATTTAGTTTTTGGCTTTCTTTTAACCTCCACCTTTATCACAAGTCATCATGTTTAAATTAAAAATAATGAAATCATAGATATAAAAATTAAATATGTTATAGGATGGCATTTGTAACTTATTATTAGTTATGTATTATCATGCTTTAATATGGTCTTAGTGGGTGAAACAAATAAGGGAGAAAATAGAATCCATCTCCTCGCTTCAAATCTAAACTAGATGAGTGGGAAAATGTAATACGTGTTTGAACAAAGATGATTTCTCCACAATATTTTGTTAAACAAATATAAATATTAGTTCAAATAAGACTTAAGCCAAGGGAAAAAAGAAAGCAAATCTCACCTATTTATAAATATATTACACAAATATATAAAGTATCAACTAAACACTCTAAATAAAATGTACTTAGAGATCCAGAAATGTAGAACTAGCTCTAATATAAATGGAATCATTCTAGAATACATGGAAATGTATTTCTTATGACTTTTATAAAAGAAATAAAAATTAATTTAACACATTTTGGTGTTGATGCTGGAAAAATGTCATTACTACTTCTCTATAGGAATATATGGCATAGCATCTATAATAATAAAAGCATAATATGCTAATTAGACTAGATAGCCAAATGACCTTCCAGACGTCATTCTGGCTGTCCTTCCGGACAATCTTCCAGACAAAGCCAGGACTGCAAGGGCTGAGGCAAGCCCCTGTGAGGGCCAAGGCAAGCCGCCACGGCTGCGTGGGCTGATCATGGAGCCCCGGCCAGGTGGGCAGGGCCTCCCTGTAGGCGGCGATCAATGGCAGAGCCCCGGCCAGGTGGGAAGGGCCTCCCACTGCTCTGCAGTCAATCGCAGAGCCCAGGCTGGGAGGGCAGGGCCTTCCTCTGTGCAGCATGGATCACAGAGTCTTGGCAGGGTGAGCAGGGCCTCCCTGTGGGCAGTGATCAATGGCAGAGCCCTGGCCTCCCTGTGGGCGGTGATCAATGGCAGAGCCCCGGCCTCCCTGTGGGTGGTGATCAATGGCAGAACCCAGGCCGGATGGGCAGGGCCTCCCTGTGCCTCGATTGCCTCAAAGAGGGAGGCCCAGGCTACCCTACTGGCAGTGCTGCGGTGGGTGGGCAGGGCCTCCCTCTGTGAGGCATCAATCTGGGGTCTTGCTATCCATTGCCCCACAGATGGAGGCCCAGGCCATCGGCCAGTGATACTGTGATAGGTGGGCGGGGCTGGCCAGCTATCGCCCCATAGAAGGAGGCCCAGGCCAGCCAAGTGATCTCACACCATGCCTTTCGTCCACAGAGGGAGGCGACTGGTGGCAGAGTGGGGGGGTGGCGCCGCACAGATGGCAAGCAGGGGCAGCAGTGAGGGTGGGGCCAGCTGCCAGCAGCTGGGGGAAGGAAAGCCCCAATAGGCCCCTCCCCCACCGCCCCACCCCAATTGGCTCTCCCACTCCTGACCCTGACAGGAGGGAGGAAGGAGTCCAATTCTGCCCGTCCCTCCCCCCGCCAGTGTCATTGACAGAATATGTCTGAAGGACAACTATTGGAACAATGTACCTCTGAGGCCGAAAGAAAGCGTCGTCGTCAACACAATGTATCTGAAGCCCAGTTACTGGCACAATGTACCTCTGAAGCCGAAAGAAAGCGATGTTGTCAACAGAACACGTCTGAAGACCAACTATTGGCACAACGTACCTCCAAAGCCCAAAGAAGCCAGTGTTGTTGACAGAATATGTCTGAAGAACAGCCATTGACAAGTACTACCAATACTGGTAGGAACTGCCTTCACAGCGAAAATGAAGTAAATGAGGATGCAATTATTGAACACAGTTGTGGTGGAATGACTGTTACATGCCAATTTTGCCTATCACTAAATTTCTCCAATGAAAAACGATTTGATGGAAAATTTACTCGATGTTGTAGCAAGGGTAAAATTTGTTCAAATGATATACACTTCCCAGAATACCCCGCATATTTAAAAAAATATTGATAAACGAAGATTCTGACAGTAAAAATGTCATGGAAAATATTTGTTCAATAAATAGTTCTTTTGCTTTTGGTTCAGTAGGTGCATCAGGATATGGGCCATACTATTTTAGAACATATGGAAAAGTTATCACCATACTGGAACTTTACATCCTTCAGATGGTATTTCTCGGGAAATTTGCCCAACTATGTATTTTAGATACGGCCAAAGCCATGAGTAAAAGATTAGCAATG